>NC_051196.1:2171059-2474809 GCF_015220075.1 Falco rusticolus | reverse complement strand
ATTTAATTATTTTTCTTAAAGCTTGTTTATGAAACTCATCCCCAGCAGATTTTTCTGAATGGAACAATGGTAAGAAATATTAAAAAGAGGAAACAGAGTGGAGGGAATTAGCAGAGAGCAGGTGCTTCTGCCCTACATGACATAATTAGATCCCTTAAATGCGTTCAAGATCTGGACTTACTGTTGCTTGCTTGGATAGTATATTCACTTCAAGGGCAGGGGAGCATTAATTGGAAGAAAAACCCTTGAAAAGAAGCCCAAATGTCTGTCATATTATTTTTATTTTTTTTAGTAACAGGTGAAATAAGCGATGGCATTGGGTTGGGAGCCCCCCGAAAGTGGATTGATACTTGAGATTATAATTTAGGGAAAGGGGAAGATCAGCCATAGGGGGGCTTCTTTGGGCATGTGGGTGTTAAGTGTTGTTCATTATGGTGGGACAATAAAACATGATGCATTGTGGTGTATTTTTTTTTTTTTTAATAACCCAGCCGAGCTTTGCCCATCTGTTGTCTAAAGGATTTAATAGGCGTTTCCATCCCCAGCTGCTGCCTCTGCTCTGCCTGCTTCCTCACTGCCCTGCGTGGCAGCAGCTCTGCAGTCCGCAATTTTCTTAGGGACACAGTCAAAATCCAGATCTTTCTCTGTAAGAAGCAATGCTCTTCTGAGATGATTGATTATAACCCCCCCATCCTTCCCCTCCTCTTCACAACCCCATAGCAACCGTTCAGAGACATGGATGAAGATGACATTGTCTTCTAGTGAAAGTGACTTTTATTTATATTCCATTTTTTTTCAAATCTCTTCAGTGTATCAGCTGCTGAAGGTAGCTTCTGTCACTGTTTTGGTTACCACCTTTATTCTTTGCATAGCTGAATTAGCCCTTACTTCTGCAGCTGTGTTCTTACTAAAATCTGTTGTGATGATGATAATTAAAATAATTTACCTAAAAATTGCAGTATATTGGTAACAAAACTGCTCTATTTCTGCTAGTAATCCTTTCCTGGGTACTCCAGGTGATCAAAGAGCCCACTGTGGATGACAAATTCATTTTTGTCTTCATCACCATTTCCTTTTTTTTTTTCTCTCCTCACCTTTTCAGCACCCCTCCCTCCCCTTTAGATAGAATTGTATCTGAAGATTCCTGAAAATACAGCTGCATTAACCTCTTGCTCCATGTCTTGTAGCCTGACATTGTGGTCCTAAAGGGTTATCTGCAGCTTTGGTTATTTTTTCTCCTCTCTGCTAATCTTCCTATCTTCCTCCTAAGTGATTAGAGACGTGGGGGTGGAGGGAGAAGAGGATGTATTTAGAGGCTTGCTGCTGTTGGCCTCTGCAGTTTTTCAACCAGCTAGACAAGGGTGAAAGTTTCCTTTTGCAGTTTTACCATATACCTGATCTTTATAGATAAGCCTCTGCTGTTTGCACACATGAATGCACATGAAATGCACAATGCATGGTGTCATAGAAGCTGGAGGTGGGGGGAAGAGGAAGAGAGATCTTAAAAGTAGCTGATGTCAGCCTATGTCTTCCTTGCTATGCTCACCCTTGATTAACGGAATAATGCACTGAGGTGAAATCTAGCTCTGTATTAAACATATGTGGCTAAATATGGAAATATGCCTTCTGGTCTTCTCGCATTTTCTGTGCTAATCACATTTCGGAGCATGCAAAATGGCATGAACAGTGTGTGGTACGTAGCTAGTCCTCATCCTGCTTGTTTCGGAGGGTAAGCAGGCAACCTGCAGCATTTTAGGGAGAGGACAACAAGCGCAGTATGAGGGCCTGATTCACCATAGTATGTTGTCATGGTGTGCAACTTTGAATTTGGGTTGCAGTGGCGTACAGCTGAAGAAAACAGTGGTTATAATAATTCCTTTAGAGCTTGACTTTAAGGCTTGCAAGATTAAGAGCTGATGGCTTGGAATATTTTTTTTCCCCCAAGGGGATGGGGAAGAGTGAGAAATAAAATCTGGCAAAATATAATGATGAATAGAAAGAAAGTGTAAGTTGCATTGCAGAGTCCTATCTGTTTTGCAGTCATCTTCATATTCATAGTTTTTATTTTAAATTAAAAATTATTGATTCTCTAAAGTTATTTGGGATAGTCAGGTCTAGCTTTGCTCCCAGATACATTAATATTATATGAATGTGTTAGTCACTCTTACCTGCTTTTACTGAGATCAAAAGAAGGGGGTTTTGGGAAGGAGCGTGGGTTCATAGTTCAGGGCAGACTTAGAAAGGGTACCAAGAAGGGAGAACTTAACAGCAAGTGGAACTCTCACTGGCTTTCTCTCTGTGAAGTTCTCATTGATTGCCACCTTAGTACCTGTGAAAAAGTGTTTACCAACAGCAGCCTACTGGTCCCTCCAAGAAGTCCAGTTGCTCTATCTGGGACATTAGTGGAACCTGGTAACATCTGGCTGTGGGTGGGCAAAACTGATGCAGAAAAGCCTTCAGTTTGAATTGGGGGGTAACAACTGTTTTTGGAAGCGTTGATTAGAATTCAAAATCAGGTATACCAAATTTGTCCTGAACGGCCTTCTGGGCTGGTGTGTCAAGCTTGCTGAGGGTGACTGATGCCACAGAGAGGATTATGGCCTCTTAATCAGAGAAGCTGGAAAAGGGCTACACAGGGCAGTGCTGAAAAATGTCTGCACTTAGCTCTTTGCTGGTAGTGGGAATGGTAGAGAAATGAAGGAAAATTATTTTTAATAATGAAACATATGAATTTAATGTATAATCTGAGTACTGTAGTAAGATGGTTTGCTTTTGTAGTAGGTTGAATTCAGAACACCTCTCGTTTGCTGCAGCTGAAGGACTAGCTCATGGAATCTATATTTGGATGATTTTGCAAGAATACAAAAGGCAGCATAATCTTAATTATTGTACTAAAAAAATAGATTTTATAGAACTGTCAGTGTGAAAGTTTATTATATATACATGGATGTTTGGGGAAAGGGTTGGCTTATTTAAGTTTCATTGATACATTCTTCTACAGTTAATTATAGGAGGCTTTCATTGTAATTAAGAGTAATGAGCAAAGGATGTGTGTCATGTTACAGTAACACATGTGGAAACAGTGTGCCTTGAGAAACCCCAGTCCAGCATGATCATGAAACGCTATTTTAGTTAGATCTAACAGAGGCTTTTCTCCATTTTCCACTACTTCTCTGTGAAATCACTACTTGCGTATTCCTTGCTTTATTTTTTTTTACAAAAAAAAATCCACACGTGTCTTTGTTATGTGTTTCTTTTGGCCTTATTAACCTGTGTTTTACCCTTGAAACTCTTAAGAGTAATTCATATTGACTATAGTGAACGAGTGCAAAGATGAGGAACTGAAGTGGAGGGCTTCAGTGTCTGGGAGGGTTTTCTTGTGTTTTCATGTGATAGTCGCTGCACAGGCTTCAGCATCATTGCTTGCTATGGCACCGACTTAATGTCTAGTTGAAATTTCCAAAATGCTGCTTTGTCTACAAGCAATAAGACATTGGCTTTAAGTGGGAGTTACCCTATTCACTTTGAAATAAACTCAGTGAAAAATTTCTTGTTGCTGATCCATTTTGTCTTGTTCCTTTAATTCTGTTTTAAGCCAGTCCTGCAGACATTCAATACAAAGAATCCTGTTTGAAACTCACAGCAGTTCAACCGTCACAAAAAGATGCAGGGGGTCCCTTTACTGCATTCTATACCATATAACTTGCAGTTATTTTTCTGTATAACATGTTAATTATATACGAGCCATCAATGAGGTCTTCTGCAGTATGCTATTGGGTTATGTAAGAACAGGAATCATTAAATTTGAGTCTTGGTGAATTTGATAGCATTTGATTTGGTGAGAGCTTAAACTGGATGTTTCTTTACAGCCTTAACCACCTGTTTCCATGACATCAACCGAAACTGAAATCTGTTAATTTTTTTAATTTGTCTTTGTCAAATTTGGTTGAAATTGAAAGCTTCAGATCTATTTGAGGGGGTTTGGTAGACAATGTGATCTCCGAAGTTTGGTTTCCTTGGGTAAGTAGGCTAAACAAAGTATATCCTTTTCATTCATGGTACTGAATTTTTTTTGTCTGGCCCAGTGTGTTGGATCTAGAGAGAATCTGGAGTACAACTTTATTCCGTTCAGCTGTCTAGATGAATATGTCATTATAGAGGTGTAAATCATTGTAGTTCCCCCCATGGCCTTTTTAAACAAACAAGCAAGCAACAAACCAGTATATGTTCTATTAATGCTTTCATATATGTATTTTAATTTCCTTTGTAAAGTTTCCTTCAAAACAGCAAATCGGTACCCTTTGTCATGACGAGTCTGTGAAGATTTAAACTACTATTAATCATAGAAATAAAATATTGCAAGCAATACTGTGGGCAGTAGAGGTCTTAAGAATGAAATTTTGCCAAAAAAAGTTATGTCATAGTGACTTAGACTTGATGAATTTTCCAGTAACGGTTATGAGTTTTGAGAGATTTGGTCTTTCCTTTATAGACCTTTGATCTGATTGTTCAGAAGTAGTTTGCCTACATTACTGACTGGAGTAAACTAGTATTACCAGGCCGCATGTCTGAACTGCAAAGATATCCCTTTTATGATTTTCACTTTTTTTTTGTTTTAAAAGCAAATTCCTGTTTGCTAACTACAGTGAAAATGATTTTTAGCTTCCATCTTTCTGCAAACTTTGCAGAGGCATGCCATTAGTCCTTTACCCCAATATCAGTAGCAAAATCATTATGAACTTGTTGAGATAGGAGTAGGCTCTGAATGATTGTTTTTCTTTGTAAAGCGCAGTAAGCTTTCTCACCCAAGAGTTGTTAAAATTCAGATGCTGTCAAATGAGTAGGCCTGTATGACTATTTATATACCAACATTTCAGACACAAGCACAAGCTACAGAAGCAGTGATTTTACAAATAGTGTTTTCGCACTGCTCAAGCACTTTTCTGCTTTCCATCACTGCTCTGATGTCATGCTGCTACAGTGCAAAGGGCTGCATTAGAATATTGAGAGAGGTTGGAGAAATTAAAAAAGCTTCTCAGTAGAATTTACCTCTTGAAAGGAATTCTTTCTGATGTCTAGAAAACCTGTGATTCCTTGAGAAGAGCAAACATAGCATTTAAAGTGGGTTCTTGCAATTCATGTTGTAAATTGAGTGGAGCAGCCAGTATATGTTTTGTATTCTCTAACATTGCAGTATTTTTCAGTATACTGTACATTTATTCCATATATTTATTTTGGGAAGTCTTTAAAACTCTGTGCTTTAGAGAGTTAAACAGCAATTTCAGTGGCAATAATAAATATCAACCTCAAAATTATTAGGTAGATAATAGAGAACAAATGTAGGTGATGAAAGAATCCCAGCTTTCAGTAGAAATTTGAAAGGAAATGAGAAATTTGGAAGTAATGCCCTCTGAAGTTAGAGACATTGCATGAGGGATGTATAATGCATAGAACAGTCAAAATAAGAAGAGGTGGAAGCCTAGATACAGATTTCCATGAACGTAAAGGCAGAGACATAAATGAATGTTCAAGAAGTGCTCCTCTTCAAATGCTGAGATACTGTAAATTGCCCTTGTGAAGTCAGTCAGTGTTTTAAGTTGAGCTGACTTCAATAGAAAGATCATAAGCCCATGATAAATAAGTAAGGGTGGACTTTTTTGTTTGATATGGGTTGTTCTGTTAAGAAATATCCCAAAGAAATTTCCTTGGTTTCTTTTAAACAAACCCAAAATGTTTAGCAAGCCTAGTGAATAATACTGTTCATTCTGCTTATGAGTTACGAGGAGATTGTTCCTTTTTCAGTTCATGCATAAGCAGTACTGTTTTTCTCCAAAACATCCATAACGATCTGCAGAGTAACATGAATAATTTGTTGTAAATAGTGTTCTTAACGAACTTGAACAGTCTTCACTGGGGTGTGTGTAAATGCAGAGTGATTTTCTTTAAGTTCTTATTTGTTTTGGATTTTTCTGGTAAATGACTACTTTTATCTCCTTTCCCCAACTTTCTTACCTCACTTATGGATTGGGTGCACTTTACCTATATCAAAAGATTTAAATTGTACTCTTGAATGTAGTCTGTTGGATATGCTGCATAAGAGCATTACATTCTACTGGGATAGTTGTACGAGCACTTCCAACATAAATATTTGCGAGCGTAAACTGAAAATGTAGTTTTCCGGGACAGTTTGGACATGATTCCCATGAGCACCCTTGCCTGGAAGACGTGAAGTTTTCCAGAAGGGTTTTTTAAAAAGCACACAAATGTGATCGAATCAAACTTACTTAATTTCACATGAGTACTTTTAGAGCGTATTACTAGTGTTCATCCAGTTCTGTTTGATTATTCTATGTTTAATTTTGAATAGGGGTATAACATTTTTATTAATTAATTTAATTCTGTTTGCAGATTAGAAACATTACTGATAAAACTCTGGTAAAAAACATGGAAAAAATCCACCTAGAAGATTTCTTTCATTGCTTCATAGCTTTTGAAAATTGGGTTTAAATGGAGTTTAGGTGGAACAGTGGAAACTGTATTGGTTCCTTTCATAAACGTGTATTAATTGCTATTGATGTAGCTGCAAGCATTTTTTTTCTTGAATGCGTCATTTGTGGCAGAGATCCCTACCCAATCGCCAAAGTCCTGTGGACTGTATAAACAGGAATATACTGCTGCTTTTGCAATGACCTTGGGATACAGTTTTTAAAGGATAATAAATGGAAGTGTGTTGTGAGACTGAGGATAAAGAGCAATATGGACAGAGAAGGTAAATGCTAGTGTTTAAACAAATCCAGGTACATTCTCTTGCAGGTGCTGTTGCCTTCGTGGTAGTGCAGACTAACCTTCAGGCTGGTGCAGGTAGCTGATGGATAGTTAGTGCTGGAGTGGGTAGAATAGAATACTTACCTTGCATTGTCAGCGCTCTGTTTTATTTTGATAAAATTATTTCATTATTTCCTGAAGGCCACATAGATCATTGTCAACTGACATAAATTAAAGTAGCCCTAAAGCTGCCCTAAATAACTCTTTCACAAAGTTGTAATGGCTGAGCTTACTGTTTTGCATCCCATAGCTGTGCCAGGCAGTTTCTGCCTTCTGGACTTCTGCTGTTCCTCCTCTGTCTTTCTTGAAGAAAGGTTATTGCATACTTGAGAGGAAAAGATATTTTTTTTTTTAATTTCTTGTTCAAATAAATCTTTTTAGCTTGGGGTGGTGGAAGGGATGAGGTTAGACTGGAAGGGACCATTCCTTTCTGGCTTACTGCTGGTAATGGGCTGCTTTTTTGTTTCTTATCTAACATCCACTAATTGATAATCAGTGATTTGATAATTAAAGAGTTTGGAAAAAAGTAGATAACTTGCCACTTAAGGACAAAAAGAGATTATTGCTGGTAAAAGCTTTGCGCCAATATTTGCAACATCACCTGACGGTAAATGGGTTAATACAGGGTGCAGGGGAGAATTGAGGAGAGAAACCAGAATCAAGTGGCTTAGGGTATGCAAGTGCAACCTTTTTTTTTCCTTTTTTTTGCTTTAGTATTCCAACGCGATGTGGGAATGCATGATATTTCCAGCGAAGTGCTTAACTTAAAAAATAAATAAAAAAGTAGATGGAAAACTGTTTTCAGGCATCCATTTAGAAAGTGCTCTTCTGGCTGCCTGCTTCTACTTACAAAACGACATACTCTATATCCTGAGGCTCTTGCTGTTTAGTTTGCTGTCTTTGGCAGTATATGCTTAATGTGGAAGAAAAATAATCAGTGTGATTTTTTTTTAATAATGTTTACATTACATACGTGTTAACAAGCTCTGCTTTTGCAGTGTCATTCCTCTTGTGTGTTCAGCCTTATGTGCCATAAACTGACTGCCCTTGTCATTTAGCTATTAAAAGCACTATTGACTGGAACAAAAATAATGGAGGAGCTGGTTTCTGGGAGAAGCAAAGGGGTCTGGACCAAAAATGTGTTAATTTCTACTGTCTGTCTAAAGCCTACTCTTAAAGCTCTCAAGTTTCAGTCTGCCAAAGGTTGAACAGCAGTCCTTTAGCTGCCGGTGAGAGTGTACCAGGTCTTCATACTGACCCAGCAGGGAATGTTCATGTAATTGCTTGGCTCTTTACCTTCTTTAACTCTTTTTCTTAATTATTTTATATGTGGCTAGCCACATAGGCGCTAGATTTCTACACAGAGAATCTTCTTGGAAAAGTGGTTGTTTTGTTGCCTTGGTCCAGGATTAGGTACACCATAGCCCAGGTTCGTAATGTTGGTTCTTCTGCTCTGTGGTAGTATAATTTATGAGAAAGTGGGACCAGCAATAACATATTTGCAGCTAAACATGACCTGGTGATTGTATGATTTCCTTTTTTCTAAATTTTATTTTAAAAACCCCACAATATTCTGCTCTGATAAAGTCTGAGCCGTGCTAGGACAAAAACTTGTGGTTTAATTCAAATGCAATAAAACACTAGTCTTAGCAAAGTCAAGTAGGAAAAGAAGACTTTTCATTCCAAATCCTTGTTGTATGAAATGCACTGTGTGGGATGTTTTAAAGTTTCTCATGTTTTTTGCTGACTGTTTGCCAGCTGAGGGTTGAATTACTCATTATGCCAGCCATTCACCCTGGGTAAGTTTTATTCATTGACTGTGTGAATTTCTTTTAATAACTGTGCCCTGTCCTTAAGATTAAGGAATAGATTTAACTCTTGGATTTTTACATTATTGGAATCTCTTAATTTCTTCTAGTGTTCTATTGCAAAGCTCTCATTTTCAGGTTGTGAATGATGGGTAGCTTGGCTGTCACATTGAGATGACCTGCTGTCAGCAGGTACAGGATTGCTCTACAGTTTTACTTTTGAAGGTTTTCCTTTTGGTCATCTGTGTTTTGGTTTGGTGGTTATTTTGGGGTTTTTTTGGGGTGTGTGTGTGTGTTTCTTTTTGGGTTGTTTGTTTTTTTGTTGGTTTTCTTTTAAACTTCCATGTTGTTTTGACCCTTCAAACTGGAAACTGGTCAAGGATTGGCATCCTAATCTAGAGGATGCTGGACAGGTATTAAGTTCTTTCTGCAGCTGCAATCTCCTACAAAAAATGAATGAAGACTTTAGGAGGTATTCTCAGAAAACTTCTATGGATGTTACAGTTCCAAGAGTGAGCCCCTTAATAATTTCAGCCCTGTTCAATTAAGTTGATGGTTATTGCTAGAAGAGCTAGTAAAAATACTCTTAAGCAAGAAAATAGCCTGTTTCTAAATAAGCATAGGTTACTGTTGGAGATTATTATTTTTTTTAACTGTATGGTCATGCTAGACTGAAAAATAAGATACTTCTAAGATTTTTTTTCTCCCACTACTTTTACAGATGCACTGTCTTTGGGAAATTAGCACTGATGGACTGTGTGTCCTTGGAGAATTATTTTTCTCTTATATTTGTTGTGTCCACTACATTTCATGTGTCTTGCCTACCTGTTGAACTGAGAAGAAATTTTGTGTTACGTTATCTGCCTATAATCCCTTTCATGGTAAGGCACTAATCTTAGTTGGGCCTTTGTGTGTGTATAGGAAGTTCCACTTAAACACAGGAAGAGGTTTCTCCACTGTGAGGGTGGGTTGAACTTGGCACAGGTTGCCTAGAGAAGTTGCCAAGTCTCCATCCTTGCATATATTCAAAACCAGACTAGATGCGGACTTGAACAGCCTGCTTTAGCTGACTCTGCTTTGACCAAGGGTGTTGGACTGGATGATCTTCAGAGATCACTTCCAGCCTCAACTCATCTGTGTTATCCTGTGCAAGTAAACCATAACTTATTTAGTGAATGGTGGAACTATGGATCTCTTGTTTCCTCCAGTTATGTACCCTGTATTCTCCTCCTCCTCCTGTTCTCTCTCTTTGTCTCTTGGGCTAGGTGAAGACAGTGTTTGTGGCTCGTCTGGAGCTGTCTGCTGCCTGTCCATCTCTTTTTTTCGTTCTTTTGGAATACCTTAAGGATTAAATCACCATTATTCTTTCCATTGTGGGAGCAATAGTTTGAATCTCTTATTCCCCCCCCCCCAAAAAAAAAAAAAAAAAAAAATCAGCACTTTCCATGAGATATATAGAATCTTAGGGACTTCCCTTGCCCTTTGACTTGATTGAAACTTGCTAATCTGTTCTGGTGTTATGGGGCAACTGCAGACAGACAGCCTGAACATTTGATTTTTGTTTCCTTAAGAAATCAGGTTGAAGCAAAGCTGTTCTAAACAGCACAACTTCTATAATCTGTGTTTGGTTTTGAAGGCCATGAAATGTTGCTATGGCAGATTGGGATTGCTGGAAAACAGCTACTCTTCAGATACTGTCCTCACCTTGGTTGAGGACTCTTAAAGTTAGGAGGAAAAAGTGATGCTAAACCAGATGGTGATTTCCTGATGCTGGGGTAATCCCCAGTCAGCTTGATAGGCTGGATTCCTGCTTACTTTCTGCTGCTGGAACAGTGCAAAGCAGGGAGGATTGCAGCTAGAACATGGTCCTTTCTGCTTGTGAGCTGAGCTCAGTGATTGGGGAGTGTGGGAAGAAGGGAGCCCTCTCTGCATTTCCTCCATGTATCCATTTTGGTGCAGTGGCAGTATTTGAAGTAGTCCTTTCCTGCAGAAAGCTGAGAGGAAGACTGAGAGCTGTTTGTGTGTTTGCAATGCCTGTCTGAACAAAAATCGTCACCAAAGACAAAGCCACATATTATATTAGGACTTGGCAATGGCATAAGCACTATGGCCCTATTAAACGCAGGCATTTGTTTTGATGAAAAGACATGGCTATGAGTGGCACAGCTTTTAAGATTCCTTATACTTTGTGAGAACCAGCCTTAAGTGTTTTTTCATTAGCTTTTCAAACTAGTTAAATCTATACTTTTTCCCATGTTTCCACTCCTATAGATCAGTAAACTTGATTAAAATCAGTAATTATCAACAACAAAGATCTGTCCTAGTATTTCTGGGTTTTGTCCTGTGTTGCTTTTCTTCTGGGTCTCTGGTTTATTTCACTGCTCGTATTTATGAAAGCACATCTCTCTTGCTTCTGGTTGTTTCCTGACTGTGCTGAAGTCATTACTTAGTCAAATTCCCCACTCTGTTACATCTATGTAGTCCCAGTGACTTCAAGGCCTTGCTAAAGTTTATCTGAGAGGGGAGTTTGACCCGTGAGTAAGCTTCTCATTGATGGCAGTAGAGGCAGACCTCCGGCAGTGTTCTAGTTAAGAGCAGCCTAGGAATACATCTCTGCAGTGAATATTCAAGCAAATTAGAGCACAGAGTGGAATGAAACTGTAAACTAATTCAATTCAAATTGAAAATACAGGCCCAGCATTTTACAAATTACTATCTTTAGTCCTTAAAGCAGAAGTCTGTCCTGCTCAGCTATGAGACAAATAAAGGCAAGCAAATGTTTTGATACTTTGAGCAGTAATCCTTCTCTTGTATTCCGCACTTACATATGCCGAGATTACCTGACCAGTTTGTATTAAGTTTCAGGATGAAAAAAATGTCTTTACCTTTATCATAACTTCATCTTTGCTAGGGAAAGCAACAACCAGGCTGCTAGCATGGTTGGGACATTTGCCATCTTGTTACCAGCTGGCTTTTCCTGCTCAAAGGAAATGCTGCAAAAATAGGCATGGTTTCTGGATCTGTGTCGTAGTGCTGTCATCACCATTACTGTTATCACCATTGAATCAGATGAGTTACAGCCAAGAGCCTCTATAGCTCCACCAACGTTTATTTATTCTTAGTGTTTTGGCACCTGTGACTGTGGAACCAGGTGGTCTGTGGACTACTTCTCAAGAATTCATAAAAAAATAGATTAGAATAGCAAGCTTAACATCATGTGTACTGTTCAGGTGTCTACTGCAAATTCCTGAGGAGTCCACGAGAGGGGAGAAAACTGTGAGTCATAGGCCTTTTTCTCCTCATTGAACTGGTGGGAATTGAAAACGTGTCAAGGCAAAGTATCCTGATCAAAGGCTAAGTCTTCCTTGCAGTCAGAGCTGGAACTCTAGCACCGGTGGATAACACTATTATTTTCTGGCAGAAGCAGCGGTGAAAATAGGGCAGTGCAGCCTGTCTTGATGGTTGGAGAAGTGTTCCAGAGCACTTAAGAACCTTGCCCTGTGGAGAAGTCCAGTCATCCCCATCTTTACCTGATTATTAACATGTACCAGTTGTGCCTTGTTTTGCTCTCTTGATAAACCCTGCATCAGCTACAAATCAATATGGTATGTCAGATGTGGATAAACTGAGCATTTATATATGCAATGCACTGTACACTGTGTCTATCTGTGTCTTTGTTTCAGACTTGGACTTTTTATATACAAAATGCCAACCTTGTGCTTGATCCTGTAGAGTTCTCATTCTGATGTTGAAGATTATTCTGTACCCTAAAGGCCTGTTGGGTTAGAGGTATGCAACTTCTCGAATGCTGCAGAGTCCTAGCTGGGTCATTTCTTGGGGAAAGAGTAATAGAGGCATGTACAATACAGGCTCTGTTCACGTCACTGTGCAGTTACAAGGCAGATATTCAGGAACAGTAACTATCTAGTCTTCACTGGCCCTAACAGGCTCAGCCATTGACTTGGGGTGGAGCCATTGGCAAGTTAATTTATCTTTTCTTTTCTTTTTTTTTTTTTTTTAAATTCCATGGTGCCCTGCTGTAAAACTAAGATAATGCTTGACTTCCCTTTTGGGACTGATGGGATTAGCCAGCTAGTATTGATAACTTTTTCAGAAAGAAAAAGCAGCATGGAAAGGCCTGGGATAATCCTACCGTTTAAGCCTAGTGGTTGTGTTGTGTGTGGTTTGTGTGTTTGGTTTGTTTGTTTGTTTGTTTGTTTTTGCAGTTTTTGTTGGGTTTTTTCGCTAGTATTTAGTTTTCGTAACTTCATTTTATTTACTGTACCTCTGTGGATTTTCGTCTCCTGAGGATACGCTGGACCATACAGCCTGATCTGTCCAGGTGATGATACCTGTGAGGCTTTCTCATGTTGTATTTGTCATCCATAGCTTCTCCATTTGATTATTGTAATATTGATACATAAATGCTGAAATCTCTGTGGCTGCAATTTAGAACTGAAGTTGTTTTAACTATCTAATAAAATAGAAAAATTGCTTTGATGTTCACATTTTGACAATTTGTGGCTATGCTGACTTTTGTTGCTTCTTTCCTTAGGGACATTTGTCCCTGATCTCGCAAACAAAATGTCACAGAGTAAAACTATGTTTGTATGATGCTGTGTGTTCTACTTACAAAAGATTTATAACTTGGTCACTTTTATTTATGCTCCCATGGAGCTGGTAGAATTATACTGCAGTGGTAAAATGCAGCAGTTTCATTTTCCTGCAGGCAGCAGCCCTCTGGTGGTGTGGGGTTTTTTCTTTCTTTTTTTTTTTTTTAAGTCATTGGAAATTCTGACAGACTCAGAGGAGCCTTTAAAAATGCTTCAAATTAAGCTGACACATAGTCCCATATCTCCTCTCTTTTCCTTTCCAATCTTCACCTCATCACCACCCCCACCTAAATTTGGAAGTAGAATGTAAAAGGCAAAGCAAGATTAATAAATAAACCCAGTTGATAATACCAACAGTCTTATTTGGCAAAATGATATTTACCAAACGCTATTTCAGTAAGCTTCAGCTTCCAGAACTATTGCCTGGAAAGGGTATAGGTCGATGTGAAGTGGGTGGCAAGGCTTAACGGGTTATTCTAAGACTGGCTGAATTGTTAGGAATGCAGGCATTTCTGAGGAGGCTGCTGATGAACTTGAAAATTGAAATATCAAAGAATTTTTTAAAGCGATGACCTTACTAGTCTGTTATATGGGTGTTAATGATCGTTATATTGCAAGTTACTGCCTGAAAAAAATGTTTCGGTTAATGGGGAAGGAGAATCTTCTCATCTGTACCCTAGGAGTGAATTTTGCCCTTTTGCTGGTATGAGTTTTAGCTATCACTTGAGTCCCACTTAAGACCTATTTCAGTTATGTACTTGGAGGTAAAAATGGGAGTTCAGAAAGTAAGATAACATAAAATATTACTCCTTACTTTTTTTGAGATGCTAAGTCAGAGTTACGTGCAAATGTTTTTTGAAATTATTAAAGTTGTGCCAGGGATGCATTTGGCTTGTTCCCTTTCCAGGACTACAGTAAATGTCAAAATCACGCTGTATCTGCAGCTATGTTACTGCGTAAATACTCTGTAGGAAGACTTATAATTCTGTTATGATTGAAGCCTGAAGTTGTATTTTAAAAAAACCCAAACAAAACAATAAACCCCAAACTTTTAAATTAATTCTGTGCAGCTTCAGTTATTATTTCTGAAGCTTCAGGTTTTAGGGCAAATAATTCCAGTTAAAATTAGTTGTTTTAAAATGCACTGATTTTTTGACTGTGGGGTTTAAAATCTACTGTGTGTCTGTAAAATGAAACTAAAGTTACTGACTAGGTTTGTGTATTTGGTTTTTTGTTTTGTGGGTTTTTTTGAGTTTTTTTTACTTGTTGTAAATAAGGCTAGTGGGAATACTAAGTAGAAAACATTAAGATGTAGAATAATTTCTGTTACTTTAAATGGTAGACAGTGGTTGTAGCCTGTGAGCCTTTCTCAGTATTTGGTTGTACTTTATACTGTGGACAGCAGATAATAGAAATCTTTGGCCTTACTGGATAGTGCTTCAGATCACTTGTAATATAATTGCTAACAGTTATCAAAAGACGTTTATGCCAGCTAAGATGTATGATGCAGAAGTATTGTTTCAGCCACGATACTTTTAGGGGTGGAAGTCTTGATTTTTTTTGCCAGTTTTGCTGAATTATGAAGGCTGTCCAGCCTAGAGCAAGCATCACTTGCACAGTTTGGGGTCAGAGTCTGTTCCATGCAAAGAACTTTCCCTGTAGCTTTTATGTTAAAGGGATAGTGTCGACTTCTGAATTTTAATTCTTGCACTTAACATAGGGTGAAAAGGAAGCAAAGTGAAAGGGAAAAGCTAGAAAGAAGAAAACTCCCCATCCCCCTGCCCAGTTACCCTGTCACTGATCTTAAAACTGAAAGCTTACTTGTGATTTTCCTGCTCTTAATTGTAAAGAAATACATTTTTGAGTAAATCCACTGAAGACTGGAGATAAGTTAGTGTAAAAATAAGATGAAGAAAGGGGAGATTTGGCATCTCTAAATGTTAAAAATTCAGTGCTTTTGTCACCTTAGAGCTATCTTTTTTTTTTTTAAACATAAAAAGAGAGTGGTAGTAGAGGTCAAGGCATCTCTAGTTCTTAACCCACAGCCTCCAAAACGTGTTTTTATATTTGCTTATTTGACTTCTTGTTTGTGATTTAAAACATACAGTGTTGTAACACACATTGCAGTAGGTTGCTGGTCATTTTTGGGAGGCAGAATAAAGATTGTTGCTTGCTCAGGCATGGCTTAAAAAGAGAAAAGAAAAGGAAAAAAAAAAAAAGACCTTGGCCCCTTTGTATCATTTTTCTTCAACATGCTTTTCAAATTGGTTCTGAGAGGCCCAAGCTAAACATTATGCCATTCAGTGGAGTTACAAACTTTTAAACTGAATCCATAAACATTGTAACAATGCAAAAGCTAGCACAAGTGTATTCACTTTTTAAAAAAACTAAATTTGCCCTGTCTTGCCACAGCCTATGATAGTTGAAACCTTTAAATATATATATATGTATTTCCTTTATTTTTGTTGTAACATTTATTTTTAAAATTTAATTACTAGGCTGGGGATGAGGTGCAAGTGAGTCATATTTCAATGAGAAAAGCAAAGTACCTCCACCCCATCTTGGTTGTTCCAAATACTCAGTATAGTGAAAATCTCAAATTATGATTGTTTCCAGCCTAAGAATGAATTCAGGTGGTTTGTGGCCACTGCTGGAGTTGTAGGGTGTTCAACTTGGTGAAACTTTTGGTTTGATTCCAGTGTAGCTACATGTATATCCTAGGAGGAATTAAATCTCCAAGACTTTATTCCCTAGCCTTAACAGAGAAAAGCAGCTATGATTACAGTGTCAGCAGCCTGTCTGAAATGCACATTTTCTTCAATTTCCTTTTATCTCTTAACCTGCAGAGTACTGAGATTTCAAGTATTTAAAATTCACTTGTGCTCTTACTGGCTGTGGTTTTGTTCTGCGTGAGTTTGGTCGTGCAACCTTGGTAATTTTTTGCCATCCTAATGTTTGTCATGCTGTGAGGTTGCATAGATGTGCTGTTTCACCATGTTTTTGGAAGTTGTGTAATGTGAGCCAGTTAATGTGCAAAATACTGTTTATATATCAGTTTAAAAGTGACACATTTCTGTCCAGAAGTTTTTGGTTTCCCCTGGTTGTAACAGGCTGTTTTACATGAGTCTAAACTTCTCCCTGGTCATCAGATCTGTATCATTTTATTTTGTTCAGAGATAGTATTTTACAAGAAAATTCTCACATAATGATGGGTCAGATTTTTATTCTTTCTGCAATTGTGGTTGGTTTGGGTTTTTTTTTAACTTTTCCTGTTGCAACTCCAGTGCTTCACTGACAATTTCTTTGACATGTCCATACAAGAGTCACCACACTGAAGCTGGCAAATGTGTGCTGCCAGAAAGCTGTTCTAAGTGAGAATATTTTGTAGCTGCTCCTTCTGAATTAGATGTAGGCTAAACAACTTCAACAGAGCGGACCATAAGCATTAAAGAGTATAGATAGAAATATTAGTCAAATGCAATTTGTTTATAAGCTGTACCAAAAAAACCCCTGTTGCATTCTCTTACTGTGAACTGTGATGCTTATTTTAAATGACATATATTGCTGAATAGAAGCATTTAGTAATTGAAATGTAAGTGGGTGACTAACAAGCAATACATATGCAGCAGCATTTTTTTCTTTCATTTAGTGTTTTCAACAAAGCCTCTCTCTGACTCTTATAGTAACAACTATTGACAGTATTGGAGGTAACTTTTTAGGTTTACTTATTCTTCTGATGCTATATTAAACCTTGATTCTTTGGCATTCAGCAAGTCAGTGGTATAGGATCATCTTAGTGTTCACCCTTTGATTTTTCACTCTTTCCCTGTGGCAACTTTCCCTGCTGGATGCATCTGGATTTAGCTTGATTCCCAGCCTTGCCAGCAGCAGTGTAAAATCGAACTGTAGCATTTGAAAAAAAACCTGCTCTATTGAAAAACAAGCTGGAGCAATCCAGATTTGGATTTCAGAGGGAACGGAAAGATCTTGATCCATGCTGCTTTGCAGGCTCAGCACCGTGGAGTGTGATTGACTGTAAGCTCACTCACCATTATGAAAAACTGAAGGGTATTTATTATAATGACAGGCTGTAAAAGCGGGCTATATGAGATCATCAAGAAGCCCAGAGTTTGCCTCTCTCCACAGGCAAATTGGTGCTTTTCTTATGCTGTTGTAGAAATGGCATGATGGTTCTGAGGCTATTTGGTCTTCAGATTTACACTGCTGCTCAGAAAACATAATTTAACCGTGCATTCTTACTACAGTAACAGTCTGAATTTGTGTCCCATCACCTGAGTGGGAGTTGATTTCTTTTTATCCAGTGTAAGTGAAAGAAAGGTCAGGTTCTGTGACTATGGGCTAGATCCTCAGCTGGTGCTATTTGGTTAAAAGCCTTGGACTCCATGCTGCTGGACTGACTTACCCTGGTTATGGATTTTTCCTTCTGTGTAAAGGCAGAGACTATAAATTTTAAATTTGGGAAAGGGTCTGGATGTTGGATTCTCTCTTTTCAAACTTTCCTACTTGAAAGAAATACAAACCCACACATGTTATGAAAGGTTTTACTGTCTGAAGTTTTAGGTACTACACCCTTTCTGTGCAAAGATGTGCATGTTTATTTCTGTCTCTGAAAAAGCTTTTCCATAACCTATACCTTTTACTTCCTTTCTGTAAGTAAATGATCTCTGAATTTATAGCAGCTATATTTCTTTGTTGATGTAATAGCCACAGCTTGGATATTGTCTCTGCTCCAAGCTGTCCACAAGTACTTACAAGTCTCAGAAAATTGACCTTTGGGCTTAAAATTCTTATGCTTGACCTCTAGTTTGGAAAATTACTTCTTCCTCTCTCAAGAGATTTTGATAAAAAATATCTATATAACTAGGTTTATTTTGTCTGACTGTTGGCAATAGGAGGTGTTAAGGAAGGGGAAGTCATTTGTACAATTCCTTGCATGAATTAAATCCTTGAGAAAATAACAATAGTCCTTCATTTGAGGTTTACTCATTTGGTTGCTTCCCAATACTTAGCTGGCTTCACATCAGTCTTCATAGGTTTTGCACTTCCTTTCCTTTTCATTAAAAGGCTTAAAGTTGTTAATTTTGCATTAATACCCATTGATAAATAGTCAAGTAAGTGAAACATGCATAGTTAAACAGAGATACTGTTGGCTGCAGGTAAGGTTACAAATCTGAGGTCTAAATATCTTTGAATTTCAGGACAATGTTTGTAGGAAAATGGTTTTTTTTTCCAGAACTGTCCGTAACCACATAATTTTTCATCTAAGTAAGATGCAAAACTGTAAGAGGGCCTGTCTTTTCAAGCAATTTGGATGTTGTCCAAAATCTCATGCCATTTGGCACTGACAAGCCCAAACATCAGCCTAGTTCAACTTTGTGTATGTCTACACTGCAGTTACTAACCAGGCAAGGAGGGCTCCAGACAGATGAGTCAGGCTGATACCTGAATTTGCTAATTTGGAAGTGTTTTGGTTATCTCTACTCTACTCTACACTGCTATCAGATTCAGACAACTTAGTTCTTGATGGACACAGCAGGAACTTTATGATAAAACAGTGGTTTTTGTATCAGACCAGTGTTCTCTTGTGTATGGTGTCGTAGATGTTGTTCAGTGGTTAGTTTTAGAAATGTTGCAGCAGCTGACTTCAGAATCACCAATAGTAGGAGTATTTTTTTTTTTTTGTCCTCAGTACCTGTCGGTTAGTAGTTGCCTTCTATCTGAATGTGTCAAAGCTTATCTATCAGTTGATTATTTTTTGTTCTAATATAGGGATATGAATCTATTCCCAATACCCATCTGTATTTCAGATATATGTGATTGTATATTGCACAAACCCCCAAATGAATTGAAAAGGAGCACCAAAAAAATTTATTCCTTTTACTTCCTTCTCCATTTAAAACTTTGTTCCTCTGTACTTTATCATAATAAAACACATCCTGGTATTAAGAAAAGGGGGCATTCTGAATATATCATCTCTTTACCTTTCATCATCTTGTGTTTGCCTAATGTTATTTAGTGTGTCTCTTTTTACTCTGGTAATCAAAACTGGCAATCTGCATATTTTTGTTCTACTCTGATGCAATCCTCACGCACTCATCATTTTTGCTGCATGTCTCTTAGTGTTACCTATTTCTGCTACACGTTTTCGAGGTCACTATTCCAACTGAGGATATATCATTGATTTATACATTGGCATTATCTCATTCTCAAGTATAATTCTAGATTTCATTGTTCAACAGTTTGTTGTCACTTTTGATTACCTCTGCACATTGAGCAGGTATTTTTATATGCCATCCAAAGTAATGGTAACTCTTTTCTTGAATTACTCCAGTTAACTTAGGAGTCAAATGTATATCACTAGTTCACATTCTTTCTCTTATGTATTTGTCAACACTGAATTTCACCTATAGTCATGCTGTCTATCCACCAAGCTTTGATATTTCATTGTTTTCAGTGCTTAAGTGGGAGTTAAGGAATACATTGGTCTTGTGCTAGCCTGCTGCGCAAGGGTAAATTTCACCCTTTATGAACTGATGCATCCTGTCACATTCATCAGGGATGTACTGCTTATTTCCTAGGGCAATATAAAGGATCAGATTTCCCTATTAACCCCTTCAGAACTGAATTAAATTTTGGTGCCATATCTAGTATGTGCACCACAAACTTTATGTATCATGATCTTTTTTGGTTTTGGTGATCTATCTTAGTATGACCACAGGGGAAATACAGAAGTAGCAGTCTGCTGGATAGCTGGATACTTGAGAGATCCTGAGATTGTAAAGGTCACAACTAGTGTATCCAGGTGTTGAGAGATTTGTGGGGTTTTCTTCTGTCACTCCTATTTGTAACATAGCCTTTTTTTCAAAGCAAGTCCTTAAGGTTCCACCAAAGCGTAAAATATTAAGTGGAATTTTGAAGAAGTGACTGATTTATGCCCATCTACCCTTTTGCTTTTAATAAAAGGAAAATCCATTTCTTCTTTGGTGTTTCCTGAAGGATTTTCTAGATGTGTGAGCAAATGGCTGGACTCAAGCTTAGGAGGTTTGATTTCTTTAGTTATCTCTGATTTTGAGACTCGTTTCTGGACACTTCTGTTTTGTCACCCATAAGGTTGATAATCTTCCTTTCACAAGCTGCTTTGAAAGTTGAAGACTCAGTGTACTATAAAACCTAGAGAATTTTTTTGAAGTATAGAGTATCATAATATGTAACAGGATTTTCTGATGTCTGATTTACCTTTCTGTTGGTCACCAAAAATATCAGCAACTTGAAATACCAAATAAAACATCTCTCTTCCATATCTCCCAAAATGAGAGAAGAAAATATAAAGCCATGAAGATGATTATTCTTCCGACTTCCCAAAAATACCCAAACAAAATATAACTGCAGTATAAAGGGTATGAAAACGTGACTAGATAGAAGGATGTTTTTCATCTCTGCAAGCTTATTATTGTTATTTTGGTGCTTCTGGTTTGGAAGGAGAACTTGATGGGTTCAGTGATTACTGATTGCTGTAAAATTGGCGAAGTGTGCCCAGCTGTTCAGTGGATGCTTGTCTGGTCATGGAAATCCTGCTTATGAAGTAGAGCAAGGAGAAAAAGAGGAATATGCTGATATCTTATTGGATTTAGTTTTACACAGTAACATCTGCTAAACATGCGGTGACTGACTTAGCAATTTAGACTAAACCCCATAATTATTTAATGAGCAACCTCCCTCTTTCTTTCTCATTTGTTTTGATCCCTACACCACCATCACCTCCCCCCCCCAAAAGTGCTCGCTTCAGTATCTATGTAAGGCTGTTTACCCACTGCCCACCCTGGATATTGTGTACATTGTTTTATTATTAACCTTTATTTTTTAATCTTCTTGGAGTTGCAGGGAAGGAGGAAAGAAACAGAACCTTTAAATGGCAATCCACAGCTCCTTTTAAGTAGTGATGGATGCCTTCCGACGTGACATTTTAGGGACTTTAAGGTTCTTGATATTATTTGTGGTTTGAGAATGACCTTGCATATCAGAAGGTCTTCGCCTATCCTGCATGTCATCATGAGTTAAACATTCTGGTGAAACAGCACAAAACCAATAAGTGCTGTGTCTGAGGCTTCTGCAGCATCTTTTTCCCCTTGTCATGTTTAGGAAGAAAATGAAAACATTTATCTTTTTGTTTGTTTGTTTGTTTTTTTCCCCCAGAATAAGGAAAAATTGTTGCTGAAAGGAAATAGCTCATGTATGCTGCTTAAAACAGTTTACAGGCTATGCTGGTACATGGCAGTCGTGGGCAGTATATGGAAGCAGAGCTGCAAGAAATCTGATATGAAGCCAGTTCAGAACCTTACAAATAAACTTTTGGACTCAGTAAATCACTTATGCCTTAAGCTATTCTAGTTAAACTAAGTTTGGGTTACTTACAGTCACCTTTTTACCTCAACTTTTATTTATGATGCTAGATGGAGAGCCAAGTGAAAGTTGCATTTCAGTTTCCAAAATCACCACCTTCTCCAGCTTGCTGAAACAGGTCATGCTCATTTGTGTCAACATCATAATCAGTTACGTGGTTGTGTCATCAGAACTGAAGATCACGTTTTAGATTCAGCAGTGGAGAACAGCAACATCTGGATTAAGTGCAAATGCTCATAATCTAGAAATGCTATTTTGTATGTAGAGATTTAAGGTTGGAAAAACAAGACCTAAAGGGCTTGGTATTTGAGGTGATGCATTCATTTATAATGGGATCATGATGTAACTTTTTTTAGTTATTTTCCAGTTTTGCACTGTGAAACTTTGTGCTGATCATGCTTCAGCTTTGAAATGAGTTCCCACCAATGTGAACACCTTATCAGAGGGTTGAAGCCAATCTCTTTTAGTTGACATTGACTGAAATACAGTGCTTCATTATGTGTCAGAGTTGGGCTTCCAGACTTGGCAAGGGCTGAAAGGGTTGTTGCTTCTGGCTAATGCCTCCCAGCTTCACTGGAGTGCCACACAGGGACTTGATGAGTGGCTGATGAAGTGGAAACAGGAGGCCAGTGTGAGAGCTATATAATGTAAAATGAGCTCAGCAAAAGAAGTATTAAAGAAGCACCCAAACCTGATGTTAAAAAACACCTGATTTTTCTGCAAGGGTTGCGTCTTACCTGAAATGTAGCCATTATTAATGAGACCTTTTCTGCATGTCATGTTGGACCTACTGATTCTGCCCCTAAGACTTGCTGAAGCTATGAATTGGGAAGACCTTCAGGGTTTAGCCATTCCTTTTTCTTCCTTAGTGAGTATAAGGGGAGGGTCTAAAGCATCATCAAAACACTTCATTCTCTGCTGAGTTTGGTGTGAAGTAGTCTAATTTCAGTTCTCTTTGGCTAACAGGAAGTTTCCTGTGGGAGTGAGAAGTCTCTGCTTCCAGTAGCACTGTCCCCTTACTGGAGGTGGCTCCTGTGCAGTCCTTGCTATTCACTTTGGCCCAGTATTATATGTCGTAGAATGAAAAAATGTGCTGAAGCAGAGAACTGCCATGCCAGTCATTCACTAATACAAGGTCTCCCAAAGATTCAGTGACATATGTGAGAACAATTCCTGCTCTTGTCTACACTATCACAATCTGATTATCACAGGAAGGGAGCTGTAGGTGACTTCTCTGTGTGGCTTATTTTCCTCTTGAAGTAGAGAAAAGCCACAACAGAGAAGCTGGCCTTCAAGACAGACACTTAGTAGTTTCAATGATGATGAACTGTTTTTCCAAGCAGAGCTGTGCTGTCTCCTTGTGTGGTAGGGAAAGTTGGCTGAATCAGTCATTTCATTCAAAAATAACCCTCCTCTTGAAAACAACTATGGTGATACAAAATGGGAAATTGTGATTTATTTTTTTTTCCTAGAATTTGCCCTTCTATTCTCTTCTGTACTCAGTCATTACATCCAAATATTTTTTTTCTTGATGTTTTATACCACTGTGCAAACTTTTTGACTCTTTCTCTTTTTGGTGCATAAATACTACCTAGATTCCTGTAAAGTCTTCCTTCTTACTTTATGGCATTATCTCTCTGGTGAAGCCATCAGAATACCCTTTTCAATCTGACACTTAAATCTCTACAAAGTACCGTTTGTGTGTCGTCTTTCTTTAGAAATAGTATAGGACAAAACACAGGGTTGCTGCTCATGTTGACTGCATTGTCTGAAGTCCATGGTAGCAACTGCAAGAACTGTGGTTACATGTAGTTCTTGAATTGAGACCCTTATCGCTTCCTGCAATGGTAGCATTTATTTGTTATTATGGCAGGGCTTGGTGGAAGGCAGGTTGACTTTCTTTTTCACTTCAGTTTAAATGATGGAGGAAGTCTATGAAGGTTCCTAAAAATCACACTTCCATTCAGTTTGGATAGCCGGGGGGAGAATCTGCTTTTCACTATATGTCACGGATGAGGGGCAGTAGCTGTCTTGAAAACAAAGCAAATATGTGGAGAAAAATTATGTGAGGCCAAAAAGTTGTGCTTCTGTGGTAGATATGGACTTCCCAAAATGACAAAAATACAAGCAATTTTGGTTTTGCACCTCTCTAGATAGGAGCAAGCCATGTTGAAATGGTAATACTGAAGTGTATTACAGCCCTGGGGCCAGTTCTCAGCTTTGCTGGATGTATATAACCCTTTCTGAAGTAGGAGTTACTTGGTATTCTGGGAATATCAGAAACTGAACAATTGGACACCTGTTTTTAACATAGCTAGAGCACAGCTCTGTAATGTGATTATAATAAAATTCCGATCAACTTTATGCATTGTATAGAGAGATCATAGCAAATCATACAGTAACATGGATACACGATTATCATTTTAAAGGATATCTCTGCACAGGCTGATAGTGTAAGTCATTACTTCTTCATTTCTCACATCATTCTTGAACACTTCCCATTTTCTCAGCTGTTCAAGTAGCAGAGATCCAGAATCAATTCATTAAGCTGAGATAAACATCTGATGATTATGGTTACTGTTTCCGTATTATATAAATACCTTGAGAGCCATCCTCTTAGGGAGCTTCATCCTGGCTGAGCGAGCAGTTGCTGCCTTGAGAAATCTGCATTCTGAAGATTAAACTTCATGGATATTAAGTACTGCCAGAGGCCAAAAAAAGTCATTTAAAAAGAAATGTATTTCTTACTCTTGCAAAACATTATATATATATATATTTAAAAAACCAACACTGACGTATCCATGCACTCCTGTACTAAACATTTCCATGATACAAATAACTGACAATTTTAAAGTAACTTTCTTTACTGTTTCATTTCACATATTTTGAAACAGGAGCATCAGTACTCTGAAAAATGCATTAGAAAATTGCATGTGTATGCTAAATCCTTTTTTTGTGCCTTAGTGAAACATTATTCAGTAATAATTCTGAATTGCAACAGCTATTCTGAGTGTCCAGCAGAACACAAAAGTTTTTCACCATTTTTCACAGGCAATGTATCCTTCAGACTTCGTTTGTTTGTTGGTCCTTGTTGAGTACATACAGAGCATTAATACCAACTGTGTACTCGTATTTATTTAAAACTGACCTAAATGTATAACGTGACACTGTACATATGTTTATGGATTCTTAGCACAGTGATGGGCTATGCTGCATTTCTTCAACTCCCAATTCTCCAGTGATATCTTGATTCTGAGGAATTAACCCACCTATATAATGTTTTGCTAGAGGAAACCCATTGAGAATGGTAAGTCATTGTTTCTGGCAAACAAAAGGAACTGTCCAGCATTTTTCAAGCTGAATTCATTAAAATACTGATAAATGTGAAGTGGCTTTTAATGTTGTCTTTCAATGCTTTAAAAGCCTCTCATCTATGAAATATTTTTCTATGCATAGGGTACGTGTGTTTATATATCTGTATATCTCTGTGACGTTGAGACAGACTGTGGATAGGCACAAAGACAAATACTGTTTGCAGCCTAATTTTAGCAGTTGTGGTGCAGAAGTGATGCAAGGTTTAACCTCTGCATTTCCTCATGAACCCTCCAAAAACTTTTGAGTTTGTGAAAGGATATGAAATGAAGAAAATTGGTTTTAATGGCAACGATAAACTGTAATGCTTCTAGGTATTCAGACTAAATGGTAAAGATTTGTCTAAATTATGGTACAGCTGAAAGTATCAGGATGGAAGGAACCGAGAAGAGGGACATAATACTCAGATTATTGATTTGCTTGGTATTAAAAAACATCTTAAAATTTTCAAAATTGAGACATAAAATCATCTTCTTCCTTTGCAGCTGATTCTCATCAGCCAGTTATAAAAGAGCTATCATAGGAGAAGGGAGCATGCCATTAGCTGTTAGTTCAGAATGACTCTGCAAATAGTCTTTAAAGATCTACTGACTTTCCAAAAATCTCCTAAAGATCTCAAAGCTGCTAGTTGCTGCAGCGTATCAGGCTGTCATCACACCTGGGTCTGAGTTGTATGGCACAAATGTCCTCACTCTGCAATTGCTTTGAAGCAACAGTCTCTGAATAATGTAACCCCTGTGGAAGCATATCTTCCCAAGTTATCTGAGCTCCTTGTTGACCTGTGCAGCAGTGAGGGTGATAAATTTATCACTAACACAGTCTTTATGATTGCATCTCTACACTTAATATAATTTTGTTTTTTTGTTTTTTAAAAAAAGATAGACACCCCCACTGTGGGGAGTAATGTATTGCTGTTGGAAAAGGTGGTGCAGAACTGCTGTGTTACTTTACAGATTACGTTCACTTGCAGTAAGTTACAGCTGGATGAGGAAAAAGTCTTCTGAGTGCTCAAAAATAAGTGATGAGTTGTCATCCTGAATGGTTAAAGCCAGTTTTGGAATCTAGAATCCTTTCCCCTTTCCTGCTTACCTCATCTGAGCCAGGTGTCATGTAGCCAGCTGGAAAAGCAAAGTTTCCATTAGTACTTTGCCAAATGCACCACATTTTCTGAAACAGTCTGAGCCCATTTTTGCTTGTTTTTAGGACTGACAAGTAGCTTGGTTCACACGTTTTGATCCTTGGTGTGTTTTAACAATAGCCTTCTAGTCGTTCTGAATTGTATGTGTTGCTTTGACATTAAATTTTCATGTTATGAGTTCCTTTGGTAATAGCGTGTTTTCTAGCCCCTGCAATAAAATCATAGAATGATAGAATCGTTTGAGTTGGAAGGGACCATAAAGATCATTTAGTTCCAACCCCCTGCCACGGGCAGGGACACCTTCCACTGGACCAGGTTGCTCCCAGCCCCGTCCAGCCTGGCCTTGTGGATGCCCCATCCCTGCCAGTGTTCAACTTCTCTGAGTAGTCTGTGCCAGTGCTTCACTACTTTCATAGTGAGGAATTTCTTTGTAATGCCTAACCTAAATCTACCCTCTTTCAGTTTAAAGACATTACCCCTTGTCCTATCGCTACCGGCCCTTGTACAAAGTCCCTCTCCAGCTTTCCTGTCAGCCCCCTTTGGGTACTGTAAGGCTGCTATAAATAAAGTCTCCCCGGAGCCTTCTCTTCTGCAGGCTGAACAGCCCCAACTCCCTCAGCCTGTCCTCCCAGGAGAGGTGCTCCAGCCCTCTGAGCATCTCTGTGTCCCTCCTCTGGGCTCTCTCCAACAGGTCCATGTCCTTCTTAGGCTGCGTGGGGGCCCAGAGCTGGATGCAGCACTGCAGGTGGGGTCTCGTGAGCGTGGAGAGGAGGGGCAGTAGAGGTCACCTCCCTCACCTGCTGGCCGCACTGCTTGTGATGCAGCCCAGGGTACGGTTGGCTTTCTGGGCTGCGAGCGCACGTTGCTGGGTCACGTTGAGCTTCTCATCGGCCAGCACTGCCGGTCCTTCTCCTCAGGGCTGCTCCCAATCCATTCTCTGCCCAGCCGGGATTGATACTGGAGGTTGCCCTGTCCCAGGTGCAGGACCTTGCACTTGGCCTTGTTGAGCTTCCTGAGGTTCACATGGCCCACCTCCCCAGCCTGTCACGGTCCCTCTGGGTGGCATCGCTGCCATCGGGTGTATCAACCGCACCACACGGCTTGGTGTTGTCAGCAAACTCGCTGAGGGTGCGCTTGATCCCACTGTCCATGTCACTGACAAAGATGTTGACCAGTGCCAGCCCCAGTATGGGCCCCTGAGGAAGACCCCTTGTCACTGGTCTCCACCTGCACGTTGACCTGTTGACTGCAACTCAAATGGAGTGGGACCATCCAAGCCAGTTCCTTATCCCCCCGAGTGGTCCATCTGTGAGGTCCGTGTGTCTCCAGTTTAGAGACAGGGTTGTCCTGCGGGACAGCGCCAGATGCTTGGCACAAGTCCAGGTGGATGACATCAGTCCCTCTTCCCTCACCCACCAACGCTGTAACCCTGGCACAGGCGGCCACCAGCTTTATCAGGCACGATTTGCCCTTGGTGAAGCCGTGCTGGCTGTCACCAATCACCTATTTTCCATGTGCTTTATTATAGTTTCCAGGAGGATCTGCTCTATGATCTTGCCAGGCACTGAGGTGACACTGACCGGCTTGTAGTTCCCTGGATCTTACTTACTTCCCTTTTTAAAAATGTGGGGGTTGTACCAAAAAAAATGTTGGTTTATACCACAGCAGTCTGAGGCAAATTGGTTGCTTGTTGAAGGATGTCCTAAGAAAGAGTTGTGAAACTGTCTTGATTACTATGGCTAGATTCTGTGAAGATAGCCAACTCTACTGTGTGACTGTTGCCACCCACAAATTAGCCCAGTAGACAGACTGACTGAGGGTTCATTATTGTGTTTGGTGCTGGTGAGAAAGTGGGGAACCACTAAAAGCATAGAATAGCGCTACTCATGTGTATAATTTTGGGTCACAACAATTTTTGATAGTTCTCAGAGAATGTTTCCCTAGCAAATGACAAGGAGCAGGGGGAGAGAGGGAGAAGGAGGTGACTGGAATGGTGGTGACATTTGAAAGGGGGAGAGCCTTGTCAGAGGCTTGACTTTGTACAGATAAGAAATACATTTTCTGATTGTACAGAAGGTTGGGAGAGGCTGCTGCACTGGGCAGATAAGAAGTGGGGTTTATCTGTAAGGAGACGGAGTGTTCCTCTCAGACTTGTGGTGTATTTAATTTAGATCAAAAAATCCTAGGGGATTTACAGCTAATCATAAACCAGCATAGATTAAGAAAAACCCTCTGAAAAATATTATAGCGAGGTATATGTTAGATATAAATGGATGTAAGTAAATATACATTAATATATATTTTATGTGAATTAAGGTCGTACTGCTGTACTAATGAAGGGCATTGTCAATGTTTCTTGTGGGAAATTAAATGTAGGTGTGTTATGGAATCTTGCTGAATGTAGAGCAGGGTATGCCCTTTGGCTGTAGAACTGGCCCCTGCATGGGCAGCCTGCATGATGGCATGACTTCTTTCAGTGCCAGGCTGATCTGTGGTAGGAACTTGCCAGAACTCTGGGCTGCTGTAAATTACACCAGACCTCTAGCCCTGGGCAGTATTTGGAATTCAGAAGATACATATTTTTGCTCTACCCATTGTTTGTTGCACTTAGTAAGATGATAATACTTGATATGGTTTTTAAGTTTTCATGTTTTAAACTTTAGTAGTTGTGACAGTTGTTTAGTGAATTCATGTGACTTCTAAAACGGGTACAATATGGATAGTAGTAGTATAATTTTTTTGCCTGCTGCCCTGTTAATATATTGGAGCAATCTGAAAAAAAAAAACCCCACACAAAAACCAACCAACCAACCAAAAAGAACTCAACAAAAACGCCAAACCATTTTTAAGCTTGTTTCCCTACCTGTAGTCTCCACAGTGTTTTCAGTCCTGCAAAGTTTAGTGCTTTTTCTGTGATGTGCGGTACCTATGTTGTGCCATAGGAGATATGACTGATCTGTAGGCATTCTTGAGGTGTCTTTCATCTTACTAGGTGAACAACCTATAGAGTGAAGCAATGGCATTACAGACCTGGGCTGGATAAACTTGCCCAGAAGCTTAAGGACTTGGATCAAAAACCACCTAATCAATGCTGAGGCCTGTGCTGTCTTGACTTGCTGCTATTGTAATTGTGCTCAAGTAGGCAGATACCTGCCACAATATAGATGCAAGATGCTAGTCTCACAATTTTACTTGTTGAAAGTTGGATTCTGACCACATTTTAAATCCTGGAAGCTGACAGCTACTTGTGATGATAACTTTGGTTGTGTAGGCATAGGTGTGAGAGACAAAGGGCATCTTTGGAGGGAGACCTGTTGTGCCACCCAGCTGTTGTTCCAGCAAACCTTCATGATATCCTTTGTGTGTATGCTACGTGAGAGAAAATGGAGTGTTTTATGTGAATATAATTTAAGATTATCTTTTTGCTTTGTTTCTCCATTTGCATATGTTTTGTGATATAACATCTTTTCACATACTCACAGGCGAAGGTTTAACTATGTAGCGGTTGCCAGACTAACAAGCATGTGTTGAACTGTTGGAGCACAAGACACACTCCTACTTGAATAAAACATGACAAGGTGAATAATTTTAGTGATACAGTGGGAGAACCGCAACATTGTTTGCATAAAACCTGAATTTTGAAAAGTATAGGATTTGGAAACGGATCTTAGGAAGCTTTCACAAAGCTGTCCCAGATGAATTATGGGAAAACAGAGCAGTCTTTCAAACTTACTACTAAGACACCGATGTGAGTTTTTAAATGCATGTTTCTAAGTTATGCCTTCTTTGCGATCCAAACATAAAGATTCATTTTGTGCATCTCGGATGCTGGGTTCTGAACCCACTGAAGAATTGTTCACGGAGGGATTCGGATGCCTGTTGGGAGCTTAACTGACTCAATTCTGGCAAGAGGGGGAGCGTGAGCTGGTCGTTTTGCTGAGACCTGCGGTGGGGTTGTGTTCCTTAATGCTGCCAGACGGTTCAGACCCAGCTGCTTCCACTACATTTCAAGCACATGGGGTGATGAAACAACTGTGGTTCTTTGTACTTTAAAAAAAAGATTACATTTTAATTTTATAATCAACATACACCATAAACTTCTAATGCTGTTACAGCCTAGAAATAATATTGACCATTTCCCTTTTGTAGAAATTTCTGTGTTTCATAAGCTAAGTCACAATTTTTTTTTAAAATCTCCTCCCCACCCATTCTACCAGCCAGTACAAACTTTGAGTTATCTTTTAAAATCTCCTATCTTGGGAAGATAAATCCTTACGGATTAAGGACTTATATATGTACCTTTGCCATTTGTGGGAGCTTGATTTTTGTTCTCTGTTTTTAAAGAGATAAAAGGTTGAAGAGTAAGCAGGACAGCATGGTCATGGGCTGGTGATGAGGGCAGCAAAACATGTCTTGAAGTTAAGTCAATATGTAAATTTATTAGTTTGCAGAGTTACAGAATAGCCTGTTGTTGCTGGCAGGATCATCACATGAGCAAAGGTGGAAGAACTGTGACTTCTAATGCATTTCACAAACACTCTTTCACTTTCTAATTACGTGGGTTGCTTTTTGGTTTAAGGAAGAGAGAAAAGGGCATCCTGATTCCCTGCAATCTGCACTGTTGCTTGTTCCTTGGGACCCCACTAGTCAAAACAACGGGATTCATATGTTGACGACAGCTGAGAGACCAAAGTATGACCAGATGGCAAGGGGGAGCTGAGCTGTCTGTTTCTGCAAGCGATAGGCACATTATGGTTATTCTCTTCTGGGAAAGAGGGGGTGGATAGGAGGGGGAGGGGGAGAGAGAAAGAGGGAGATATTAGATAAACAAGGCTGTAGCCTGAATACATATGACATGTGGGAGGAAAGCTTTGTTAAGCAAGAACTGAAAGCCTCTCGGAGAGCATTAAGCAGCACCGCCTGTGCATTGGACTGAGCCAAACCAGAGGAAACACAAGCACAAATCTGTAGAACTGCTGTAAGGCCAGCGAGGTTCACCAGGCTTCTGCAGAGGTGCTTGAAACAGTGATGTACTCGAAGTTGTTACTGTTTCCTTAGATCAGCTCACTTTTTTTAGTAAGAAGGAAGGGTCGTTTAGCAGCAGACGTGCCAAAGGTATGGTTCCTTATCTCTGTGATGTGCAAGCTATGTTTTATGAGTCAGAGTTGATTCATAGCTTCATTCTGCTAGACTTTTTCATCAGCTTCGTGCATAGGAGATGGCTTTATGGGGTTCTGGGTATCTGCTGTTTGCGCTGAAGTCACTGGAAGTTCAGTCTAGCCAGTGATTTGCAGGTGGTGCTCAGCATGCTTTGTAATTAGGGTATGCGTCCTTGATCTATATCACCCTGAGACTGATCTGGAGCCAGATGCAATCTGTAAAAATTTTCCTACTTGACTGTGTAGGGTCTAGATTATGTCTTATGAATGAAACTGAATATACTTTTATCAGTTATTGATTGTAGAGCTATCAAATCTTTCCTTACTGCCCTCTCTGGCTCAGCAGTGCAAATTGCTATCTTTGTCACGTTTTCTTCTCATATTTTTTTTGACTGTTCTTCTGGTGGTACTTGAGTGAATGAGTAACTAGAGCAATTGATACTTGCACAACACAAGAAAGGAAGAGGGAATTTTCATTATTTTGCTCATGTGAGGACAGTGTCTGACTGTCTAAAATACTAAAAAGAGACCATAGAGAACATTTAGTTGAGAAGAGTTTGATGTTTTTTCTGATCTATGCATCATATGATGGTAACTTTATTTTCTCCCCCGCCCCTTTTTTTTTTTGTTTTGACTTTTGCTTGTCTGATTTGCTGACCTTTGAGTAGTTCTTTCTGAAGGAAGGTGGTACAGAAGCAGCCTTGTACTGTTTGCCTGATGAACCGCTCTGAAGCACTGGTTTACATAGAGGGAAACAACAGATTTGTTGGACTGTGGCACCTAACAGCACTGCTCAATAACCTACTGGAGCGTTTGAACATGGTCACCAGCTTGGCTTCCCTGCTGCTCCCTAGATAGTTGCTTGTGACATCAATCTTGGGGGGGGGGGGGGGGGGGGGGGGGCAGGGGCAGAAAGCTGATATATAGATGTAGCCTATTGCCTGGAGGAGTGGATTAGCTAAGATTGCATTCTGCCTGGTTTTGGTCACAATAATACAAAGACTTCAGGGGGTCTTTGCTACACAAAAAGCACAGCTAGAAAATTTGAAATTTTGATACTTGTATGTACATCGTGAAAGCCTTACAAGAATTAAAAAACCAACCCACCCCCTCCAAAAAAAACCACCAAACCCCAAACAACAAAACACAACCCACCCCCTTAAAAACAAAAACCAACCAAAATTAAAAAACTACCAAAACCATTTAAATTCTTTTTGGAAAGATGCTGAGTGTTGTATGCCAGTTTTCTATTCACTTCTTGGAAAACCTTTTGCAGTTCCATATGGGACACCATCTTTTAGAACACTGTTATTTTAATTAGTGAACCAAAAAAAGCATTCGGCTAATTACCGTTGCTTCTCTAGCTATGCAGAAGCCCCTTCCACAGTTTGATGGTAGTACAACACATATAACTGCACTGTATTGGAGATTAACTTTTTTATTTTTATACTAATTATGATGACTGAACCAGAGATGCCAGTAAGTTTTTGTGGTTAGCCTCACTGATCAGATAATTTATGACCCTGGCATTCTACAAAACTTCTGCCCCGTTGTCAGGATTTATAAGAAGTTAGGTAAAACTTGATTTTGATTAGAAGTAACTTTTTAATACGTGACCTTAAAAATTACTTCCAAGTAAAGGGAAAGAATAAAATCTTAAATTATTCCAAATTTGCTTTTAAAATATCTCAATTTCATTGGGATTTTTTTTTATTGTATATATGAAAGCCTAATTAATTTCTAATTTGATTACTGTAGGAAGCATCAGTTACTATATAACAGATAAAAGTAAGATGTGCAGTTCAGCAGTAGTTGTATAATAAATGCTATTAGTATCAAGATGTGCCATGTTTACATAATATAAAGGGACTTTAGATACCAGGGAGAAGGCTGGAGGCTCCTCATTATATATAATAATAGTAAGTAGCTCTTCCACTATGTGTGCAATCTTGGGCTCTCAAGTCCATATTTAGCCATGAAAATCCACCTGTTTTTCCAGAAATTCTAATTGACAGCATGAACCTGTCACTTATGTGAGATCTGACATTGCTAGGTCATTCTGCAAGTTTGATGGTCTTCGGGTTTTTTTAAGTGGTGGTGTGCTATACAGTTTTGGACTTGGGGAGAAAAAAATAATTTGGTTTTAAGCCAGAAAAGATTAGCCAAAAAATCCAATTTAGTGAACATAGAACGTGTAATTATTTGGTCAATTGCTGTTCTTCTGAAATTAAGTGGTGTCTTTTGTTGTTGGCTTTGTTAGGAGTAGGACTGTGTCTGTTCTAACTTTTCTGTTTTGGATGATCTGTTTCTAATTTGGTGTCAGTCATTTTTCATTCTGATCTGCTAGTATCTGAGCTAGTAGGGAGGAATCTTAATAGCTGTGGTTAACCATTTAAGTTTGCTGTCTGTTTAGCCATTCCACTGTTCACAGTCTAATTGGGACTTCAGCCTCCAAGCCAAGGAACCAAGGGAATTAACAACTGGAATAAAGATCCAGGAAGTTCTTTTTGGGGTTTTATTCTTTTCTCTGCTGTTAAGTTACTTTGACATTTTAAAAACCTTCAGGCACAGGAGTTTGTATTGTATCCCATTAACATTCCGTTTGATTGCCTTTGGAGCACTTGTACCTAGAATTAAATAAATGAAAATAATAGACCTTGAAAATTGTGCCTGATATGTCTCAGCATCAGTTTTCCATGCATATAAGAAACTTGTACTCATCTACTTTGCCCATATGTTGGATTGCAAAAGTGAGCATTGAAAAATTCTCTGCAATTATCAGAACAGAGGTGCCCAGTACTTATAAAAATGGCAGAACCTTTTAATCTTGTCTCTGTGTTTTTCCTCTTTATTTCTTTTGCTCTTTAATTTTGCTGCCAAATACAATGTCACTGTATCCATGCTGTTATAATCTGAGACTTTTCATCCTGTGAATAAACCTGCAGTTATTAGTGGCAATGGGCATGTTTTTAATTTCAGCTCTTCAGTAGAGCGCGAGCAGTTCTGAGTGTAAACGACTGCGTTTTCGGGTCCATCCATGTACTGAAATGAAAGAGAGAGTAACCCTGTTTTACAGTGATCAGTTTTTTGTATAGCAATGTTAACCATAATTGGGACTTGGAACAGTTTTTAGTGATGGCTACTTTGATAAAAAGTGATAGTGAGATCAGTAGTATGTGGTTGGCAGGTGTGGGGATTTTTTTGAGCAAAAGGCAGGTTTCTAGAGCTTTAATGTTCTGAATATAACCTGAGTACAGTCATTTACAGTATTTAATCTACTGCTACAGACTCGCACTGTAACATATCACAAGTGGATCACGTATATCTTACGTGAATACAAGTGTATATGAGATTAATTTATTTCTGTACTGTTACTGAGTTCAGATAAGGACTTCCTGCTCTGTGCATGAATACTTAGTCATTACATTTTCAGTTTCTTAATCACAATTAATAATACACTAGGTATGTTTCTATAGCAACTTCTACTCAGGGATCTCAAAGCGCTGTAGAAATGTTAGTCTTAGTTTCATGATAACACTCAGATAAAGTACATAGAATTATTCATATTTTGCAAGTGGGGAGACTGAATTGGAGAGATTGAGTTGCTGCAGGATGTACAGAAATTGGTGAAGGAATTAGGAATGTTACCTAGAGATCTGACCTAAAGTTGAAAGTGTTTGAATTGTGTCATAGATTTCTAGTTTCTTTGCAGTGTTGTATCCACAAAACTGAGCATCCTTCTGTGATGGGGCAGCCTTGAACAAAAATCCTGGTTTACCCTAAGGTTTCTGTTTTTACCCTACCTTTAGACTACCTTACAAGTCTTCTGAAACAGTCACTTTTCATGGTTACAGATTTTTATGTTTCAAAACCCACCTGATGTTAGAGAATGCGCAGATTGGAAGGGAAAGAGGACAGGTAATCATCTGAATGTTTTGAGCCTTTGTTCTAGCTGTGCAGACAAAACCAAGACCCTTTTCAACAGCTGCTCAGAAAGCAAATAGATTGCTTAAAAGTGGTGTCCTTTGTGTAATATCATTGATTGGTATCTCAGTAACTTTTTACAGGAAGTGGTAGGAAATAGACACAGCTCTTGCTGCTTTTTTTCCCCTTCCCCTAATGCACTTACCTCTCTCTAACCTTTTACATGAACTTTATTTGCAATCTTGAGCATTACACTAAAAAATTAAGTATAGTTCTGTCTGGAAGGTGCTTGCTCAGCTTTGCAGAAGCAGAGGTAGATTGAGACAGGACAAAAAGACTTACATTTCATTTCTTCTTGAATGGGGATTGAATTCTTCATTTTCTGAACTGAACTGGATTTAATTTTGTTCTCCTTACTTGTTTCCTCCACATCCCAATAGCTGCCCAACAAACTAAAGCCAACCATACAAACCAAAAAACTCCTAACTTTTTACTTGAAAGTAGTATTGGTGGTTACCACAGAAATAATTTCTAGTGCACAAGTAGTATCTGTGGACTAATTAACAAAAGTGTTTCTTGCTTTGTCAAAATTCTTTCTACTTCATGCAGCAAAATGACATAGGAAATGCAGCCTTTCTTTTGATTCTCTCAGATCTACATTCAGGTTTCTGTCTATTCTGCAAGCTCTGTTTGCATGGGTTTGTCCATCATTCTGTGCATCTTAGCTTCCAGTCTGTAAAATGCAAGTAAATGAAGCTTCCTTTCTCTTGCTTGTATGTTTTCTTAATGACTAGAGGCAAGAAAATCTGATTTTGACTGAAGCTTTTATAGTGTCATAACACAAATAATGAAATGGATGGAGGAAAATGAATCTAAGAAAGAAAGTAGTGAATCTTTTCTGGCTCTCATTTTGCACCTTACACTACTCGTGGTGCTGGAGACTTAGAAATCACACCTTTGACTGAGCAGCGCACTGGTGCTTTTGTCTGCAGGAACAAGGCAGGTTTTCTTCAGTCTTGGATCCTTCAGAAGAGTTCTCTATCTGTAAAAAGCTGCTTTCCTCCCTCTTCCCTCTCCCTACTACTTTTGTCCAGTTTCTTCACTTGTTATTGAAGATGAAAGGTTACTGACAACCAGAGAAATGGAGGGCAGAATTCTGCATTTTATGGCAGTTAGTGTAGGTGTTTGTCCAAAGTTCCTAGAACAACTTTGAGATGTAGAGCACAATGGTAAGAGTTCTTATTTCAGCTCCTGGCAGAGTATATGGAAATCGAGTTAAAAAAAAAAAACCAACAAACCAACCCAAACCCAACCCCCCTCTGTTTTGCAGTGTCTGGGTATCTGGAGAAACAGGACGAGTCAATAGGATGAAACTTGACTATTTGGCAGGATATGGGGAAGTCGAGTTGGCTATTAGTAGCTGCTACCCAGTGAGTGTACAAATGGGCCTGTCCTATCTTTTACAGAGCCACTGCTTTCCTAGATATTTAAAAAATCAGGACTGTTAGCTAGCTTCACGTTTTAATAGAGCAGATTTATTTTGCAGTGTCATTAAGAAATGCAATAAATCAGTGTTGGAAAGGAACAGTTCAGGTATACTTACCATGTTTAGTGCACTTGTGTGCTGCTAAATTACACACCCTATTTAGTACCACTCTGTTGACAGCATAGCATTCAATTTATGTTGTTTATTCTATGCACTGGCATTTGAGAGGCTCTATCAGTCAATGTAACATTTTCAGATGTCAGTGCTGAAAATTTGCACCTTAATGTAAGGGCGTGGATGATACTGTTGACTCAAATAGCTGCATATTCCTGCCATCATTTTAGCATGAGCTGTGTTGCAGTGTTGGATCAAATTAATCTTTTGTGCTGCTGAAACAAGGTGATTGTGCCTGTGATAAAAATTTATTTGTTGTCTGCTAGTGGTGTGTAAGCAAAAACTTGTGATGATATCTGGGAAATACCTATTGCTACCCAGTATAAATAGCACTTCAGCTGCTTTTGCCCAGTATCATTTCGTGGATTTCAAAATTTCCTTTCCTGTCATCTTACTCCTGTCATTTCCAAATTTCCTTTCCTGTCATCTTACTCCTGTCATTTCCAATCTATTTGTCAGTTAATGTAGTTGTAGTACTTGGTCCAGGACTTCTGTGACATCTCTGAAATATTTACCAGTGATTCAGTATAAGAAATACACCTTTCTGTGTACCTCTGTTATAAACATGTTGGCTAGTTGCACTGAGAGGATAGAGAGGCAGCAGTGTTATGCATAACTGAGTTTTTTAAAAGTTTGTTGAAAACAGACTGTCATTTATAGGAAAGAAACCAGGTTAGTGCTCCATTTAAGGGAAATACTGCAGTGGAAGCTCAGCCTTTTCTAGGTACCAGAAAATCTGTATAGAAGAGAGATGCTTCACATGGCTTACCTACAGAAAAGTCTGATGTGAGCTTACCCCTTTCAGAAACCACAGAATCTGGTACGAACTGAATACCTGTGGGAGAGCAGGCTTCTTTAGTTGTGCTGCTCACCTAACTGCTTTTTACCGACAGCAGGTGGACACTGGCAGTTTGATGTGATCCAGTATAGCACCTGACCCATCTCTGTAAACATTCAGGCGGTTTTCCAAGGTAGTAACTGCTTATTTTTTCTGATTGTGTCATGTTGGATCTGAGAAGAATGAGGTCCTTAAGAAAGATGCTGGGATTAGTTAGGAATGCCCACTATCGTAACACAGAAAGAAATGCTATATACAAGCTTCATGCTGCTTTCTGAAGGTTGGGAGTTGTGCCTGTTGGATAGCGTCCAAATGTAATTCATGATTTTTGATGAAGGAAGATCAGCAGTTGCTCTTGGTTGTGACACTTTGTTGTATTCAAGCATGTAGTTACTCACGGAGACTCCCAAGGAGCTATAGGGATAGCTTGCATATTTGGAGACAAGCTGGGACAGTCTGAAAAAATCATCTCTTCCCACCTAAATATTTCTAACTTATCCTTTGAGGCTTGGTGGTTACAGTTTCTGTTCTTGACTGTCTGCATAAAAAAATCGTTAAAAAGCCCACCACTACAGCTCCCTACAATAATTAAGGAAAAGAAATTCTGCATGAAGGTCTTCCAAATACCAATGTTGCTATTGTAGCTGTGGGCCTGTGGGAGTTTCCCACTGGTGCAGGGTTTCAGTGTGCAGGTTTGCCAGTGTCTTCAAGAACTGCCACAAGGAGCCTGGCTTCCTGTTGAGCTTTCATATGGGAAGTAGCAACCAAACTTTGAAGGGCCAAAGAAAACAGATCTTTGCAGCTCCAAGTCAGCTGTGGAAGGGTAGTGTGCAAATATACTTTGGCAGGAAGCATATGAAATCTATTTCTTGGCATCTTCACTGCCAGTGCTCCCTGTGGTGGTTGGGCTTGTTCATCTTCAAAAAAAACCAAACCCAAAACAAAACAAAAAAAAAGCTAGACAAAATTTAATAAAAAGCCCTACCAAACCAGTTACCTTTAAATCAATACAACTTCCCTTAGTACAGAATAATGAGGCCACAAAGCAGTGTGGCTAAGGGATGTTCCTGATCACAAGGATGGAAGTTTGCACTGGAATCAGGCGAAGGTGTCGATTTCTGTGACATTTTGGAGGAGGTGTGTATGGGAAATTGCCTTCAAGCTGAAAACTTGCTTTTGGACCAAGAAACCCTGTCATTTGTTAGGGCCTTCTTGTCTTCCACTCTTAGGAATGTCTACTGTGTTTGAGGAAAGCGAATGCGTACTTAAATTCTTGTTGATGCAAAGCAATGTTCTCTTTCCCCACTGTATATACCACACAGATGAGTTCCAGTGCTTCACTGTATTTATGAGATCTTTGCTCTGCCCATCATTAACAAGACAGATAGGACAAATCTCTTACTCTGTTACAGGGTAAGATTTACGGAGCAGCCTATGTATGCTCTTCTCTGGCAAGTTGTAGTTGCTAAATCCTAGAATAAAATACTAAAGGAATTTTTTCATCTGTGTATGTGGCTGTGGACAGATGTGTATATGGCTGTGGACCGAGTCATAGAGGAGATTATATAAATCCAGTATAACTATTTGTAGGAAGTGTTGCAAACCTTTCTACTTTGCTAAAGCTTTTCTACCAGCATAGTGTTCACAGTATCAGTTAGCCCTCTATCCTCTAATGAAAAATGCATGCATATACCACTTTTATCTGTTCCATCCCTGAGGTCTCCAAGAAATTTATGTTGCTAGCATATACAGAAGAGATGGAATGTGTTCAGATGCTGAAATAACAGGTGACAAGACAAAGCCAAATACAGAGGGATCAAGAATACAGTGAATATGTGTTTCTAGCTCCTTTTTCTGATTGGTAGACTGGCTGTTGTCAGACTGGACCACTGGCCTAATTTAGTGTGGTAATTCTTATGTCCCCAAAGAAGTCACCTAGTTGCTACGTGCTTTCTGCATCCACAAGGTTATTTTACTTTGTGCTCCCTTCAGCTGCACCTTAAAACATCTGCAGAAAAAAATAAGCACTACGTTTATGAGCAGGTTTAAAAAATAAAATAGCCCACCAAACCTCTCTCCTTTTGCTTCTTGTTTTCAAAATAAAACTGGAAATTCTCTCACTTCACCATGAGTGGTCTGTAAAACCGGATGTTACTCTCTTTAGTTTACTGAAGGCCCCAGTTATAAGAACAGGCTCTGGAACTATAAGCTTTGCCTTGCACGGAAAGTTTGTAGGGAGTGATTTATTTGAGTCTATGTGTACACACAGGATGCAGAAGCTTTTTCATATTGAAGGTTTTCTCTGAAGCAGAAAGCCAACTGCACTTTTGGTGTAATTTTTGTATGTAAATGATCTGAACATGCTGGTTTTTCTTGAGGGTGTGCATGTCCGAAAAGTCATGATCTTACTACAAATTTTCACATTTGTTCCTAGCCACCACTTAACTATTATTAGAAGATAGAATAATATTAAATGTGAGCATACAAGTGTGACCACAGGACTGATAATCACTTTTCCTTCAGGAATCTTGAAATATTTAGGCATAAAGGAGGTATTACTTAAGACTGATTTACAACTGTTAATGGGGTCTTAGAGGGTCTGAATCGAGGGCTGATCCTGCGGAGAGCTGCAGACTGCTTGTGTGTCGGTGGCAGTTGTTTCAGGGTCCTGACTAACTATAGTGAAATAAAATGCCTGAATTTTCTGTGTAGTGTAGATGTGTCAGGGACTTGGCATTAAATGCTTCAATCTAGTTATCTAGTCCTGTTGCACCAGTTTACTTGCAAAGGTAAGTCTAGCCTAACCTGACCCACGTCACACTGAGCAACTGTAGGAGATGGGGGGATACAGCCTCCACTGCTTGAATCTGCCTCCTCTTCCAAGATCTCTGCTTCTCCCTCAGTGAAAAAGCAATGCCGGAGCCCCGGCTGCGTGCTTGTATTTGTATGCTAAGTAAGATTTCTATGTCAGTCACACATTCAGACTTTAGTGACTAAATTGAAAACTGATGCATTTATCCAGTACAACTGGTTTCATGTGAGTTTCTGGTAATTGCATTTCACACAAATAAAGCTAACTTTCCTGTGACCAAGTACTTCTCTGAAGGATTTGGCTGTGTTTTGCTATTTTGTCCAAGGTTTTTTTATTCTTTAGTCAAGCCTTGCCATCAAGACAATCTGCTGGAGTTAGATGCTCTCTGTAGCATATCTTTATTACTAAAATAATTCCCTGGCAGGGCAGGGTTGGGAACCGTAGTATAATCTGCACTGTCATGTTTAGGAGATTGCTGGAGGATTATTTAACTTTCTATTTATATATGGATATATACTTTTTTAATTTTTAAAAAAATGAAAATGGAGGATTTGCTGTAGAGAAGGATTTAGGAGTTGCAGGCCTAGGTGTAAAAGGATGCTTACAACAGTTGTAGGTGACTGTAGAAAGCCATTGAGACCCAGAGATCTGTAATGTATGCCATACCATAGAGATGGTGATTTTGATTTCTAACCAGTATAAATGAGATTTAGTGGCATTTTTTAAATAAATCTCGGTCAGTACTGAATTCTCAAAAGTGATCCTTGAAATTATGCTTGTGAATCCTCACAGAAGTTGTATTTTTCTATCTTTAAAATATCCCTACTTTTTAGTTCTAATTACTTAAAACAAATGCAGACCGTTAAAAAGTGTTTTGAAAAATGTCCCTAGAACTGTTTATCCAAATAGCAGGAAAGTATTTGTGGTATTTAGGCAAGAATAATCTGCTGTGTTATTTCAGATAACCCTTGCTGTATGTCATTTTGGGGATATTTTAATCCTCCTAAAAATTCTTTATCCCTTTGTGGTATATGCCACCACTGTAACTGTAGTCTATTAAAGATAGATACGTTATCTAATCTGTCGATTAGATATCTATTGGATATATATTGGTATTTAACAGATACATGAAGTATTATTGATTTCAAATGTTTTTTCTTTCTCTTTAAGGAGGGAATAGAACTGCAGTGTTACTGGCAAGCAAGTCAGCTATTTTAATGTGCTGCTTTTCTTTAAAATGAGTTGAGGTAGCACACTGGATTTGAATATTTTCAAATAAGCAAAGGGATTGATGTGGGGGGTTGACCCTGGCTGGCTGCCAGGTGCCCGTGAAAGCTGCTCCTGGGCTGGACAGGGAAGAGAAAACAAAATGCTTGTGGGTCATGCTAAGGACAGGGAGATCACTCACCAATTATTGTCACAGGCAAAACAGACTCAACTTGGGGAAAATTAATTTAATTTATTACCAATCAAATCAGACTAGGGTAATAAAATAAAAAGACATTATAAAACACATTCCCCCACCCCTCCCTTCTTCCCAGGCTCAAATTTACTTCCGAATTCTCTACCTCCTCCTGGGCAGTGGCACAGGGGGGACTGTGATCATCACTTATTGTCTCTGCCACTCCTTCCTCTGCAGGGGGAGGACTCCTCACACTCTTCTCTTGCTCCAGCATGGGGTCCCTCCCACGGGAGACAGTTCTCCATGAACTTCTCCAACAGGAGTCCTTGCCATGGGCTACAGTTCTTCACAAACTGTTCCCGTGTGGGTCCCTCCCATGGGGTGCAGTCCTTCAGGAACAGCCCGCTCCAGCGTGGGTCCCCCACGGGGTCACAAGCCCTGCCAGCAACCCTGCCCCAGCCTGGGCTCCTCTCCCCACAGGGCCACAGGTCCTGCCAGGAGCCTGCTCCAGCACAGGCTTCCCACAGGGTTACAGCCTCTCTTGGATGCCCCCCAGTTCCAGCGTGGGGTCCTCCACAGGCTGCAGATGGGGATCTGTTTCCCCCTGGACTTCCATGGGCTGAGGGATAGCCTGCCTCACCAGGGTCTTCACCATGGGCTGCAGGGGAATCTCTGCTTGGGTGCCTGGAGCTCCTCCTGCCCTCCTTCTGCACGGACCTGGGTGTCTGCAGGGCTGTTGCTCTCACAGATCCTCACTTCTCTCTTCTCTGGCTGCAGTTGCTGTGGTGCTGTTTTCTTTTCCCCTTCTTAAATATTGTTATCCCGGAGGGGCAACCACTGTTGCTGCTGATGGGTTTGGCCTTAGCCAGTGGTGGGTCCATCGTGGAGCTGACTGGCATTGGCTCCACTGGATGTGGAAGAAGCTCCTAGCAGCTTGTCACAGAATCCACCCCTGTAGCCCTGCTACTACAAAAATCTTGCCATGCAAACCCAATTCCATTGAGTAAGAACATGCCAGCCCTCTCAGAGGGAGGGCAAAAGGCCTAACCTGTGAGTGGACTACAGATTGTGTGAACTACAGAAATATGTAAGGGTAACTACAAATTAGTAATTAAGAAATGCTATTAAGATGAGAAGGCTGTCTCAATCCAAAATGGTTTTGAATTGGATTCATGGGTCCATGGTACCTGATGTGGGACCTATAAGAAGTTGAGGAACTGTATGAGGTTCCATCCCTTGCTTGGCTGAAGGTAGTTTGAGCTGAGGATAGTAAGGGGTGATGTGAGGAGGCATACGCTGCAACTGTTGTAGCTTTTTGGGATTGTTCAGAATTTTTTCCCCCTTTATTCCTGTTTTTTGTAAGTAACATCCTGGAGTAGTTTGGGGTTTTTTTTATACTTCTATCCCCGGTCCCTCAAGGAACACAGACAGCTAAAATTTTTAATTCAGCCATGTTTAGTAGCAGTATGTTTCTCCTTTTTTTTTTTTAATATTTTTTTTTTTTTTAGTTAAGTAGGTAAGGTGAGATGCCTTGAACACAATATGACCTATCTAATCTTTTAGTGCCTGGTGATTGCAAAACAAATTCTGTTGGAAATCTCAGAACATATAAAGACACAAGGGCTTAGCAGTATGCTGTGTTGTTTTCTTGCTATGCTACTGAATAAATTTCAAGTCGTCACACCTTTCACAGATGGCTTAACACCCTGCATTATTCAGTCTTTGAAAGGCCTGGTAAGTACTTTCTTTTATAAACTATGGAGGTGTTTTAACAAGACTTTTTGATTATTAATGCTGCATTAATAGGGCATTTTGGTTTACTTTTTGGTGTTCTCTAAGATATAATAAAGATTGAGGGAGAAAATGTTTGAGAAAAGACAAAATTGAAGTGAACAGAAATTAGAACAAGAAGTTGATACAGACATTGGAGTGTAAGTGATCAGTTATGTGCCAGCTGGTGTGGAAGCAGAAATTTTGGTCCTGGATTTGCTGCTTTATGGGAACCTCTGAGGACCATGTCAGGTAAGAGTGATCTTTCTTCAGAAAAGAGATCATTCTTGCTAGTATTGTGCTGCAGCACTGCATGAAGGCTGTTCGACAGGGGAGCAGTTTCTTGAGAGATGCAAATCTGTAGGACATGATTTCTTTTTGTTGTGACAGAAGTTGGCCTGTTCACAGTTCTGGCATAGTATCAGAAGTCCTCAGTCTGTCTGTAGTAATGTTTTTTCCCCTGTATCCATGATCAGGGTTTTTTTCTCTTTGATTACCTATTAGGGTAATACCATAAATGGCGTGATTTCACACACCACACTCAGAGTGGTTTCTCTTTACCTTGTAAATGGAGAGAAAGGATGGGGTGGGAGGGGTAAATCTTTGTGTGCAGGTAATCTCCACTCTGTCCCTACAGACTTAATCCATGCTATGGATGATTGTATGTGTGTTGAACTTGCAGATTCTTTCTGAGGAGCCAAGCCATACATGGTAATTTGTGCTGGAGCTATTACAAAAAATAGGACATCTTGCGATAGTCATCTTCATGCTGATGGGCATTCCCCTTGGCTCTTTAGGGAAGCCTTATGTTTGTAAGTTTATGTATTAACAGGACATTCAGATTGATTCGGTCTCAGGGCTCACAGATTGTGCAGACTCGTCTAGTAAATTTTAGTAAACTGCATTCAAGTCAGGAAAAATAAACAATTAATTTGCTGCCACATCTGGCATCCTTAGATAAGAGATAAAAAGACTCGTGTGTCCGTGGGGTTTCTTGACACAGTCTCTGTTTTATGCAGTCCTGCTTGCTTCTGAAATATTGGAGCAATAGTGTAAATAAAACAAAACTTGTTGTTGGTTTGATTTTAAGTGGTGGCAGGGGAGACACCCAATCTGCATGGTTTTGGTGGTTTTGTCTATTGAGTTCCCTTTTATGTAGCAACAGAAAGATCTAAGGCTGTTTAAAGCATTCTTCTGGCACCAGCGTTTTGGCTTTCAGGTTCTGCTGTTGTCTTGCCTGCTCCATGTTTTAACTGTTGCTTCACCTCCAGCTCGGTGCGTGGGTCAGAATGACATTGCCTCTCAGCTGGAAATGTGGAGTCACGTAGGAAAACCTGAAGGGCATCTGGTCATGCTAATTGATCTTCCTTGTTTTCATCAGTCCCATATTTTGATCACCTTGCTCTGAGAGGATATACAAGTAGCTTTGTACTGTGTTGGGAGGGAAAAACAGCAGAATTGTCTTCAGTTTGTAAATTGATGAAGCATATATATGCAAGACTGTGACCTTCCTGTAGGCTTCATATTTACAGGACATTATCTCCAAGTACAGTGACTACTTGGAATAAAGCTGTAGTGCTGCTTTGGGATACACATGAGCGTTGGAGTTTGCATCTTTGTGGATTGATGGCAAAACCATTTTAAAACCAGAACCTTCTGAAAGGTGAAGATTTTGAAAGGAGGCACTGTGTAGAGGGCTGAAATGCTTTTGAAGATCATGTCCTTGGGTGATCAGGTAAGTTGGGACCTAAATTCCAGAGATAAACATTACAGTTAAGGAAAGTAAGTATCTGCACCTATTTTTGACAGTCTTGGTTACCATCGTTTGTAATCCTAATTGCACCCATATTTAAGATGCAATTAAAAAAAATATATTACAAATTACACTGAATGTAAAATAATCCCTTGGGGTTTAGTTAGCCTACTTCTAATTGCTGGTTTGTTGCCACCAGAAGGGATGTGGCTTTCCAAGAAGGGAAGTCTTGCATAGATGCTAGAAAATGAAAAATGTCTTATTAATTGCAGTCTGTCTCATTTGTTTAACTACCTCTGTTCAGGATTTCTGACCCTGAAACTAAGAGACTATGGTATAGGGACACTCAAAATCATGGAGCATGCAATTGTAAGGCAATTTCTTTGCTTTTAAAAGACTTCTTTTCATGAAATACAGCATCTCTTTATTTCAAAAGGACTATGTACAAGTATATGATATTACCACTGTATTTTTCAAGGTTTTTCATTTGTTCTGTGTATCTCTTCTTAACTTTCACTTATATACGTACCTGTTTTTTGCAACTATGTATCCTTCTTTCCCTGTGTTTGTGTCAATGTCTATAAATGGAGATGCACATAATTTGAAACTGGAATAATCTTTTGAGAGTTTTTGTTGTTTCTGAGTGTTACTCACGGTTGTTACTATGTATATGAATTCAATCCAGCTACCTGAAGGTCCTCAATGCCACCACAGCAACAATCAAGAAACCAATGGAAGGGTTGATTTTTTTTGGGTTTTGTTTTTTTTTTTTTCACTTGGAAGAGCTGTTCTGGAGATAATTTCCTCCACTGTGTGCTGTAACCTTTGCTGTCCTTTTGAATTTTTCACTTAACAGAAGATTTTAAAGTGGCAGGGGGTTTGGAGAGTTCAGTAGTTAGTTATAGATGTGTGTTCTATTTATGACAATATCTTTTTAATTTTTTTTTTTGTTGGGGGTGCTGTGTTAATGCATTGCAGTTGAAAACCTGAGTGTGGAGAAGAGGGGAGGCAGTGTTGACATAAGTAACTTTTTTAAACTTGTCTGCACTTGACAACACTTATAAAAAGAACTGTGGAGAGCAACTACTGGTTAAAGAGGCTTGTAAACTAGTGCTGCTGTTATCAGTAGCAAAACCCAGTGAATGCAAGAGCAAGTTCTACATAGAAGATATACCCGTGTTTTGGACACTGGTTGACATAATAAGGTAACATGCTGCTTGGCCTGCATGTCAGAGTGACTGCGAAGGTCATAAACCAGGTATTAAAAATGGAGACGCTGGCAGTCAGTGGTTAAGAAACGCTTTTTTCTGTAAGTTGTGAAACCTTGCTGAGAACAGTATTTTAAAACTGGTTTCCAAGGCAATTCACCATGTTTTGCCATTGCTTTGAAAGTTTCTTTTTGGAGTTTTGTGACCAGGATGTTACTGAGAGAATTGTAACGAAAAGTGGGAACATCTGTGTGTCTCGCTGTCTGCTGGTGAACTTGTTCTGGTCAGGTAAAACAGGTAAGAGCTTTAGGGTTCTGTTCTTTACTTGTGGATTCCGTTCATCCCCACAAATTGTTTCAGTACTGAAGACCTCCTTGAAATTTACAGACTGAAGAGTTGGGAATTATAGTGGAAATGAATCTCTGACAGAAGGAGACCCAGTCCAGAATCCTAATTTGCCAGGAAAACATCCCTTGAGTAATAACTCACACACAAAGGCAAGTTTAGTCTTTAAATTTTAGTGATTCTTGTCTTGGCTAAGCCTGTGAGATTATGTTAAATTCCAGAAGCCTTATCTGGATCTTATTAAATTCAGTGGAGGGACTGGAGATCCAGAATGCTTTGATTTGGATTAAACTCCTCCCATGATGAAAAAAGTTGAATAGTATGTATTGCTCCAGAGAGGAGGTTTCCTTACTTATTACTGAGCAGTAGAACTTGGATTTGGAATTGCGGACAGCTGACAGTAAAGAGAACTGTAACAGCATTGTGGATTTTGTAATGGTAAAATATCTTTGCCCTGTGTAAATGTATGCTTTTAAAAATGTTTCACTGTTGTTCCCAGTTCTGTCCTGCACTTTTACAATGTTATGTAGTAATGGCATCAACCACATCATTTACTGTTAGTAAAACTTCAAAAGAGAGCCCAGAGTCTCAGTGAAGGTAAGTCTTTGAAAGTTATGGGCATGGGGAATGTGCGTAATGGTTTATCACAGAGGCTTACTAAAGCAAATGAATAACCTTGTTCCTCTGTGAATCCCCCCTTCTTCCCCGCTTCTCCAGATAATGATGCTTAAACTTTACATAAATAGCTGAAATACTGTGGAGGGCCTGATAAGCGGATTTCTTCATCCATGCTGAGTCTCCCTTATATCGTATATCCGTTCCATTATCTTGTGTGAAATGCTTATTGCAATTTCTTCCATTTAGTCTCCTATATACATTATCTATAGTGCATAATGGAGTGTGTGTATGAATGAAGGACAGTATCTCATAAAGCAAGAAAATTACTTGTAAGTTGCAAGCAGTAGAGCCTTAATGGTATGATCTCATTATGTTAGTGAAAAAATCCCTAGTATCAGCCTTTATACTATAGAGCTTGATTTATTTTTCTCTTTCTTTTTTAATCTTCCACATAATTTAATCAAGCTATGCTATAAAAGAAATAGATAATGATGTTGAAGTAAGTTACAGGGCCTGTATCATGAATTCTTTTTGTTAATCTGCCCATTTAAGGGAACATTATAAACATCCAGTGTGTTTGTTATGTGGGAAGCATCAAATTAGGAACTTTGAAGTAATATAATAATAGTAGTAATAGTACCATTATTCCTCTTCAGGAGTGTGTTCTCAACTTTGAAATATGGACTGTAAGTGTGTATTAATTTTTGAGTGCTCCAGTTTACTGTATGTAGATAGTTTTAAGTTCTGAGTTTATTCAACAGCACTATTTGTAAGAGGGTTTAACCTAAAGTCTTAGCAAATACTGATGTATTTTCAATCAAAGTGTAATCAGCAAAGAGGTGTTAGAGAAGCTGCCTTAGGTTATCCATGCAACACTCTCACGGGAGGATTGTTATGTATTGTACACTATTTAAGACTTCTCTTTTGGCTTTTTAAGCATTTTTTTGGCCTGTGCTTCTTTTTAAGAATTTTTTGTTCTTTTGCTCTGGAGACTGTTCTGCAATTTCTGTTCCTTTCCTAGATGTTACAGTGGTCTGCATCGCTACATTCTTCTATTTATTTTTTTTTTATTATTTTTCCTTAACTGTCATTCATACCTGCATTTACTACAGTAATTAGTTTCCATCATCGATGTGTATGTTTTCCTATATTTATTTTTATAATTTCTTATTTATTCACTATTAGGTGAGCTCTGGATATCCAGCCTTTTGTGTGTGTTTGTTTAATTTTAAATATCTACAGAATAGTCCTTCCAAGTAGGTATTGTTTTCCATAACTGATATCTCTTTTGGGAGTGGAATGACTGGAACCAGATGAAAGACTCCAGGCAGTCTCAAACACAGGCTCAACTGATCTGTGTTGCTAGTCTCTTTGTGGGACTTGCAGCCCCAGGATGTGGCTATGCAGGTAGAACTAGGACCGTGGTTGGGCCTCTTCCCCTCACAACCTGGCTCTTCGGCCTGAGGAAGCAGCTTCTGGGAGCAACCAGAGACACCAGCTGGTAGGAACAGCTGCAAAAGCGGCCTGTGCTTCTGGCCCAGGCGTTTGCTGCCTCTGCTCACTGGTGATGTGCTTCAAATTTACCTCAGTCTCTCTTCCTCAGTCCTGTCTGTTTTCACCCTCCTCACTTTACACCACCTTATTCCAAGCTCCTCCCTTCCCTTTGTGGTTAGGTGTCCTCTTCGAAGTAAACACCCCCCCTGCCCCGCATTCCTCAAACTGCCCAGATGGTTACAAGCCCTTGCTGTGCTCACTGTGTGGATCTTCAGCCTTTCCTCTCTCCTGCTTAGTCTTCCTCTGTTACGACTATGGGAGAGATCCCAGCTACGTTTCTGTACTTGCAGAGTGCCTAGCACTCTAAGGAGACACTGTAACCATCTTTTGGTGAACCTTTAGGAACTCCAAGAATAAATACTTTGTAACTACCACTAGAAGTGACGTTGGAGACCTGTGTCTTATTTGTGGTTGGCTGTCTCCTATAGATTTAGCAATGTGGCTCATAATTTTTTCCTTTAGCTGAGTATCAAAGTTTAAGATTATCTTCTCAACAATACCTATCTGTTTTTCCTTCCTTCTTTCCACCTTCTAAATTATTTATCATTTGACAGTTTTTCGTGCATTGTTTCACCTTGAAAGCCCAGTTTATGGGTGTCAGTGGACAAAAGTCTTCAGTGAATTTTTGCTCAAACACCTTAGTTTTGGTTTTGTAATTGTGAGCAAGTTTCTGTTGAATCAGTCCTTAAAAATAAACAAACCAAAACAAATTGTTGCATAATGCCATATGTTATGAAATAGCTGTCAGGTACTGCTTCATATACAATAACATTTCTGTTGTGGGTGACAATCGAAGTGCCTATTGCATATGCAGCATTGAATTTTTGAAGAGCTTCTAGACACTTGGTGAAGTGCTAACTATTTTTTATTTTTACTGGACTAGAAGTGCCTTCAGCTATGCCAAGAAGCATTGAAGTGGTATTATATTTTGAATCATTGCAAGGTTCTGTTCTATACTCTTGCTTTCTAAGGTTTCTTTACTTTTTAAAATAGCTATAGTAAATTTAACATTTCTAAGAAGTATTATCACATTACTGATCCTGAAACATAAGGTCCTAGAGATGGGGGAATTATATATATTTTTTTTAAAACACTAAGCATATTTATGGCCCTGTAGGTATAATGCAGTTGTATAAAGGAAAGTGTTGTGGTGTGTACTGTTTGGTCGTATCCCATGCACCCCCTGCTGTGATGTATGCAACTTCTCCTACAATTGGTCCTGAATTATGTGGTCCACTTTGGTTGAGGGAAGACCCTGTTACGTCCAGAACCCCTCCCAGGTTACTGGATTTCTGTGTGCTTATAAGACATTGCAAATTTTCACCTCTCTATATACTTCTTTTGCATGCAGAAAGATATCTGTCCTTGCAGTGGTTGCTTCTTTTAAAACACCCAAGACTGTAATTGGGCATGAAAAAAGGAAGTTGCTACCTTTGCATATCTTCCTGGGTCTGATTCTGGGATCCTTGGTGTGTGTGGTGCTTAAACATGAATTCCTCAGGATTTTGTGCGTAATGAATATTGAACATGGATAAAAGTTGCAGGACTTCATTCTAGGAGGTGTTTTGGGCACTCTTTAATTTTTCTTTAACCTTTTTAGAGTACCATAATATTCTTCAGCTGTGACTCTCCTGTTTTTCCAAATTAATATAACTGCAATACTGTGTACGCTGACAACCTAGTGCCTACAGATATGTTTGAGTATTCACTCATGAGTTAAAATATGAGTGTATTTGGAAGTATTGAAACAAAGTTTCAGGGGAGTAGATGTGGCATAGTTTGGAAACAATTAGGAGTTTTGAGGTTAGGCCAGCCAGCATCTGTGAAACGGAACTAGTGCTGCATGCCAGGAGTGAGAAATATGGCTCTCCTTCCTCAAGTCACCTTCTTAGCCACTGGTTTTCCTGCTGTTTTTGTACCTTGCTTTTGTGATATCGTGACACAGACCACCAGAAGGGTGATAGCCAATAGCACTCCATGTACTTTTCCAGACATATTCTTTTATGCATCATCCCTTCTTTTTTTTTGTGCAAAAATAGAAGGAGCAAGGTGGCAGAGAGGGAGCTAAAACTGTCCCAGAAATAAAATCTTTCCTGTTAACTATAGAGTTTGCCATTAGAGTTGTTCAAAGACTTAATGTTGCTAACAGTAATAAAAAGGTTGTAAGGTGGCTGCCTGCTTTGCTCAATAGTTGCTTGGTAAGTGAAAGGGGGAAGAAATGAATGGTTTTGTTCTTCACTGTATCTGTGTCACTTCTGGCCAGGAGTGTCCTCTTAATTTCTTTCCCTGCTTGCATGGGCTGTCAAACTCTTTCAGCTCCAATATATTACGTTCCATTGTCTGCACTTTCACTGCAGTTATCCTCTCACCCTGTTTGGGTTTGGAGTTTACCAGCACAAAGAAAGGAGAAAGCTATAGCCAATGACTGGTGTTAGTATAAGCTGCCTTAAGAGGAAGGAGGTATCCTTTTACTCTGCAGTGATCGATTGCCTCCCTGCTGTAACCTAGAAAACAGCATTTGGGTGTTAGGAAGGCGTTTGACAAACCAATGTAACTACTCTCCTGTACAAAGAGAATCACAGGCTCTCCGGTGTGTATAAGCCTACTTCAAGGGAATTAATCTACTGAGAGCCCAGTGAAGTGTGAAGCTTAGCAGGAGGTAATAATGTTACTTTTGTGTAAAAAGAATTATGAAAATATGAGGACAGCGAAATTGCAAAATGTAGCCTGTCTGCTTACAAACTGTGAAAAGTTTTTGAAGTGGGAAGTAGAGACTTCAGTGATAATGTCTCTTCATGGAAACATGAAGTTTGGGAAGCAGTGATCATTGTGTTGAATGGTGAAGATGTAATGATGCAGCCTTAGATGTTCCCTTATATTTTACTAGAAGCAGGCTTTTCTGGTTTGCTGTGTTTGAGATAGAGCAATATAGTCTTTCTGAGACTTAAAACGGGGCATTAGTTGAAAATGGATTCAAAGATGAGTTTTAAGACACATGTCATACAGCACCAGTTTTACCTGTCCACGTTTCTGGGTTCTCTCTCTGTGTTTTGTATTGTGCTGTAATGGGTTTAAAAACCACCACAATGTGACTCCAGCTGAGCTTTGAACAAGAAGAACCAGGAAAGGCTCCTCTTGTTTTCATTCCAAAGCAGAATCCTTTGGTCAGACTGACCTGCCATTAACAGCACCTTTAAAAAAGGAGGACAAAACTTCCCCAAAGGTAACTGGGAATTCTTGTGTCACCTCCAAGAAGAAGCAAAAGCTTTTTTGGGTTGGGGAGTGGGGAGAAAATGGCTCCCCTTTGATTGTCGTTCTTTTCTGGGTCTGCTCTGTTACACAGGCATCAACTTTATACTGATGACTAATACCCAGCCATTTTTAGAAGCTCAGTTTTCACTGCATTTAAGCATGGTGCTAGAAATGTGTAAGAAGGAAATAAGAGGTCTTTATCCATGCACCTCTTCCCCTATTTCTCTCTCTTTTGCATAGATAAATGTGTACATGTTTGTATATTTAAATGCACACACATATACAAAATCTAGGTATATGACTATAAACACATTCACCTAACATAAGAAAACTTAAGATTTGGGAACTGCTTGTTTGTTTGTTAGTGGGAAAAGAGAATTTGGAGCTCTTCAAAAGGAAGAACTACTGTACTTGCACTAAACTGAACTGTGAACAGGAATAGGTAAATGCAACACCTTGTTTATTATACTTTCTGGAAGTATTTTGCTGTTCTGTTCCCAAGTGTTTTTAATTAAATACTGTTTTGAGGCATGTGACTTATGAACAGTACCCAAAATCTGAGCACAAACCAGCACTCATTTGCGATGTTTATGGACCCTCAACTTATTTGGTAAATAACGTGACAGTAATAAAAAGGTACTGTTTTGTCCACATGAAATTATTTGGGAGTGGCTCATCTCTCTACATAGATTTAATCTTCTTAATATTTGAAAGCTGCTGTGTAATTAAAGTTTCTGTTCACGAGTCTGGAGTACCTTCTTTCTTAATTGGATATAGGAATGACACTTTTGTGGTGGTAATAAGTGGGGAAGAACTGCTGGGTCTTACAATTAAGTGCTCTAGGAAAGAGGCAAATATGATACCTTTTCTAATCTGTTGAGACTGTTATAGTAAATACAGCAAAAATATGACTTCTATTGGGAAAAATAGAGAATGAATAATAGCATATTCAGGAATAAGCATCCGCAGAGTAGACTCTCAGAAAGTAGTGTTTTGTGAGAGGAAACTAAATCATCATCATTTGCTCTTCCTACTGGGGAGATGTGAATTGTGAGAGTGGGACTAATAGCCTTTCCCTGGGGGGCAAGGTTTCTCAACAAGATTTGAATATGCCCAGTACAGATCTTAGGAGATCGTCACAGAGCAGTGAGTTTCTCTAGACTTCTTTTGTTAATGAATTATGTGTCATTCCCCCTTTTTAAGTACAGAAACAAGGTCATCTTCCTGGGTATACTAGTTAATCCTCTGGACTTTGGAATCATACTCTGAATCCAAGAAACTTATGGGTTTAATGCTTGATCTTTAAATACCATTATCAAAGTTTCAAGTCCTATTTCTGTGATACAAAACTAATTCATAGCGATGTGCTTTGTGGGGAGTTATGTCCAAATGTCAGGTTCTTGCTGAGAAGTTGGGACTATTCAGTTGTTTTCACAAGTAGAAGGGAACTGTTGTGTCGGATGTTCGCTATAATACCTGTAATGCCAGTTTACACACTACTCTTTTTTTTTACAAGCATATGTTTTATCTACTGTCTGTACTGGGTTTAAAGCCTTACACTGAATTACAGGAGAAATTTAACCAATGGACTAGACGCTCATATGACCAGCTCTAGTCTCAAAAAAGGTTGCTCCCTTGATGTGGTGGGCTTCAGAAATTGATTCAGGTGCACTGTGAATTGATTTGAGAAGTCACTCTGGTCTTATGGGACAGCAGCAGAAAAAAAAAATCAATAAAAGGACATTGTAAAAGCAATCTGGAGTAATAGGCAGTAGCCAAGATCAAGGAAATTGGAATAGGTGAATGTTCAAGGAGCATTCTCAGTTTGAATTTGTGTTTTAACTGATTAGGAAAACAACATGATAGTAAAGGGCAGTTTGATGATAGAACTTTTTTTTTTTTTACTATTAGAATTTTTTTCTTTTTTATGCTAGGTCTTTTTAAAAAGTATGTAAGCCACGATACCATGATGATTCTCAGGCCTATTCTTTCATTGTTTTTCTTCATTATGTCTTTCTTGCTAAAATGTTTTCTGTCTCAGTTATGCCGGTTGTGCTTTTTTATTAAATTATTTCCTGATATCTAGGAAAGGTTACACGCTACCAAAGAAAATGTTATAGTTGGCTACACAGAAGAAGTTGCTAAATATGCCAAACAAATGAACTGAAGAATAAAAGACAAGATAATAAAACAGATTTTAAAATCACAAACAAAATACAACTTGTCTGCTCTCTCATGGTCAATAATCTTCATAATTACAGGAATAATTTTTTAACTTTCCTGGGGTAATGTGATTTTCAAATTGATGCAGTTCTTTTTCAATACCTTGGCTTGCTTACTGGAGGTCAGTAGAAGCTAAATCTGGAGAATATTATAGATAACTGCTTGAGACAGATCCTGGGTTGGAATACTAGATGTCAACATGGAAAAAACTGTTAAAAATCTACATTCAAATAACAGACAAATCCTTTCTTCAGTTAAATTGAAACTCATTATGGTACAGGGCAAGGAGCAAATTATTGCTAGCATGACAAATCAGAATAACTGAAAACAGTTGTGGGCAAACTCTAGGCTTTATTCCATGTATTTCCTGAACCTGCATTGTGTAAAAGAGCCTGACTTGTTTGCGTGTCTTACATGAATGGTTGGAGATTAGCAGGACTTTAAAACTAGAAGGAGTTTTTGTGAAAAATTTCCAACTCTAGGCAGCTGCGCTTCCCAAAGCAATTCTGGAAGCAGGCACTGTGATGCAGTGCATTCCCTCTCCTTACAGAGAAACAACTGAGACCTGAACAGGTAGTCATTGCTGTTCAACATGGGTTGTTTCTGTAAGGAACCGAATGAATTAGAGGACATAAACAGACACCAGTCACTTCAGTCCACCAATTCCAGCATACGCAAAAAATGCATGTGGCTCTTCAAAGGTGTGAAGTTAACTAAGACTTAGAATAATGGATAAAAACATTGGCCTGTCAAGTCCAGTATATTGATGAAGAGTTCTTGTTATCTCTTTATCTTCTGGATACATAATTCAGTTTTGTCTCTTCCTTAGAAACCTTTCTTGTTTTTTAGTTCTCTCCTGGGATTGTTTTATGAAGTGATTTTCTCCACTGAGCATGCAGGCAGACTTGTTAGGATTTGATGTATGTAAGCCACATATTTTATTATGGTGGATGTGTTCGTATGGGATTCTTATTGATTTTCCTCTGTTCTAGTCGATGATGAAGTGAAGCGATAATAGAGCATGTATGTGCTGGGTTTGTTTTCTTTACCTCTGCTGTGACTTCAACATGCCATTGTAATTTTTTTTAGATATGCCAAGTGCAGTGGAGAAGTAATATTTCTCTCCAGTACAACAGTGTAGGATTACAGCAATAACTGCTGTTAGCTGCTGCATTTATTCTTTGTAGCTAGCACTTGTGTGCTGAGAATCCTCCACACTTCAGTTTTTCCTCTTACATCATACAAAGGTCTTTTTGGATCTTTGATCATAAAGAGCTTATTCCTGTTTCCAGTGAAGCCAGTGATAAAATTCATATTGGTCAAAGGGAAGGTTAGAGACAAACATCTAAAATAAATGCCATGTGAGTATGAAACTGTGTCAGAACATGTTAGTTTTTACACGTGTGACAAAACGTTGCTCATCTACTTGCTGATATTTCTGAAGGAGTCTTGTCATTATGGTACTAAGATGATAGCATCTTGAGAATACTTTGCTTGGCACTGGAAAGTTGTACTACCCAACCTGCTGATGAAAAGTGTGGTTTATCCATGCTGCAAAAACTAGAATACCTGTAGCTTGTACAGATATAGTGTCCTGTAACATTATATACAGGTACATTGTATGTGCCGAGTAAGGCGGATTGCCTGTAGAAGGCACTTGCTAGCTGCTGCTTGTCAAATAGTTCTGTCATGAAAGGTACTGAGAGTTTTCAGTCTAGTGCTTACTCATTTTCACCTGAAGACCATTAACTTCAGATTTGTGTAGCGTGTGTGTATGAAACAAATGCTCATATTGTGATACGCATTTTTGGCCTCCTGAATGCAAAAATGAGGAAGTGTTGAGCTGTTGTGTTCAAAGGACATGGTTAAATTCCCTTCAGTGTTTGCTTAAAACCATGTGGCCATTAATCCTTCCTTTCCTGTTTTTCTGACATACTGGGGATTCTGAATAAATTCCCTGTTTTGATGAAAGCATCACTTTAAAACTTCATTAAATAATAGAAAATAAAGTTGGAAGCTAAAATGTTCCATCAGTTAAAAGTACAGTCTTACAAAGGCTGGTGAAGTTCCACAGTATAAATGTGGATATCAAAGCAGGCTGGAGGTGTAACAGCCACTGTCACCAAGACTACAAAGAGATTTGGGGGGGGGGGAGAATCATGTGATGAACTAGTATTTATTTGCACTTTCTGAAAGAATGCCTTACCTAATATTAATTAGCACATTTCCATGAAAATAATAATGTCATAGCTAATTATCCAAAATATTTTCAGACTCTCTAAAGAAAAGAAAAATTTAATTTGACCAATGTCAAGCAAAAATAAAACCCACAAGAACAATGCAAGAGGACTGTTGTATATTATTGCCTTCTTGATGTTTAGGTCAATATCCTGAAATCCTGGCAATGCAGCTGTGCTCCAGGTGAGTCAGCACTAGGTCTGTCAAGCAACAGAACTTAATAAATGTTCTCCTTTACTTGGGCATTGAAAGCTGTGCTTTGCACTTCCTGCCTTTCTCGAACTTCTTTCCCCTCCCCTGCCCCCCCCCTTTTTTTTTTCATCTTCTTTGTTCTGTATCTGAAACTTAAAATAAAATAAAAATTATCAAGTCTTTATTTCCTAGTGAATAGACATTGCATCTCTCCTGCCAGGGCTTGCTCAGGGTCAGTAACAACTTCTGCAAGAATGATTTATTGACTTCTCTACTCTGGCCAGAATTAAAACTGTCACCAAAGGGCCTGTAGTCCCTAGACAGCAGCTTGGCCTCCTCAGTCAATCTGCCAGAAAGATGGCCTTAGTTACATAGCAATTAAAAGACTTATTTCATGGTGAGTAACTAAAGGGAAGCGGAGGGCAGAGAGAGAAAGGTTAACATGCTGAGGCAGAAATAGTACAGAGCACTAATTCTGTGCTTATATAGAAGTCTATCCTTTCCCCATCATCTCTCCCTGCTGTTCATTTTCCACTTTTGCATTGTATATGTCTCTTACTTTATCCAACTGACTTTGGAAACCGTAGAGGCTTTCTGAAAAGGGCTGTGATTACCGGGCTAAAAATGCTACAAGTTTACCTCATGGCATCTTAAAACCTTCATGAGGGACCAAGGCCTGTGTGATCGTGAACGATTTTACCATCCTTGGTTGTCTTCCATCTTTTTTCCCCTTCCAGCTGTGGACCTGTTGGCCAGTGATAAGAACAGTAACAGCCTCCACAGTGCAGGAGTGGGGGTGCCCATGGTGCGTGCTGAGAAAACAGCATCACAGGAATAACCTTTACTAGGCACTACAGACAGAGAGTACAAGTGAAAAAACTCTGATATGAAAATAGTAACTTAAGTGATACTTAAAGTTCAGGTTTGCACCTTGCTGGAAACCAAATGGCACACAAACCCATAGGAAAACTGACTTCATTTCCTTTTCTTATGGTCCTACTTGCTCTGCGATCAGCCAGCTGCTTAACGTTCCTGGAAAAGAGCTGTCCCTGTGGACACTAGTGCAACATCTATGTGACTGTCAGGCATTTCATTAATACAATTCTTGTCATTGGAACCAAGCTTATGCAGAATCAAATCATTAGGATTCTCTTTCTTTTGCCTTTGTGGTGGTTTTAGAGAATTAATGTCCTTTCACGCTGTAATCATTTGCACTGTGATGCACCAGGGAGGAAACAATGCTTTTTGGATGGCTGGTTGAAAATAGGTGCTTTTCTTACTGCTTACTGGTTTGGTTTGTTGTCTTGTCACTTGATGACTGCTGTATCGCATGATGGACTCCAGGTCTTCAGGTCTTACAGATCTGCCCTTTGAGCAGCACTTAATGAATTACGCTGGGTAAATAGTGATGGCATTGTGAATTTTACCTTGTTTGGCTACAGGGATGGATTGCATCAGGGAATTGTTCAGCAGACCTCAGTATATCCCTTTCTTACTGATAGGGCAACCAGTTTGAAACTGGTTTTCTAGCAGGACACTTGCAGATGTATTTTTTTTTTAGCCACAGCTTCCTTTCCCAGCTGGCTTTCCACGGCAAGGAATTGGTGTCAGAACTCAATACTACAGTGGCACTGTGGGGATTGAAACGTGATTCAGGCCCTATTTTCTAGTTTAGTAAGTACATAAATGTGTTTATTCCAAACGGATAGTATAAAGAAAATAGTAATAAGCTTTATTGAATATGTTGATCACAGAGGGATTAAATGACCTCTCAGACTTAACAAGGAAGTGTGTGACATAGCTGTGAGTTGAACTCCCAGACTTCTGCGTCTGGGCGTGCTGTTTTAATAACCGTATCGTATCATTTTTTTACCAGGGGAGCGTTCATCACTGAAGCATCAGTGTGCCAGACTGGCTTTAGAGTCATGCATGGACTAGAAAGTAGATCTTTTTCTTTTAAATCCTCTCTAACAAATAACATTTTGGTGGAACTTAATACCCAAGTATATTTGAGATTTATAGCAAATAGTGAAATTGGTATGAGCTGCCAATGCATCTTAGTTTGTCCATTGCTGAAGCAAATGGATCCCATGTCAGAGTTGAAAGCTGTTCTGCCTGTCTGAGGGAATTTCATGTGAGGTGGGCAAAGATCCCTGGGGCCAGTTTAAGAGAACCAATTTAATGTGTATACTAATCTGAATTTGAAATAACTCACAACTTTTTTTTTTTTAAGTGCACAACTTCACACCCACAGAGTTCTTAGTGGAATGTCCATTTATTTTCCATTGATCCAGTCACACTAAGCAAAGTATAAAAAAAACCCTCATGGCAAAGAGGAAAGTTAGCAGCATTGTAAATTAGAAGCCTTAGACAGAAACATTAACAATTTTGACTTACAGTATTGTCACTGAATCAGATTTGAATTTTTAGTCACAACAAATAGTAAAAAAAGCCTTTGCTGAAAGGTAGCAGCCAGTCTTGGAGATTGTGAGCACCTTCTTGGTAAGAGATGAGGGCTTCATCCTGTCATGAGAATTATCACTGAAATGTACAAAGTCTTTATGGCAGGGAGACTATGTTGTCAGACTTGAAATAAAACACCTGGAGTTACCTTGTATCCAGTTACCTTGTATCCTATTTTACTGAAGCTGTTTAATATACCTTAGAGTCCTTTGGGAACTGGAGATCTTCAAAGCTTCTTTTTTCCTCCAGTATCCAGTGGAAATGCACCTCCCTGCTCTGGATGCCTTCATTGCTCTGAACCCTGGATATGTGTATGACACAGAACAAGAGTTCTAGAGGTGGCAGGATGTGAGTCTTTGGCAGTCCTGACCTGGTGACCCACCGAATGCTGTATATCTGTAAATGTGAAAGTTCACCTTAGCTTTACCATGTCTCTGTGCCACAGAGAGTCTATCAGCCTAGATTTTACACTGTATAATTATAAAGAAAGATCCTGGTCTCTGCTTTTATTCTGATCCTTTCAAAGACTCTATTCGTGTGCTAAAAGGCTGCCACCACCCAAATTGGCACCAAGTTCAGTTAAATGATTTGTTTTTCATTTGAGGAGACAACCTTTGTCCAAGCTCTGTTGGTACAGCTCTGTAAACTGAGGTTTTTGGAAGGAAAAAGAAGAATAAGCAGTGTTTTTGGGGCATGATTTGACCTGAAATGAAGAACAAATTGTTCAAAACCCACAAAACTCACCAAAAAAAAGTGCACGCACACACATGCCCACACCCCCAAACCAAAGCCCCACCAAAGTACTTGTTTTGGGAGAATAAGTCAGAACATTCTTTAGAGCTTTTTTTAAAACAGCTTCTAGTGCAGAGGACCAAGAATGTTCAAAATGAATTGTTAAATTCCTAAAGTAACACATAACTAAGAGTCAAGCTTTCAAGGTAATGTATTTATTGCTGTCTTGTAACTAATTCATGGATTGTGGTACAGTTGAGGTGTGTGATGTAGATGATGCCACCAGAGATGCTTTCACCTTTTCCAGCTAAACCATGTCAGCACTTGAGTGCTGCTTTCTTTTCTGGGCTAACAGCTTGGTATCTGTGTCTACATTTCAGGTATGTTCCTGTGTATTATACACATCCCTAAGAAGCCAGTAGTTCTTCATTTTCAGGCTTGGACTAAAAAGTTGGTCGCGAACCCTGCTGCTGCTGAAGTAGAACTGGTGTTATCAAAACATCTTGCAGGATGATGGCAGGATTACGCAGACAGTGGCTCTTATTCCAACTCACATATAGCTTGATTTGCTGTGGAGATAGTAACTGGCCCAAAATCAAGCAGGATTTGTGGCTTGTTAATGCTTATTTATTCATTTTCACAAAAGGCATGCTTGGGTCCTCAAGTATGGATCCTCTCTAGGTCTTCATTTCTACTCAGACAGAAAAAGGCAGGGCTGGGGGTAGAATTAAGGGGGAATTAAAAGATCAATTCTGATCAAGCCAGACTTAAAGCTAAAACCAGAAAACCTCTGCTCTCCTCGTTTGCACTTTTCTAGCTTCTGTAAACACAGATCTACCCAGCTTGTGGTTGGTTTCTCTGTAGCTTCTGTCATTGCAGCTTCACCCTTGGGTAAGATGCAAGGCAAAATCTCTCAAAGGGACCATTCAACTTGCTAGAAAATCTAGTTGTACCATACAGTGTCTTTTAAAATAAAGACCTTTCATATTAATCCTCAAAGTGGGTGGTGATCTTCTTAAGTGGTCTCTTAATGAAATATGTTTCCTATTATAATTTTAGGGTTTCATCCAGACTCATCAGATTTTAATCCATTGGAAATACAGTTTTGACTTACTTGGACAGTGGATGTGACCTTTAGTGAATTTTGTGCTTTTATGAAACTCATGCTTCTCTGAATTAATAGATGACAGAAGAGAGCAAGGTCTTTAATTTGTTATAAATTTTACTCTGAAATGATGGGTGTCAGTGATAATCCTGCAATGTAAAGCAGTGTTGGCAGCAAATGATAAGAAATAACAAGGAAAGGGCAGAAGTGGGGAAGGGATTTTAACATACTGGTATCATGCTATGTCCTCCTTTTGATAAGTTGTAATGACAGTGGCTGTCAAAGCTGTCAGGGTACTGAAGGGCCCTTCTTAAGACATCTCTCTGTTATCGACAGGCAAGGAAAAGTATCTGCATGTGCCTGTACACATGTATGTGGAGGGATAGTTTGATCTCTTTTATCCTGAATCAGAAGGAAAGATGAAATGTTAAGTAATATTCTGATTCTCATTTGTAATTATTGTATTTCCTAAAGTCTTTGGTGTTGTGTGCATGGTCATTTATTCTGCACCTGTGGTGTACTAGTAGGGAGCTCATGTAATTAGAGATAAGTTAATGGATATCTGGTTTGTATATATTATGTAAATATGTCTATTATAATCTATACCTATGATATATGTGTTAGTCCAGAGGGATTTTAGTTAACTATCAGGCTTTCTAAGAAAGGGATGAAATAAACCTTTGCTTTCAATGTCTTTTCAAAACTGCTGCAGTAGAACATTCCGAGATCAGATATGCCTAGGTTTCTAACATCATCTGAGTGGGCGAGTTTTAACATTGAGGTATTCTCGATGCTCTGTCCTTCTGTTACGTCTCAGCTTCATGAGACACTCGTTAGTTAATTGAGATATTGGCATTTGGGATGAGGCCTTTGGGCAGACTGAGATAAATGAGGGATGGAACTGTTGTCAAAATCTTCAACTTTTTGATTGGGTGGATTTGCCAGTTGCCTGCTACATCCACTCCCTGCCTTTTCGTGGGTCAGTGTCCTTTGCTCTCTTGTTCTGAGGGTAATACTAAAATGTTCTCTGCTGACGTCACTCGATGGAAATGAGAGAATGTACAGGAGCTGTTGGGTCTTTTATTTCTCAATAATGTCAGTGAAATGATCTTACTAATCTTGAACTTAAGCTTGTAGTCACTATGTGAGTTTAACTTCCAGTTGTGCCAACATGAGTTTTGCCAGAGTAAACAAAGTGAATCTGAGAAGCACAGAAGCAGCACGTGAATAGAGTTTTGTGCAACATGACAGGGAAGTTACTGGTCTGTAGGAATAAGTATTATTTTAATTTTAAAAATAGCTAGAAGGAAATAAGCAAATGGAATGTAGAGCTATTTTATTTTCCCATTCTGGTGACTCCAGTGGTGTACAATATTTTTTTTAAGGTTTCATCAGAAATATATCTGATATGATAGGTTATCCACTCTTCTTACAGGTTGAGAACCATACACAGATGTAGATGAACAGTATACATACAGTCTGGCAGCAGCAGTATTCAGGTTCACTGATACAAACCCCTCTGAAATATTCTGCTGATTAGTCTTTTAATTTCGTAGCACCTTGGATGAATGAGTTCAGGACTTTTTTCAGTGTTTGCTGTGGCCTTTCCATTGTATCCTGGAGTCCTAGCCATAAAACTGCTGTGAAGAGGATGTAGAAGCTAAAGTATAACTGGTCTGGGTTGCAGAAGTAGCAGCTTTAGCTCTCAAATTACTGAATAGCTCTTAGGAAAGATGGAAACTTTGACTCTAATCCTTTGGAAATACCTGCCCTAAGTCAGCACACTATTAATTCTACTGTTTGATAGCTGCTGAAATGGCATTCCAGACTATGTGTTTTTAATGGGAATTTTTCTGTCCTCCCCCCCCGGCCCTTTTTTCCTGGTGTTCATAACATAACACTTTTGAGGAAGAGCCTGTGGGACTGTATGGCAAGATTTATAGACTAGAATGCATGAGGGATTATGCTATAGCTAAAAGTTGTGTGATCAGATATACTTGTTGTGTTTACAGTGGTGGTTTGCCAGGTCCTTTGGGAAGTACAGTTCCTATTTTTGCACAAAGAATGACTTCAACTCTTGTAAGCCAGAGGATATACAAATGCAGAGAGTCACAGTGAGGCCCTTGGTGCAGGAGAGTGACAGCAAGTTGTTTAATATACCATATTTTTTTTTTTTATTAGAAACAGGATTTCATTCTGTGATGATTTCCCTGAACATTTCTTTATCTTTCTGGACTGTCATTTGGCCAGCTGCCCTCCAGAGTAGAATCACTCAGGCTGTGAAGTGCTGAGTGCAGTCTTCATGTTGCAGTAACCTGGAGGGCACAGGGAATGGAGACAGTTCCTCCTCATCTCCTTTTCTGTAAGGTAAGACTGGACTGGCAAAGCAAGGATTCCTGCTGCTTATTCTGTAGCCTAGCCAGCCATCTCCCGCCTGCTGAAACACAAACAGCTGCTGTACATCCAGGGTATTCATACTCCTGCTGCTGCTTAACAATATGGCATGCTATGCAAAAGCTTGAAGAATTGTTTAGGGCCCCTTCACTTAGCCCTTCTTCCCGTGTTTACATCGCCTGTATATGTAGAGATGAAGATCCCTACATTAAGCATGCAAAGGGTTTGGGGCCTTGCTAACCAGAGGAGTGGGAGATGTGTTTAAGGATATAGGTAATGCTTTGCTGCCTAGTTCAGAATGTTGTTACATCCCAAATCTGCCGTCCAAAGGCTTGGCTGGAGTGCATTTTACTTTTCATTATGTGCAGCTGTACATATCTGATGAAACCGAATAGTACAAATGTTTCTTGGCACTGCAGAGACTGGTGGAGCAGAAGGCTTTTGTCCGTGGATTCTGGCCTTGCCACTGCTGTTGATGTAAGTGCTGTAAAAAAGGAATTAGGTGCCTCTAGTCCTTCAAGGATGGTGATTTGGAAGGAGTTTTTACAAACAAGGCTCTAAAATAATGGTGACATAAGTAGATAATTTTGGAGGGGTTAACTAAATTAGGTTTAGCAAGAAGCAGCTGTTAAAGCTGAAAGTGTCAGATCAAAAAAGTGTTTGGAGATCTAAGGATGTGTACTGAAGATGGTGAGTCCGAAAAGATCACCTGTCCTTTGGAGTGCAGCTTCTGAATCCTAGAGATGACATGATTTTTATTTACATGTAACTTAACATTGAATCATGTCTCTTTTGAGAGTCCATTCAAAGATCTTTGGTTGGGTTCTAAAATTTTCATTTATGTTTGAGGGGACAGTGGATACCTTATTGATTACAAATTTATTTACAAGCACTAACACATGACGCAACTTGAGACGTGATATGAAAAGTGGAAGCTTTAGAAGGCTGAGCAAGCAGCTTTTAACCATGAACTTTGGTGTCCCTTGCTGCCAGAACCCTTCAGTGAGTGTTTCTTCTGTGGTATGTAGCAACTGTGCTAACACCTAAAGGCTTGATTCTTAGACCCGTGAAGTCAGTGGCCCGGCTCTCAGGCGCATCACTGATGTAGGATCAGGGCCTGAAATGGCAAGTCTTTGCCTTACTGGAGGTGTCATCGTGTCAGCCTCTGCTACAGGGCAAAGCATGGGCATCCTCAATCTAGTTCTTAGTTGCTGAATTAAAGAAGCAGGACTGTCTTTCTGGTTTGCGTTTGTTTTGTGTTTATTGTGTGTACAGTGTTGTACACTTGTGGTTTGGAAAAACAACACTTCGATTTTTTAATAATGGAAAACAACTATCTGAATCCCTCATTTAGACTTTATTTAACACACATTTCCTTTTCCCTCTGCCATTTTCCTTGGTTCGTAGTCACAGATGGTACCAAGCTAAGGATGAAGAAGAAATGGTAAGTTATTGAGTAGTCAGCCTGGGGCAGGTTAGTGAATTAAAATGCATGTGGAAAAAAAAAGAAAGTTACACCAACACTTTCTGCATTTTTAAAATAACAGGTTTTATTGGACTGAATATATCTACACTGGTGTTTGTATAAATAGCTGTGCTGGAGAGGGATGAGTGGTTGCTTCTGGATTCCAGTATTCTGTTCAGTAACTCATTACAGTTTAACGTGGCTTTTGTTAGTGTGTATTCTGATATGGCATATAGGGGAAAATGGGCAAGCACAAACGCTCAGAGAAAGTGTCCTTAACAGTCAGCTGATGCAACCCTAGCAGGACAAGAAGGGAGTGTATTTGCTGTCTCTTTTGCAGTTTATGACATAATTTGTTAAAGAAACCAAGATTTTCTTGCTCCCTGTCCGATAGATAGGCCAGATAAATGAGAGAGATAATAGTTCATTGTTTCCTGCTCTTTGAATGACACTTCTCTATTGTCTTAAAGCCTCAGTGGAGTGAACTTACACAGTGGGCTTTGTTGAAACAAAGGCACTTGTGCCCCATGTCACCAAGAGAGCTACAGTGGAAATGCTAATTTGATAGCACTGAAAGTGTTTGAGGTGGAGCCAATGTGCTAAATATGAGATCCTCTGCATCAGCTATTTACAACCTTTGGTTTTCTGTCCTGGGTAAACGGCGTGTTTCACAGGAACATCAATTTTTGTGCCTTGTCATTTCATCAATTGCATCATGCAGGCGGATTTCAAATGCCTTAAGAGTAACCATAGTAACTGCAGGTCATTTAAATAAGATGAAAGAAAAGGAATTCCCTCCCTCGTAAAACCCTTCAGTCAAACAGGCTCCAAAAGTACAGCAAGATTCAGATTCTCCTCTGCTGCAAATTGGCAGTGCTCCACTGGGTTTTAATAAGGTTCTGTGGATTTGCACAGGTTGATCTGGTTCTAAAAGTATCTACAGAGCAAATCAGCGTAAGTGGGTGTAGCTTCCACAGGAAGGCAGAGCTGTGACTGCTGGCACAAGGATAGATTGGTGTCTTTGTGTATGTGCCTGCCTGTCTGCTCAAGCAAGCAGGGATGTGCCCGCTCATTCTCCTCTCCGCTCCTGAAAAATGTCATTTGTTATCTGACACAGAACTACTGTTGCTGTTGTGCTCCTATTAGTAGAGCTGTGTCAAAGCCTCTGGGTTTACTTTGATGGGGTTTCTGTAGCCTGTTTAGGATGGATTATAAATCTAATCTTAAATGTTCTGAATCAGAAATTTAATGCAATTGGGTAGGCCAAATTCCATGTGCAACATGATACACTTGGCTATTGTTTAATATGACAATGTCATCCATGCAAGAATGAGAAGGTTTAAGTCAGGTCTGAGCTTTTTGTTTGTGACTGTGAGATAAATCTGTATTTGCCTTTCACTCCTAACCTGAACTCACCCTTACCTACAACTCTTGTTTTGCCTGTTCCCTTTGTTTACTAAACTGAAAATCCAGGGTGCTCTATTGTTATGGAGGCCCTGAATGTGTTATCGAGAAGATGTATCCATCTGTTCACTTATTGATTCATCGAATAATTCTCCGAGATTCATGCTTACATTGATTGCAGTGAAACATGGTGCTGGTGATTCTAAATGTCAGTGATTCCTACGTTTTCTTCTGAAGGGGTCTCTTCATCTTTCCTATGACTTTATAATGCAAAAGGATATATGCATTTAGTTTAGGTTAATCATTTAATTGCTAGCTTTTCTGAAAAAGATGAGGACTAAGCCAGGTAAAATTCAAGTAAGCAATTGTTCCTAACTCCTAAGCTGAATGTGCTAATGAAGTGGCTATGTACTGACTGGAGATTTTGGTGTCTGTACCAGTTAGGGATGCAGGAATACTTTGTCCTCTTTGGCATATCAATGAGAATTAAAAACTAGGCTAAATTCTTACTCTATTTGTAGATTTAATAGCAAAGAATATCTTCAGACGTCTTTCGTTCGAGGCTAGTATTTTAAATCTTGGTGAGTCTAAGTTACTAGAATTCCAAAACCCAATTTGCTATTAAGGAGAGATTAAGAAACAGATTTAAGTACTGGCTAGCAGAAGCTTTTTGTTTGGCCTTTTAGCATTAGCATTTTCTGTTCTTTGGAGGCATTCAAGCACTTTTTGATGGGCTCATGCTTAAAGCTTGTTACAATACCCATACTGAAATACAGGCAATCTCGTCCTTTGTTGGGCTAACCTGGAGCCAAGTTGGATGCTGACTGAATTGTTTATTAGTCTCTTTCCTTTGAATTTATTGCCACCAAAACAGTATGCATTCTTGTTTTGCATCATTCTTTCCCAAAATTCTTTTAAGGAATGATTTTCTAACTCCTTCCATAATCATATTTTCAGATACTTTTCCTGCCTAGTTATGTTCCTCTAGTTGAGCAGTCTTCACCAGCTCTTTCTTATAGGGCTGTTGTCAGCCCGTAGTACCTTCTTGCAACGCTGGGTACCTTCTTGCAACACTAGGACTTCTGCTTCTGGTCCTCTGACTTCAGTGCCACTGCAGAGATCGATGGTCTCTGTGTGGCAGTGTGCTGAACAGGCATGTTGTGGAGGCATCCCAGGAAGAAGGGTGTAAAGCTCCCTGGCCTTGTGTAGACAGAGAAGGAAATGAAGGTGATATTTATACTTCTTGGCAAGGAAGTGGGAGTAAAAAGGAAAGGTAATATATCTTTTGGATAAAGATATATCAACAGTTACAGAAACTCTGAATTTGGGCCCCATTTTTTCCTGTGTTGAATAATATCGTCATCTTTCTAGCTGTGTAGAGGTAGTGTTTTCTCTCCCCTCGCCACATCAAAAGTTTGCTCAGTTTGTGATCAAGTTCTATTTTTAGGTTCTTCATTGTCCCACATATTAGAATTTATCATGTTCACTTTTTTACATATCCTACATGGAAAAAAAATTGTTTCTATAGTTTTGAATTTTCAATTGTGAAATATTGCCAGCAGCACCTATTGAAATCAATCCTTTTGCATTCTATCCTCTGTTTTATAACAAGATAGAGATGGAATAATTAATCTTTTAGTAGGGTAATTAAGCATAATTATTCAGTGCTGGGTCCTCTCCCTTCCCCCCACCCCCCCAGACTGACAGCAGTATTATCTAAAACCTCTCAGATTCAGTGGTCTGAATTAATCTGGGGGAAAATTGAAAATACCAGATCTGAGCTTAAGTATAGCTTCTGTGGAATCTACAAATCCTGACCCACAGCAGTTGGTCTCACTAAATAGTGTTTTACTGACTTCATTGGTCTTTGGAGTGGGCAAAGACAAGCTAGCAAAGTGTAGTTGGCAGTGGTGGAAGTCTGGAGTGAGTTATAGCCTGGACTGTTGTATAAGCAGTGAAGATTTTAGGGGTTAGGCAGAGATTTCATTGTTTCGAGAAGCAGAGAGAAAGTACCGTTTCCTCTATGGTATTTCATAGGAGAGTATCTCATAGGATTGTGATAGTTTGAGATGTGAGGTGATCTTGAACTGTTTCATTCAACATTTACAGAATTTCAATCCATCTCCAGTCTCTTCTTTCTGAAGTGTGGCTTGTACTTCTGACTAATATCTGCAGCCAAGTACTACTTCTCTTGACTACTGGAGGCTGGTCTGTTGCGGAGCCAAAACATTAGATAAAGAACTTCTTGAAGAAGAAAATATTTATACAGTTGATAGTGGTATAGATACACTATGCACATTTTGACAGAGAAATAATACCACGCTTTTACACTTCCAGTCTCTGATTTTTTACAGCAATGATTTACAACCCTATTACCACTTGGCAATCCAAGGTCTGGAGAATAATATCAAGCCATCTGCTTGTGCCCCTCTAGGGCTGCTTGTAGCCATGATGTGCTGTGTTGCAAATACATCACTGCAACTCACATGCTGGAAATCTTGTTGCATGTCTTGGATCCTCCATCCTGCCCCCCCCCCCCCCTTTTGCCTGCAGGATGGTGGCAGATGTGCAGGATACACATGTGTTTTTGTGCGATTGGCTATGCTGTAAATAGTTGAAATTACAGTCTGTGATATTTTTGGCTATTCTTGGTATACAGCCAGAGAAAATGGGGAACAGGCCTTCGAAGAAAGGCTGGCATGCGCTAGAAACAAGACAGATACTTTTTTAGAGGAAAAAAGTTATTTTTTAGATATAGTTTTTAGATAACTTTTATTATAAGTTATTATAATATATAAGATAATCTAAGTTATTTTTAGGTAACTTAGATAAAAAAGTTAGTTTTTAGAGAAAAATTATTTCCCTTAAATAATTTTTGAGCCAATTGTCTTGATAATTTTCCTCTTGACAACATATTACTCTCTTATTGGCATCATACTTGGATACCACACAAACTAATTGGAGGCTTAAGTGACTTTAGGCTGAATTCTTTACTGTGAATACCATGCATACTACTCCACAGCAAATGTAAGTTCAAACTTGCCCTACCACTGAAAGTCTCTCCATTTTTAAATTTTTTTCCTTCATTCTTCTCTGGTAACTCTGTGAGGGCTGATGCTGTTCTTCAGTGAGTATCTTCTGAAAAGAAGATAAAGACAGATCGCAGTGAATGTTGGTTGTGTGCAGAGTTGCAAAGCAAGTTTTTGTTCTGACCACACTTCCCCAAGCTGGTGAGATGTGTTACATTTGGGATTAAGTTTTCCCATCCTTGATCTGTGCCAAGGAGCATGCTGTTGGTAAAAAAAACCCTGAGAAATACGTTTTTCAGACCCCATGTAGTCGCTGGAGAAGGTGCAGTTACAAAGCAGTATTGCTGCAGCTTCTAACTGGAGAGCGCTGCTGGCATTGCTGATGACTTCTGGTTTAAGCTGTGTGTCATTAGTCCCTTTGGCTCCAAGCTGCAGAGAGCAGGTTAAATGGGAGTAACGTTCAGGAGGTGACCGGGGTCAACAATGCTACAGGTAATAAAAGAGAGAAATGGACAGATGATATAAACCCCTGTTTTCTGGTCATTAATGTGATATACCATGTAATCTAGCTGCTTTTAATTATTCATTATGTTGGAAAGGTTTACAGTAACAGACAGAAAGACAGCATCTCGGAGTGTAGATTGTGAAGCCGTTTGGAACCGCGGAATGTGCAGGAATTTGCTCTTCATTTTGCCTACTTGTGTTTCTCTACTTAATGAAGATTTGGTCTGTAGTGTCCCAAATGTATCTTGTGTTACTATCATTACTCATTTATAACCAACTGTATAAATGAATACCTGGCAAGGAGAATATTCCTTGAAGGACTGTGGACAAGAGCAGGAAATTTCTTTTGGGGTGATTCTTGTTATTGCTTTATGTATGCCTAAAATTACTTTAAAAAAAAAAATTCTGTTGGAAGTGGAGAGAGAATTGCAGTGGCAATAACTAGATCTATTAAAGGTTGACCACTGAATGATTTTTGAAAGTGCATTTTAGTTTTAGGGGTAGTTTCCAAAGCATAAATGATGTGCTGTTTATACTTCTGAAACTGGAATATGCTTTTCCTGTTTGTCAGTTGTATGTACAATCTGAGATCCCATAGTGAAACTTGTCACATTCGTATGGTTTTTGTCCTTGGCAGGAAGGTTTGAATTCAAGTGGCTTCTGTTGCAGACGTAGGTGATGTGTTCATGTCAGAGATGCAATGCATTGAGAAGGGTTATGCTGGCAGAGCTTGAATTAGCTTTTGTGTGGTGAAGGGACAAGGTGTTGCTGAGGTTTACCCCAGTTTTATGTAAAATCTTCAGGCTGGATCTGCCAGGCTGTTCAGTTTTGGATACTGAACTCAGTGGGTTTGTTCTCTGTCAGAAAACTATTCTGTTCCCTCTCAATATCTTGTTCTATAAATGTGTCAGTAAAGCTATGGGCATAGTCTGTTAAATAAATAAGGAAGCAGTGGCTTTGATGGCATCCATCTATTTTCAGGTATGCATATATTGGATAGGAAAATAAAGATAATGATGAAGAGAGGTCAGGCAGAGACTTGGAACAGACCTTCAGGAGGGCTTGCAACAAGGACAGCCTTCCCAGCTTGCTTCTGAGAAGAGACTGGATGGAGAAACCATGCAGGATTTCAACTGTGCATGTGGAATTGGTGCTGGTGGGATGGCTAGTCCTGTGGGGAGGCACCGTCTCCCTGCAGAGCTGTTCCACAGCCCTGTGTGGTCTATTACTCCAGTGGGGAGCTTGAATAGAAGTAAGCATTTAGATGGAGCTCAAAATCATTCCTCACATCTGTGTGCTTGCTTTGGCATACACTGCAGCATGCTGATTATAATCCAGTATTAGTGATATTGCCAACCATTCCCCACAGCAACAGACACTGATGTCACAGCTAGAAGATTATGACCTCTTAGGAGATCTGGCAGGAGGGAAGAGGCTAGATTAATAGGGCAGGTAGATGAGGAGAGAGAACATTCTTTATTAAAGCCTAAGCCTTTATCTAAATTTTATTGGTTCTTTCATGGAAGAGTTGACAACAGACTCAGACCAGAAGCTCATATAAAATTGGTTTTTTTATTTATTTTTGCAAGTTTGGTCATGGAGTCTATATATGTGTGTATTGATCACGCTGCCCTCTCCTCCCCAAACGAATTCATCCCTCCAGGCTTTCTTCTGTATTAGAACAAGTTTTCTCCCACAGATTCATCGGGCTCCTTGCTTTGTTTATTCAGTGGATAAATAAATGGTCTCTTTGAGGGCCAGGTGATGAGGAGTATGTAGGACTCACAGCAGTCCACATTTGGGTTGGGTGGAGGAGCGATCCGTAAGATTTCTTTTATACTGTATGTTCCAAGTTAACTAAACATCAGAACAGCTACGTTGAGGTATGTTGCTGTTTGCTGGGGAAGTGCTGTCCATTTATATAGCATAGTATAGTAACTGTAAAGGTGATTATTTTTTATATAGCTTTATTTTTATATGTGCATGTACGCATGTATCTCTCTTCAAAATCCTCTCATATTTCCAATCCAGTAGTTTAATCTGATCAATACATACTCAAATGTTGCAGGTCAGGAAAGGTATATTGTACATGTTGCTCTCCGGAAATTAAATCTGAACTCACTTTCATCAGTGACATATCTGCAGAACCCCTCTGAATAACTCCACTTCTTTACCAGTGTCATTGAGAGAAAGATTTGACTACCTATGGGGTTTTTTAAGCTCCTGAGGGACTAAGGTATTGGTTGTTATTGAAGGGAATGGCCATAGTCTGCTTAGTTTTCTTAAAGTGATTTAAAAATCTTAACCCAGGGTGAATATTAACATTTGGGTAGGAAATAAGGGCGAATTTATAACCTTTAGTAAAAGAGATTTGATTCAAAACTTAGCAAAGGGTGGGAAAAAAAGAAAAGGAATAACATACTTTGATTCAAATAGGTAAAGTTTTGTGGGCTTAAGTGGAGCTGCAGTGCTTTATACCCTCAGTCATTTGATTAGTAAGTTTAATTTTAAAATTAAAATATGACTGGCACGGAGTCTCTTCAAAAATGAAAAGGAGATCAAGGAGAGGAGAAGTCCAAATGGAGAAAGAGGAAAAAAAGAAAGGATGTATTGGTATTTTTCAGACATTAGAATTGCTTCCCATGCTCTTGGCTGGAAAAAAATAAAAAGGAAGCCACAACAAAGCTTTGGAATTTTTTTCAGTATGGGACGTGAGGTCCCAAAGACTGGTCTCCAGGTTTTCTGGGGATTTTAGAAAAGCACCACTCTTCTAGCTAGTGCAAAAGTACATCTAGTTTACTGCACACCCATTGCCCACCTCTGATTTTCTGGCTTTCTGCATGTCACTCGTGGTGGTGTGCTGCTAGTCTTCTGCTAAAGGGATTTGTACTGCCTGGGTTTGCCTTATGATTTGGATTTTGTTACTGATTTATTTGTTTGTTTGCTTTCCCATGCATTAGCACAGTGCTACTTTGGGATTTCCATTCATTACGTAAATAGTTCAGCTAAACCATTTGCATGTCATTGTACTTTCGTACATTTCAAAGTGTACTCCTTAAACTCGGACAGTTATCCGTCACCCCTGTGCTAACCCTGCTTCCAGATCGACTGCATGAAGTAGCCAAGCAGCGATGACCATGTAGAGTGATCGCTGGGATAGATACACTTCTTATGTATAGAAGTATTAACTGAAGTGGCTATATTAACATGTTAGTCAGTTTAACCACGTGATTTTATCACCTGTATTTCTGCCTTTTTTTAAAAAAAAAATTTATCCCTGGTGTGTGTTTTAGTTTCTTGCTGCCTGGTTTCAAATTATTGATGTTTTCCTGAATGTTTATTAGAATTTCTTCTTGCCTTTTAATATAATCAAGGTGGGGGTTTTTTGCATATGCTTTACAAAGGCATGTTAGGCTATTGTAGTAGAATGGGTGCTTGTAGACAAAGATGAAACAAATTCCAGTTCAGCAACAGCTTTTTAGCAGAAATATGCTCACAAAATTCATTCTCCTGCACATGGGAAGAAAAAAAAAAAAAAAGATTCCTTGTGTCTGAATCAGTCATGCCTAACAAAGCAAAATAGATCACATCCTGGATTTGGAATGTCAAATCACAGGCAACAAAAATAATGAGGAAAAACACTGAATAGGCAATAAGCTTGTAAAAATTACAGGACGCAGACAGCGAGCGTGGACTTCATGAAATGTCTTAGTTGTTCTGAGTTCTTCACTCAGGTCTGTTTGCAAGAGGCCAGTGTTGCGTGCTTTGTGGATTAGGGGATTTAAGAGGCTGCTGCTCTCTGGAGGTCTACTGTCTCATGCAGGCAGCTCCCTGCTTTGTGTACCTGCGCGAAACTCATCTGCTGTAATGGTGTGACCACGTTAAAAAGGGTGCCAGTGGAGCAGGAGACTTTACAGGTACAAGGAGCAAGATGGAAAACAAACCAGCAAATGGGAATCGAGGACCAAGCAGGGTAGAGAGAGGGGCTAGTGGCGCCCTTCTGTTTGCGTGCCCGCATAGCCCTTGAAATCGCGCTAACGTAGTTGCTTTGTATATTCCCTTGTTTCTACATCTACAGAACTGTAGGGGCAGCAGTGGGAAACCCCGCATTGCTCCTGAGCTGCGACTAAAAGCGGGTTCGAACCCACTTAGCATTTTCAACCTATTTTTGGATACGTATATCCTTGAAACGGCTAAATGACTCTGAAATAAAACTAGCTTGACTTCTCCAAGCTGTGAGCACTGAACAGGTTAAAAAGGGAAACAAGCTAAAAGCTCTGTTTCCTTTGCCTGAAAATCCACTGATGCAGGATGAAATTAAAGGCTATAAATAGCTCCTGTCCCTTCAGCTTCATCATGCAAGCTTTGGCTGTGCGCAAGGATTAGAAGAAGACAGAATGGATTTCTGTGTGGCGTCAACAAGAGTCAAGGATTATGCCCACTGTGCACATTGTATTGTTCATTTCTCATGGGCCCTTGCAGGGAAATTAAATCCCTTCTGATGCTCAAGGTGCAGGGAGCAGAGTCGGCTTTGAGCAGGACACGTGCATTGCAAAGCAATTTTACACAGTAGCACTTAGCTTCCCATGGGTCTGCAGCATCAAGCCCTGGCTTCGTTTTCATACAGGCAGCACAGATCATAGCAGCAGGGGCTGGGGCTTTCCAGACTTCGAGCTGGAGGTATGTCAGTGAAGTTCATTGCTACTGAGCACATTTTGAAAATCACTTGTACGTTTGTTCCTCATGTCACCCCTCCTTCGCTGTGTTCCCTTCTCTTGTGCAAATCCTGTGTTGCACATGTGCTGCACTGTAGTGGCTGGTACTGGGTGACAGAAGACTTTCAGAGAGTTAACTGCAAGTAGACCCTTGTGATATGTATAAGGCTCTTAAAGAAAGGATGCCATTTCTTTCCTTAGTGGAGCGTTCAAGGTTGCCATGACCTTAGCAGTGTGAAAAGTTACTGCATCTTTTCTCTCTTCTCCACTTGCCTTTTCTGCCTGTGCATTGTGTATATAATTAGAAAACATTTGTTTCAAGAAGGAAGGTTATAGCAAATGTCTCTTTATTATTTACAAAAAATCAGAAGCCTTGAGCAACAGTATTTGTCCAAAAGGTACACAGATAAATAAATAAGCAAACAGTTCCTTTTTGGAGCAGTTTAAAAAAACTTTGGCTTTTTCACATTCCTGTCCTGTGAGATGCAGAAACCCTCTTGCTTGCAGCTCCTGTGGGTTTAGGGGAGGTTGTCTGGTGTGAGTCTGATGGAGAGGACTTGCTGACTGGTAGATCTCAAGGTCATTCAGGCAACACTTCTTTTTTTTTTTTTTTTTTTTTGGCACATTCATTATAGGCACATGCATTGTAGCTGTCCAGTTACATGTGTGTATCCAGTAATTGCTTTTAAAACATTAAAATAGCAAATAGGAAAACAAGAAATGCAGAATTGAAGTTGTCTTAGAAGAGCTGGAAAAGCTACTTATCTCTGCCTCAGATAAGCAATGAGAAAAGTTAGGCTTTTGCTACTTTGTTCACATTTAACGTCACAGAAGACCACTGAAACAGAAATCCTTGATTTGGACTCCCTAGTTCCTACAAAGGGCTTGGAAAGGCTGCTGGGTGTAGCTATTACTTACAGTTGGGATGTGTTCCCTTTCCCATTGACCTGGGAAATGAAGCTTACTAGGGTTCTGCTGACCGGCTCTCCCTTTTACAGCTTCTCATTGCAATGTGCAGTAACCAAAACAGTAAAGTCACTAACAGCTCCAAAGCTTTGAGCAACCGTCCGCTTGCTTCATTGAGGCACTGCTCAAAGAGACTCCTATGATGCAGGTTTGACTCTTGTTGGGTTCTGTCAAGGATGGCCACTATTAAACAGCTCTTTTGCCAGCTATGTAAAAAGCCTTTACTGGTCCAAACTTCCCTGCAGTTTGTACTTTGGAAGTTCTAGTGATTAGACCTTTGTGAATATTTTTGTTGTAATATATTTATTGATTACTCTTCCCCGTGGGTGAGCTAAACAACATTGTATCTCTGTGCTCCGTGGTAAAGGAAAGTTTACTTCTCCTCTCCAAAAGTTACTGCAAATGTCCTAAGGGTGACATGTGATGTACTGAGTGCAACAGAAAAACAAGAATTGTGTTGTCACATGTAGACAGGAGGAAAGGTAGGAGGGCAGGAATGATTTATTCCATTATTCTGAATTCTACCTGTTTTATCTTCCTATACAGTGTAAAGCTGTAAACCAGGAGTCCTAATGGAGTGAAGTAGTAAGTGCTTTAGCCAGAGGCATGTAAGAATATCAATTAAACATACACTTGAAAATGTCTATTCGGGAAGTAAGATTTAATAGCTGTCATTGCAGAATGTTAACCTCCTTTCTCCTTCCTTGCCCTCACCTCTTTTCTGGGCCTCTCTTCCAAGCTCCACCTCCTCACTCCATGAACTATATTAGAATAGCAATTCTCCAAAAAGACCCCTCAAGGATTTGCAGTTTGGGGCCCAATTCTGCATCAGTCTAGAAATTAGCTAGTCCATACTTCAATTGTAGTGACAATACTCTGTCACTACCACCCCGTTGACTTCAGTGAACAGGAACAGACTGAAATTCTGTAAATTATTTTGCTACCAGAAGATAAAGCAGTGACTATAAGTGTGCAGTGACTATAAGTGTGGCCACTCCCCATGGGGTGGATGCCCAGTGGTGAGGGCTCCGTGGAGCCCAGAACTCGTTGTGTATCATACTGTTCTGTGTATCTCTGATGTAAGGATGTGTCCCTGAGCAGCCAGATGGTATCGCCCACCAGGGGATTATCAGATCCTCCCCTGTTGAAGTAAAAATCTACATTCAGCACTTTCTGAGACGAGGGAGAAAATAGTACAGCCAAACTCCTGAAGAGACTAGCCAGCTGCTGCGTTCCCATTTTTGACCCTATCTTTGATGCAGCTTTTTGTGAAACAAATAGTGCAAAATGGCATCGTTTCTCCCCAGTGAAACCTTAAAATATGTAGGATGTGGGCAAAGGAGTCGGAACCATCACTATTCCTAGACATCCATCCAGTCAGACGAGCAGATGGAAAAGCACAAACCGTTCTCAGAGAGAGTAGGAAATATGGACCAATGCCTATAGCTCGGTTTCTATGCCAAAAAACCAGTGTGAAATCAGCAAGAGTAGGGATCCCAGTAGACAAAGCCACCAAATAATGCTCAGTATAGTATCTAGTAGAGGAAAAGACCTAAAATACCTTGACTTACCATTTAAGTATATAATGTTTGACATCTGAAAAATCTTCTTTGCTTCTTGGAAAACAAGAGAGTCTTAATCTGATGGCTGCGGCAATTTGACAGGTGCCCAGTTTGTACAATCTGTAATCAGGACACTCTTGTGACCAGGAAGACTTGACAAATCCTGCAGTGCACCAGGCTGTACATCTTGCATGGTTGTGAACTGAAAATGAGAATAAAGAGAGCTGTTGCTTGTGTGTAGTGTTACTAGCTGTGTAAAGAGGTGGTAGTTTGACTGTGATGGATAAAGGCTGTGAGGAGACGATAGACTAAAGGTAGGAGTTGAGGCAACAGACATACGTGAGCAACGTCAGTGTTTGCAGTTACTGAAGTTAGAAGTCTTTGTTGGGCTAGTTACCTTTTGAGGTGCTCAATAAGGGGACAAAGAGAGGGGAAGAACCCTGTGTGTGATAGCTAGCTGTACTCTTACTGAGCTGTGCTACCCAAGATGGAAGAAAGAAAGAGCGAGGAAGGGAGATGAAAGATGCAGAATAGGTGGAGGCTTGATAAGAAGGCATGGATTAACTATTGCCAGCTGTCAGGTATTTGTGGAATGATAGTTACTGCATGGCTTGGGTAAAATATCATTGAGGAAGAATATGTCAATTTAGATGACTGAAGATGCAGCTGGAGGTAAAAAGAAGAAGGAAAAACACTCTTGCAGAAGGCAGGCGTGATCATAATGCAAGTCACTGCTTCCCTAGAGCACTGACCACTGTCTTTACAAGGTTCTCCAGAGAGTCTGAAGCACACTGGGGAGGTTTGAAATTTCTGTTCCAGATGCGTCATGCAGATTCTGAAAGTTGTAACCAAGAACTTCATTGTGTCAGCCATATTGTGCTACATGAGTATTGTCTGAGCGCAGTCAATTAACAGCGCGAGGAGAGCATACAGTGTGAGAAGCAAATGGAAAGCGCTCACTGAAGGTGTGAAATAGATTTCACCATAGGATTATTTTCTAGACATGGTGTAATCCAAAACACTCTCTGCTTGCCCATACTGAATTGGAGCATCTGAATCTGTACCTTGCAGGTCTTTCCACATGAAGCAAACAAAAAGGCAAGGTAGTATTAGAAAAGAACCATGTTAGATCATGCAGAATGGCTCTTAGTGAGACCATTGACAGAACTGTGGAACTGTTTCCAGTGAAGTAGGGTAAAAAAAATCCATCAACTATTTTTCAGAAAATTTCAAACTAACAAAAAAATCAAGCAAAGAAACAAAAAACCGGGCAGATGATGTTAAAGGTGTTGGCCTATGTAGAGCAGATATGCTGATAATTCTTCATAACTAAATCTTGACTGTAAGGTGGGGGAAAAAAATAGTACATTTGTTTACCAGTGAGATAGTAGGCAAAAGCAGTCAGATATTTACTTGTCAGCCTGACATAAACTGATCATAACGTGACACAACTTGATCATAACCTGCAAGTGCCTGAAATGAGCATTGCATCAGAAAGTGAGAGACTAGGGAAAGGCTGGGATGTTTCCTTAAAGCTGTGGGATATGCTGGCCAGCACTGAGCATTGCAGCTGAGAACACTGACCTCTAGATGAGTAGCTTTCATCTTTCAGCTCAATCTTCTTTTTTTAAAATGTCATTTAAAGATAGGTGGCAAAAGTTACTTTCATCATTCCTCTTGCATTCTACGAAATCACAGCTTTTTCCAGACTGTTTTTAAAAAGGTATTAATATGTTTACTCAATATTTACGGTTGTTTTACAAGCTTTGAAGTGGGGAACTGTGGAATGTTAATAGTGAGGAGGCTTACCTAGTGATTATGTTGTAGAGGATGTCCTCTGTGCTTCAGAGAGCAGCAGTGCCTCACCATGAGACTTTGTTTTCCTTCTCTGTGATAGAGAGATGATGTTAGGCAGGAATACTAAGTCTCGTAGCTGGCATTGGAGCTGTACTTTACTTTTTAGGCTGGTGTTTTAAGGAGCAGCACCTTTTCGTCTTGGAACAGAAGCTGGGCAGCACTCACAAAAAAGCCAAGAGGTTTTTTTTCTAAATCAAGACAAGCCTTGTGCACAGCTTTTTTATTCATACAAAGGATCTAGAGTCTTTCTCAGAATTACAGAATTAGGATAGAATCATGGAATTAGGGTTAGTTCTTTCTAGACACATAGGCGATGTCTAGCTTGGTTCTCTTCCATGGTGAATAATTTATACCTCCCTCTTCCTCCCTTTATATACCATGTCACATGAGGTTACAGACACCCTGAGACTAGATTTCATAGGATTCCTTCCTTTGTGACTTTTCTGAAAAAGATTACCCACAACACAGGATTCCAGAGAGGTCTTTGAACTTACTTTTCATTTCCTTAGTGGTCATCCTTTTGCTCCTTGTATCTATCTGTGGTTACGAAGGAGGAGATAGTGTATGTACTTCACTCTCAGTCTGCACTGACTGTTAGGAAGCAGGTGAGAGCTGTGCCCGTGGATGGGATCCGCATGCCCTGGTCTCCAGCAGATCCATTTTGTGATATTTTTTTCCCTTTTTTTTTTTTTTTCTTCTTTTTCTCTTATTCACAAAATCTCAGACCTTGAAAGACATTTAAGTATCTGTCAGCCATGGAAAACAGTGAGATTCAGCTGCCTAAAACTCCTCATTCCTCATCTGTGAAAGAGTGAGTAAATACTATTTCATGTTTATTATGAACATAATTATAATAAAGATTGTAAGGCACTCCATTACCCTAGCAATGGCAAGGAGTCCATATTTATTAGAAGAACAGTATAAGATCAATATCATACCCTATTACACTGTTTCAGCCAGCTACTGCCTCAGTTCATAAGGTGCTGGAACAATAGACTGTCACAGGAGAGTTAATGGATTGTTGACCTGTTATACTGTGACCTTCTACATTATTAAAAACATTATGTTTCCTATATTTTGTGGGCTTTGCTGTTTGGGTGCAGAATGCAGGTGACCTTTTGGGAAAAGAGCTTTTCTCTATGTGTCCAGAAGACATTTTTAGAAATAATGTAATATATTCTTATGCTCTCTCTTGCTTCTTCAGACAGTGCATGTTTGCTTTATGTACAGTGCCTGTTATGTTCTTTTTGTTTGGTTTTGTTGTTGTTTATTCAAATAGCACATTTACCACCGAGTTTTTGTGTGTTTTGTCTCACCCACTTGGAGTTATTAAAGAGCCCATCAACTCATTTAATGAAAGAGATTTTAGACCTGGTTTTCTGGGCAGAATTCCAGGTTGGGAAATCACGGTTTTCTCTGTTAGTTTCTTCTCCGCATCTACTTACTATGTCTTTGACTCTGTGTCTTAAGCAGTTTTGTACTGTTGCCCCATTTTAGTAAAGAGCTATCACATTTCAGCATAAAAGACGCTACATTTCGATGGTAGAAAAAATCAGTCTTATATTAAGCTTTTGAAAAGTGCTTTGGGATTTGCTCAGATAGATCCTGTAGTAATACATGTTTTGTCTCTGTAGTGGTTTGCTTAACCACTTCTTTGAATTAGAAAACTTGTCCTGTTTCCAAGGAGAGGTGCCAGGTATGACTTCAGGCTTACACATCCTACTGGATTTGAGATCTTTGTTCACTGATTAAGAATATATTTATGTAGGTTTTAAATATTGCCATGTTTGTGCTCTGGGATTATATATATTTCTGTTAATTAGTTGCCAGTGGGCAGCCAAACAATATTCAGTACGAATTTGCTTGTTGCGTTAGCACATCAAGAATCGTTGCTTTGTCTGTGGATTGTGAGGAGTTTGATGAAAGTATTCAGTATTCCAAATCTGATCAGGTTGTGTAATTTTACTTGAATGCTTAAATCACTTTATTCATTCTAGAGTGGGATTTATCTTGCCTAACTACATGTTTTAATGGAATTCTAGTGTCAGGTACTGGTGTGGGCTCCCGTGAATAAAGAGAAACATGGGAAGAACACATACTACCAGGAGAACTTCTAACAGTGAAGTAAAAGTAAATGAGGGAAAAAGAGTATTTTCTTTCACCCTTACATTTGTTCTGTATCTTTTGGTTATTGGAGGCTGGGTATTAGTTCAGGCAATACTGTGTAAGATATTTTTAAACAGCAGTGAGATTTTTAATGTGATTTTGTTTCTTTAAAAACGTTTGTGTCCCTTCACTTCCCTCCTTTAGATTTTTACAAATCGTTACCATACTCTTGCTAGAGTCTGAACACGAAATGGTGAGGAACTTGGAAGGCCAGAAATCAATTTTTTTCATTTGTGGAATGTAAAGGCCATAGCTCCATTTGGATGTACAGCTGAAGACACGTTTCCTTTGCAAATAAACTGGGCAACCTGACGTATTGTTTTCCCTCTTTGCTTATAATTGTTTTGAATTAAAGGGTGGATGCAGCCCTGAAGAGCTGGAGAAAGGAACCTTCAGGTAGGGATGTCCAGAGGATGGGTCTGTGTCCTTTCACAGACAAGAGTGGGTGACCAGAGAGTAGCATACTGCTGTAGCACTTCTGTTCACTGCTTTCTGTGCTGCACATCCACAGATGTCTGAAATGCCTAAATCTTAATAGTTCGAGGCTTTCCTTTCTGCTTCCTGTCTCCGTAATCCATTCTGATCTTTGAGCTGGGGCAGAGACAGAAATGCACCTGTATTAAACCTGTTTTGGAAGGAGCATTTAGCAGTTGCTCTTCTCTGTAAACTCATTAATTCATGTGAATGACAAGCAGAGGGAGAAGGTGGCTTTGCCTGTGTTGCCATACTGCAATCTTCCTGTGCTGAGGAGCCTGAATGAGGGAACAAGGGAAAGAGGCAGCTGTGTTAGCCTGTTGTCACTGCCATCGCTAATAGAACACGATGATTTCCATCTTTTCCCATCTGCCTATGGGGGTAGAGGCGCTGATAAGGCCTTGGGATTGGTTACAATCTCCTGAAATCACAAAGCAGATGGATATTGAGCAGATAAGCGTTAATCTGTCCTGGGAGAGGATTAATCGGGTGAAAGATGGCAATCTATGTGTGCATGTGCGTGCGGGTGTGTGTGGAAGGGGGCGGGGGTGGGAATGGTGGGCAGCTGGTGCTGCTGTCATCTCTTTTGGTCCTGCTTTTGTCTTGCTTGTGTGCCATGATGGCAAATAAGGTCTTTTTCCTCCAGAAGTCTTATTCCTCTAACTTTCACTGAACTTTGACTTCAAAAGCTGAGGAGAATGTCTTTAAGTTTTTTAAATAAGCTAACTCGTCTTTTTCAGCTTTTTAGCTTTATAGCTCAGCTTTTCTTCTCATTGCTGAAACAAAGTCTGTAGCATTTGATTGTCCTCTTTTCCTCTTTACTTTTACCAACGTTCTGTTTCTTTGTAGTTTGCAAGCATGGGCTTTTCCCCAAAACACATTCAGTGATTATGTGATGCTTGATTCAAATTATTGTTCTGACGTCTACAGCATTTTCTCTGAGAATCTCTAACCGTTTTACAGGCATTAGTTAATTAATCCTCGCAACATCCCAGAAAGGTTAGGTAAGCATTAGAGACCTGGTTTCTCTTCCACCTGCCCCCCGCAGACCATTTGAATACCTGTAGCACCTGTTGCCTGAATCTGGAGTTGCAGTGCTAAGCGCTCCTGAAATTCAGACCTCATATCCATTAATGGTGGGTATGCTATGACATAGGGCAGTGGGATCAAAACTGGAGATAAAAGTGTATCAGTGACAAAGATGGGAATAAACCAATGAATCCAGCCTTCTCCTCCTCAATCTCTTTTTTTCACCACAAAATACAGTGCTTTTCTGATGCTGCGCATTGAATGCTAATCTCTTGTTCCTTGCTGAAAAACAGCTATGCTTTTTTCTGCTTCCCAGTTGTAGTTCACGTGGTTCCTTTTTCCTTCATATCCCTCTCTATCTGTCTCCTAATTTGCTTTTCACTGTAGAAGAATACGCAGTGATGGTAGTGTCCTCTCACAGCTATCTTCTGACATGCCTGTTCTTTTCACTGCCTTGGTTTCCAGCATCTGAAGGATCTGGCAGCCAGATCTGGCAGCTTTGTATAAAGCTGGAAGATTATGAAACTATTGGGGTTATGTGGAGTGCATAAAGGCACATTCTGTCCTGCTGTTCTGCCTTGGGCTTAGCTCTCGGTGTCTACACTGACTTTACCGGTGAGTGGTTGAACAGCATGGCGTAGTTTATGGATCAGAGGTATAATTGCATGGCTCGGCCAGATTTTCAGAGGGGCCTTAACTCAGTGTCTTACTTTTGTGTACTCTGAACATTTATTTCTGTATGTAAATGAGCTCAGTTGCAAAGCTTCCAAAAAGAGCCTTTTGTAGATTTAAAACTCAACCAATTTGTCTGTTTCTATAGGAGCAGTATAATAAATGAATGCTATCTTTGGTAAATTGTGTAGGCATTTAGGAGCTTATTTCATTCATAAGGTCTGCACAGTATGATCCGTGCAGAACTGGAATCGGGTATCTCTACAATTTGCCTTGGATGGACTGGAGCAGACAAAGGAGTGTGCAGTATCTTTGGTCAGCCTTGGCTTTTCCTCCTTCCCTTGAAGATGAATGTTCAAAATATTTTTTTCAAAGCAAAGTGCAGAGGTTTTACTGTCACAAGCTTGGGAGGGGTGGCAGTTGTTACTGGCTCTGCAGCTAGGAGAGTGCTGAGGCATGCTCTGCCACGTGCCCTGGGAACATCAGTGACGTCCCTGCAGTGTGGGCAACAGCAGCAGAATTCTTCCCGCTGTAAACTGAGCAGGAGTTGTCTTGTCCTGTGTCAGCAGTCTCAAGCCTTTTTCTGTTCCTCCTAGAAGTTAGCCCAAAAAGTAAGCAATATTTTATTTTTTGTTTAGAGTATGAATTCAGGTCTCATTTAGTATTAATCACCGCTATCTACATGAATTCAGGTGAAAGTTTCTGTTTTACCACATTTTTATAATAAACGAGTTGCTGTGGCTGGGATGGGTGTGTTGGTTATCTTTAGTCAGTCAGACAAGTGTGAACTAGGAATAAGGTGCGGTTTTTATTTCTATTTCTTCATACAGTTATGATATTTTGTCAGTGGTACAAATTGATAAGGAGGTGTTTCCCCCCTCATAAATTAAGGCGGATATCCTTTAAATTCTGTGGTCTCTAGTCTCGACCACAGTTTGCAGGCTTGTTATGCAGGCAGTTGGGTGAGGTAATTGGAATATTTCTTTCTGGCCTCAAAATTCTTACCTTAACAGCGAGAGGTCAGAGTTCTCCAGACTGGAGATGTTGCTTTGAGTCACCTGATGGTCTTTTTTTCCACATATTGGAGCGGGGAACGCATTCTTCCATCTTTACTGTTCTGTAATTTGTAATCCTTGACTGAGTTTGTAAAAGTTATTTTCTCCACCTTCTTTTGTGCTTCTGAATGTGCTGATGTTTTACAAGTTTCCTGTGGTCAAACAGTTTGCCAGAGTTTGCTGTGACACATATGGTACAAAAAAACCCAACTTTTGAGACATCAAGTTATTAAAGCCTCGGGGACACACTGGGAAAATAAATTGCCACCAGCATGAACTGAAGTAAAGATATTTGTTAATTTGTTGTCAGATGCAGATATTTTTCTTTCCTAAGAAAAATTTCAGACTCTTTAATTTTTCTTCAATCCCTCTCATTTTTATGATGATTTTCTTTACTCTCCTTACTGGTTTGTTCTGCATCCTTTCAGTAATATTTAGAGGGAGCTTTGTCCATCTCGTTGTTGTAATTTCCTTGGTTTCCTGGTTTTTTTTTTTGTAGAAGCCTACATTTCTGATGGGTAGGAGAAGAAAGCAAGATTGGATTCTAACAACAAAGACTGAATATATAATGTTCATTAAAGATCCATCTCATAAAGGGTTGGATCCAAGGCTGCACTTATCAAAAAAAGAAGATAATTCTGTTGGTTCCTGTGGCTTAGAATGAAATGCAAAATGGTGTTCTACTAATCTGCCTTTTAAATAATTCTCCACCCTCTTTTTTCAGAGCCAAAGTGCGGGCTCTCTTTTATCAAGGCAAGGCTTGGCAAACTCTGTTTCACAGAGTAAACTAAGAAAAACAATCTGCGATGGATATTCCCTTCGTAATTTGTTAACAAATTTGACGAAGAGACAAAATTTCTATTCTAGGTGAGAATGCATGTGTATGTCCAGTGGTCTTAAATTTAAAACTTTCTTCACGTAGCTTTTGTGACACTCAAGACAGAGTCAAAGCAAGTAAAAATAGAATGAAAATTGGACACATGGATTTGCCTCCCCCACTCTGTTTCTTTTTCCAGTGAAGTTCAACTCAGAGTGCTTCAGTTAATCACAGCTGACTGATAGTAATCAAGGTACCAGCCGTATCACCTCTTGTGCGGTTGTAATTCCTTTTCTGCAGTGGACATTGCTTTTTAGGTATCAGACAGGTAAAAATGAACCCTAATGGAGGAAAGTTTGTATCTGGTTATACTGGACAGATTTAGTCTGGACTCTTGGACTCTATAATCTGCAATGTCTTAGACAAGAGGAAGAGGGCTGCTTAATTAGATGTTTATATGACTTTATAAAAGTAGACACAGTTATGAATTATTAGTGCTTCCCCTTGTATTTTGAGGGGGCATATGTAGTGTACAAAAGTATCTAGGCACCATGGGTATGGCATTATAACTCTCAGGGTGCAAATAAATGTTCCAGTTCATCTCATGTGAGAAAATTGGAGCCCTTTTGGCTGTGCTGGGATCAGTCAAGAAACTGAAATACAGATTCTGTCCCTATTTGCATGAAATGTTTTAATTACTTAACTTAGAGAGATGATCACACTGGGAAATACTTAATATGATGCGCCAAATCCTTAGCAAATATAAATTGATACAGTTCCATTGAATTCTCCAGCCAAGGATTAGAGCTGATTGAAAAACAGGAAATGGCAATGGAAAAAATCAACCAGCTGAAAATACCTATTTTGATTTAGTTCCATTTGTTCTCAAAGGTTTTTTTTGTTTTTGTTCTGGTTTTACTTTCGATATTTTCTCTTACACTCTGTGGCGGACTTGTTATTTTTTTCTTTTTTTCTTCTTTAGGTTTGCTTTTCTGTTTTTGCTGGTATAAAAGAGAATATGAAGGAAAAGAGGGTATCTGTGACCAAAAAGATGAGAAGTACTCAACTTGGAATTTTGCGTTCCATGACAGCAGTAGATTCCTTTTGTTACAGATTTTTTCAGTATGAATGCATTTTTTTCTTGCAAACTTGCAAGCAAACCTGTTGAGTGAGAATATTGCTGAAGCATCTTAAACAAGTACCTTTATCATTTTCACTTCTTTATGCTAATTTTTCTGGCCCTTCAGGTGGTGATATACTGCTTGGGGCACACTTCAGTCCTGTCCTGTATTATCAGGATAGTCTCGTTAAGAGTAGCATAGACTTGATGCGTGGCCTACGAGCCCTCTTTTCCCCTAAGAGTGTAAAATCCTAAGGTAGCAAGATTTTACTTGAAGCAAGATATCTCCAGCCTGCTTTTCCCCTTCCCCCTTAATTTCTTAATGTAATTGTTTTCTGCCTTCTCACTGTTAGGAATGTCGCGTTATTCAGTTATCAGCATTCTCATTTGGAGAAGTTTATTAGAGGCGGCACAGAGCTTCTGACATACTAGTGGCAGAAAAGTAAAATGAATTTCATGGCTCGTTTGGTATAATGCTTCTTTTTGAACTGGTGGATTTAATGTGACTATTATCTGCCTAAGAAAATTGTTCCCCAAAAGAAAAAACATGTTTTGAGGGAAAGTAATAATTAATGAATATGGAGTGGGAAAGGCGGTTCGACTGAGTAACGTTGCATGAGATGTGGAAGCAAGTGAAAGTTTTCTTGTGTTACTGGAACCATGCCATGTTTGGGGCTGTATTTTGCGTAGTTGAACTGCAAAGTGTGTGGTCCATCTTTAGTTTCACTGTCATACCTTAAATAGTTGGAAAGGACAGGCCTTTCCTGCATATGTGACTCTGCTTTGTCCCTGTACCGCGTTTCACACGTGAAGCTGTGGTGAGAAATCCAGGTACATACTGCAGTGCATTCTTTAAGGCTGCTCACTGTCAGTGCTTTCTAGGATATTAATCTCAGTTGAGCAGGAAATCTAGGTGACTGTAGCCACCTTTTCTTTCAAACCAGAGATTCTCAGTTTAGAAGTTAGTCCTAAGCCTTTATTGCTTTATGCAAGTGAAAACTGAGACTAAAAGCCAAAATTTATTTATTTGAGAGCATCTACTCCAAAATGTTGTTGTGAGGGGGATGAGAGAGAGGCCTGTATGCATAATGGATTTTAAAAACATTGGAAGAATCTTTTTTAAAATACGAATTCTTGCTTGAGGCCAGCCTGTTTTCCAATATTTTGCCATGAATCTTGTATTGAATGAAGTTCACACCTGTAGGTGCAGGAAGGAGTTTGATGTTGCTTGGCACAATTCCACAGAACACTTTAGTGATGTTTCTCAAGCAGAAGTTTCTAATTTCTATCAGAAACCATGTTACCAAGTAATGTCAATCAGTGGTTATTAAATTCCGGTTAGGTCTACCCAGAGGTTTAGGAGGAAAGAAGAATCGGTAAATAGTGGGAGAGACATTATGAAGATAGCTTTAATTTTCTATGTTAACATTAGGTCGTGATGCTTAAGAGAAACACAACTGAACAAAACTCAGGATCCCAGCTTTATATTTCATTGAAATACAGATCTGAATCTGAATAGTGATGTCTGTTGTACAGAATGCGTCTACCCTATGCAAGCCTTGGATTTCACTTCCCCTGCTGAAGTATTATCCAGGTATTTATTGTGTGTTCTTAAGAGGGAGTCAGTCTTGGTGGAGATGCAGGAAGAAAACCCCCATTCTTTAAGGCAGATCCTGCCTTGAGACAGTGATTACGGAGGTGGTGAGGAGGCAGAGGAGAAGAATTTGGCTGCTGTTGAGCTGCAGGGAGCAGCCGTGTCAAAATTTTGCTGGAGTGCAAAGTGTGGCTTTAGGTGAGTGGTGTGCGAGGCCTGCATATGCTTATGTACACGTCTGAACTCTGCCGCCAGGACTCCCTCCCCCCAGGATGCAGCACAGGGAATGCAGGGAGCAGAACTTTGCAGCTGCAGAGTTGTCTGTAGCTGCTGTGGCTGACTAGTGGCTGCAGCTGAGGACCACCCTGTACCTAGCTGTGCTCCAGGCAGAGGAGTCACACTTAGTTAGGGACAATTTGGAATGTGTTTGCTTGTTTTGGGGAATAAATGGCAACAAAATAATAAAACAATTAAATAGTTTTCTGGTAATATTTTATAGTTCAGGACACATTTTTTCTTGTCATCTTTTATTCTTAGAATTGATGCAGTCCTGAACGTATTGAATCATGGGCCCCTGTTTTCAGGACTGGGAGAATGGACCATAGTGATTTGAGAGGTGCCTTTCGGTACATGGAATGACAGTTATAAACCTCGTATTTTTGCACTGGCGGCAGATGTTCAGAGTTTGTATAGGTACAGATAATAACAGAGGAGGGAAAGAACAGGTTGCAAAAACATACTATGAATATTTTAGAAATGCTTTCTTTTAAATAAATACTAAAATATAAATTAAAGAAAATACTTTGCTTCAACATTCTGTTTTGAAAATGGTTGCTATTTTTTGTATCCAGACTTGGAAAGTGATAAATAATCATGTTTTTTCTGTAGCTAATAGCCACAGTTTGAGTTTCCTTTTAGGTTGAGATGAAGGGAGAAATAGTGATAGAACAGAGGAGTACAGATGAAAACAAACAAAAAAGTTGCAAATTTCTGATCTCCATTGGTTTGGATGAGAAATGATGAGAACATTATGTTTTATGTACAGAATGTGACTCATACCTTAACACCCATTCTACTGTACCAAAAAGGAGATTAAAAATGTAAAAGCTGTTGTAAGGAAAATGCTTGGAGCACTAGAATGCCAATATGTGTTTTGGCAAGAGAAGCAGGCTACACAGCTATGTGCTGCACAGGCGGAAGCTGTAAAATCAAATAAGTAAATCTGTTTTAGGTGCACATGCACACTCACTCACACGTTTATGTGTGCTTGTGCGAAAGAGAGCTGGGCAGAGTAGATCTGCAGGATGGTTCCTAGCTGAGCTGCCTTTTCGCTGTTATGAATGTGTAGTCCTAGCCTGCTTATGGCTGGGTTTGATCTTTGCATTATGTGCTGGCAGTTGGAGGACTAAAGAAAAGCAAAGGAAAATGTATTAAAATATGTTGAGCTGCATTAACTGCAACAGTGATGCTTCCTGGACCTTCTCCATCCTGGGAGACTGTACATGTTTGCAGGAGCCGCCATGGTGCCTGATCTAAAGCGTACCTGATTACATGTTTCTAAGACACGACGGAGACTGTGTCTGCAAGACCTGTCATTGCTGCGCCCAAGCAGTGGTGCATGAATGCAGACATTTTCATAGGCTGTCTTCTGCATTTATAATCAGCTGATTTGGTTGAAAAGTTACTGTTTCTTTTTGAATTTATTATTTCTAATGTGCATTGTTCCAAGGGAATGTATACTGCACATATATACTGCTTTAGCAGCTTTTTCTTCCCTCAAACCATACAACTTTTACTGCAACTGTTTACTGGTTTTTGAAGAGTTTGTGCCAGCAAAGCTCATTTCCTTGGAAGTGAAGTCAGCTCAAGTGGAACCAAGCTAAGGGAGTGCTCATCTGTGTTACAGTCAGCTTGTATTATAGATGTAGAAGAAGTTGAACGTCAGGGTTTATTGTGGGGTTCAGATAATTGTGCTTAGGGTATTCCTGTCTGCAAGACAAAGTACTTCAAATATTGCTATGCTTTTTGGGTGGTAAAGGTGGGAGATGTTCTGAGGAGAACACAGGTGTGAAAGATGGGTGACTTGGAGTCACCGAGAAAGCTAATGGCAGAATCACAAGAGGAATGCAGATCCCATGAGACCCAGTCTGTGCTTAATGTAATCTATTTTCATTGCTCAGAGTATACATTTAACTTGACTAGCAACTGGAGGAGGAAATACACTCTCTATTTAGTCTCAGTTTGTAGTCTGACTTGTAGTGTACCACATCTAGCAATGTCTGCTGTTATTTAACATTTGATCCTTTTTTGGTATATATGTGCCCTTTCAAAATGTTTCAGGATGGAAATAGATTTGGACTTGATTCTTGTTTCACCTGCATTAATACAAATCTGAAGAATTTCAGCCTGCAGCTTATCCTTCCCAAAAGACTTTTTTGGTGGGTTTGAAGAGACGTTTGCAGAATAAGAAATACCGAGGAATGCAAAGCATATTGGTAGAAGTTGTGACAGACATTGCATACCCGGGCGATGTTTCTGGAAAAGTCATTCAGAAACGACATTCCTCTTTAACATTACAAAATTGACAATAATTGATAGTGTCCATAGCATCTGATTGCCTTGGAATCATTGAATCATTAGATAATACACTCCCCACCCTGTGAGATGGGAAGCCATCATCTGCCTTACACAAAAAGGAAACTGTAATAAATTAAGCGACTTGTTCAAAGTCACACAGAGAACCATTAACTGAAGAGGGCTTGAACCCAGGTGTCCTAAATCCTAACCCCATGGCTCATTTACTAAACCATCCTTCATAGTAGTTCATTCCCTCCTGTCATACAGGGCTTTGCCTTGAGGGCTTATGAGCTCTAGCCTTTTTGTAACCAAGTTATTGCCGTAAAAAGATTCTTTTTCTTGGGTGAATCTGCTCTTTCAGTAATTATTTTTTTCTTTTGGACATAGGAAATATTTTTGAGTTGGGTCGATACATATATGCAGGAGGAGCATGAGAGGAATGCATGCACACATGTAAACATCAACCCATAGGAAATGAGTAAGTGCTCCACACCTTGCTGAGAGTAATTTAAAGTAACATTGCCCTCACTATAATTCATCTCATTGTTCCAATGTAGCAGACTAACATGGGGTCATATTAATAATTCAAACAGTCTTACCCCTCAGCCTTCTTCCTCTTCAATAGAAGGATTAGCTCTTAGCAGAACACCATTGTTTTTAGCTTTTGAAGACTTTAATTGGTGTTTCAAAGAGTATGACCTCATTCACTCACAGAGCATTTTTTATTCATTTTCTGTTGTCTTCTTAAGTTGCCTAGAGTTCAGGTTTGCTTATTTTTCAGAATCCCCCCCGAAGTATTTATAAGTAGTTTGGCGTATAAAGGAATGAGGAAATTGCTATGCTGTCATCTCCCCCATTATCCATTCAGGTCCAAAGCCAGTTGAAATAGCTTAGAGCACTCCTGTAGTTTTGTGCAGAATTGAATTTCTCGACACCTACAGAAGCAGTGGTTAGAGTCAGGTAGTCTTTATTTTGCTTCTGTCTTTTCTGGCACCCCTGTTTAACTCCTGCTTGTCACCTTTCTGTAGCTTCATTGAAATATCTGAATGGGACCTTTTTTATTTGCCCTATTCCAGACACCTCTTGAGTAGAAAAAAAACCTTAAAAGAACATTCAGTACAATATTGTAATAAAAATAAAACGTTTGAAAATCACTTCCTCAAATGGACAAAATAAAGCTTGAACAAAGATCCATGGGTTTGAAAACACAGAACCAAATTCAGTTATGTGATGTAATAGCTTTTAATTGATTTTAGGCATGCCATCTGTAGACTCACATCAATTTTAATTGTCTAGCAGCTTAATGCTGAATTAATTCTGTGGAGTAGAACATCTTTATTGCATCCTGAAATTGAGTACCATATGAAAAATCAGTGATGCTAGTGGATGCCTTTTTTCTGATGTTTGCAAAGTAAAGCAACAGTTCAGACACTGACCACTACTGTCCTGTTCCCCAAATCTAACCCAAGTCTTGAATTTATAGAAAAACATCTCAAAGCTAAAGTCTAGGATAAAAATATGTAAAATATTTTACCTTAGTTCTCAGCTTACTTTAAAAGCTTCACAACAGTATGGGTCTTAGGGAAGTTTTCAGCCCTTTCCATCTTGGTGTCATAACCTATTCCTAGCTTTAGCTGTCAGTGTAAACTAGGTATCAACTAGTGTTCCAGTATTCAGAATACAATATAAAAATCACACCTTTGTAACTTCTAAAATGAAATAATAATTCCAGGTTTTTTACTCTGCAATACTGAACCTTAATAGCTGGCGTGAATGTAAGTTAGATAGTCTGATTATATAAAATTAATGGTCAAGTGTAAAAAAAAAAAAAAAATGACACCTGTCCTTATCTTTCTCCAGAGAACCTGGGAAAATTTAGTAATAATTCATTATGTAGTACCCAGTTCCAAACCTTAATTGTAAATTTTTGAACATAAATTCAAACTGCTACAGCTGACCCAAATTTATTATTCAAATCTGCTGATGTTGGCTCTTTACTTGCTGTTTTCTGTCACACAAAGGGAAAGAATCACTTCAGCTTTGTAATTCTTACTTTCCAAAATCCCACTCTAACCCTAAGATTTTAAGGCAATCAGTAGTTGTTGCTACCTGAAAATAACTAATGAGGCATTCAGAGTCAAAATACCTGCTTGTAATTTCTCTCTGCTGCTCCTAGGAAAGTGAGCAGTACTGGCAGGTTAGCAGCTCCTGTGACCTGGAATCCTAACCCCCAGAAGCCACTGAAACCTACCTGTGCTGGTACTGGGATTACTGTCACAACCCTGGAACAATGTGTCGGTTGAATCCTGGTGTTTCCCCTCCCATCCTGAGCACTAAGAGTTTGCAGTTCTGCCAATTTTCAGCTGATAAAACTGATTGATTGTTGTGTTAGGAAACAGTTTGCTGTAGTGTGTACAATGCTGAATTACGATCTGCGGGTTTCTGTTTGGCTGTTTTTTTAAGAATATTTTATGCAAGTTACTGGATCAGTAAGTGGAGGTCACTATAACCTAATAAGCACTATTCTTGATTTTGCTCTAAAAGAAATAATTTAAACATAAAAACCTCATTAGTGCATGTATCTTGCTTATGCAGGTGGGGTTAGGAATGAACCCCTGGGAAGCAGCCTTGGATACCTTTCCCATAGTTAGATATAAAACATGAGGAAGCCTGGAGTAGTATTGTTAGCTCTCTTTTTCCTCTGCTTACCAGCTCAGTTCTTGCACATTCTTCCTCCCTTATTCTTGGATATCTCGTTGTCTCAGGGTTTCTTTCTCCCTCCTCTCCAATTTACCTTTTTTTTTTTTTTTTTCTTCCCTGGCTTTCATCAGGTACCACTGTCATCTCTATTTCAGTCACTTCTTTCTGTCCTTTCTTTATTGCTCTTACCTTTTCTTTGGTTAACCCATGCCACCAACTCCATCCCTGTGCCTCGAAGGAGCTGGACCTGAGAAGGCAGGAAAGAGGTGACTCTGTGAACTCTTGCAATAGATACTGCTGCTGGCAGGGATTTGAGCTTCTAAAGAAGGGAATGCCTTTTCTTGGGGCCTAGAGAGAGAGCTACTAGGTGCAAGGGTGCAGGAGTGGAAGAGAGTTCTCTGCCTGATGTGGAAAGGCTGGAGAGGTCTAAGTTTAGGACAGAGGTGAGGTGAAATCAAGCTGACAGTCCCTCCTGTGCACCAAGAAGCTTCATGGTAGTGTTAATTATGCATAGGAAATGGGATCTTGTTTTCACTACCAGTCATGCTTTACTTGTGTGGAGCTTAACCAAAATCCTTTTGAACAGTATAGGAGTCCTCCCTTTGTGGGCAGTGGTCCTTGAATGAGGGCTATGGCAGGACGGTTTTGGATTCTGGTGGCATTTTGATGTTTAAAATTTGGTGGTACTTTTTAAGAGAGCGGACAGCCTCAAATTTTAAAATTAGTATACAAAGTGAGGTTGGTTGAGGTGAGTAGTGGCTTAGAATACCTATCATCAAAGAAAACTCTGCTTTGGGAGTGAGGTCACTGATTCAGAAGGCAGCAATTTTTACACAGATTCAGTGTGACAATCTGACTCAGGAGCCACAGCACTTTAAATGACAGGTCGAGCTGAGGCTCTATCTATTCATGGGCATCAAAAGGTAGTGTAAGTTTGCTGTTGAGTTACTGACTTCAGCATCCAAAGAGAGTATGTTCTGCCTGGTCAAGACTCCCTCCCGCGGAGTTTTGTGCATGTGGTAGCCTTCGATCCTAGTTTTTAAATTACCATGTTGTATTGCGACACAGTTAAATGATTGCCATGCTTCATCCCAGTGATGGGAATGCTTTGTTGTCTAGGGAATTGTGTGCGTAGTGGCTGATAAACCAGTATGTTAATCCTGTTAATGCTTGTGTGAATCCACTAATTTTGACAGGGTTGCATAGTCATATGGTAACAGGATTGTATGGGTGACCCACGTCCATAGCTTGGAGTGAACTTTGTCATATTTTCACATAGTAGTTGCTATGATTAGTAAAGGATCTGTTTTCCAAGAAATTGTAATAGAATTGTGGTTCTTCTTAGGTTGCATATACTGTGTTGTCATGTTTTCTGCACAAAAGGCCAAACAAAGAGTCTTAACTAGAGTAAAAAACAGGATCAGGTTTGCTAATAACTCATCAGGGGAGCTTACAGCATCCTCAGTAATGGCAACAATAATAATTCTTTACATTTATATCAGCATTTTTATCTGTCTTTTTTGAGGAGTTATGTAAAGTTACTACATTCTCCAAATTACCAATAGAAGACCATGGAGTTTATGTCCTGGAGGTAACAGTGACAAAGCCAGAGAGACCTTGGGGGGAAAGGTATTTTGCAAAATATTCCCTTTGTCACTCTGTGTTTTCCCTCACCCCATAAAACATGCTGTTAGCCTGCTCCAGTCTTAACTATGCATTCTCTCCACACTTAGGTTTGTGTCACAGCTGGTCTAAGCTGGTGTAATTTCTCTGAAGTTGGTGGTTTTGCCTCTATCACTTATCTCTTGCATATGTTTTTCAGTAAACTTTTGTCAAGGTAATTTCCATTTAATTTGTGTGTGTTTATTTTGGCACCATTTTTGTGTTTCCTTTCTGCTCGTGCTGTTTGAACAGCTTGGAAGGATGGATTTTGTTTAGATTCAAGAATCCCCTCAAGGCTGGTTTTGGAGGGAGGGAACCTGTAGGCATGCTGCCTTTGAATTGGTCTTTGCAACCATCTTGCAGGGGAGATGTGCCCGTCCTTCCCCCTGCAGGCTCTAGCGAAACAGATCCCGGATCCCGTTTGTGTTTCCCCCTCTCGTGTCTGTGTGTTTTGCTCCTGGTGCAGATGCAGATGGTTAGTTAGTACTGACAGGCTTTGCGAAGACATCTTCGGATTTCACATCTTTGAATGCTAATGAAAGGTTTGTTGTTTCATTTCCGAATCTTATAAGTAAACAGTCTCACCGTAGATGTGTTCAGAGGAGGAAGTAGCTAATTATGTCTTCTGCCTCCCCTCTCTCCTTTGGTACTTGTTTCTCCCTCCTGGTTAGGCGCTGTTGACATAGCAACCAACCATTTATCTTGCTTGAGGATGTATTCATACATGTGTGTGTTTAGCTGGTGGAGATGTATAAATAGAAACTCTGTGAGATGTCAGGCTCTGGAAATCTATGCAAAAGCACTGTCAATAAGGTGTTTGGATGAAAACACTGCAGAGGTCTACTGTAGGTGGAAATTTTGTTCCTTGCATGTGGTAACACAGGAGGAAATCTCTTGGATTGTTTTTATCTGAGATCTCTTAGAATGGGCTGAGAACTTCCTGTAGCCTTTCATAGATTCTCGTAAGTGCTTACTTTGCCCTAAACATTCCTGCCGTGTCAAATCATTGTAGGGGCATAGGAACAGGCAAGAGTATTTTCTTTCTCTAATGGAAATGCAACATTGTCACAGAAGTGTTCTTTTATTATTATTATTTTTGTGTACCAGGCCTCACTAATCATTGCAGTTTAAAATAATTGCTTTAGCATATTCCAAATTTCAGAATATTATAGTAACAATCTTGGCTATTCTTACTGCTTAATCTTTTCATCAAGCTATGACAACCAGTAATGAAGAATGAAATAGCAACCTGTCCCCTCTGTGTCGCCAAGTAATCTTTGATCTGGAAAGAGGTCGCACAACAAAACCTCAATTCTTTTAATTTCCAGTTCCCAGAAAGATGGAGTTTGGGGAATTTAATTTGCCTCCTGTTGTCTCTATGCCACCTTACCTTCACATGTCTTGCAGGGAGTTGTTAGGCTGCCCAGATTTTCATACTGGCACATTGCCAGTCATATGAATAGCCTTTGTATCTTTACAGCCAAGAGGGTTCAGAGAAAAGAAGGTAAATATTCCAAGACTGTTTGATGTATGGACAAGTTATGCAGCACTGTGGCTGTAGAAACATGTGTGGAGCTACTTCCAGTAGCTCATTAAAACTGTTCCAGTGAGACAAGGGGTCTTCTAATATCCTGCTGATATTAGAAGTGTGGTTCAGCATTTCACACAGAGAGTTCCTAAATATACTCAGAACAATGACTTTAGTAGTAATGCTTTTATGTAGCAGCTGTAAAAGGTAGTTCTCAAAGCATTCAATATGGAAAGCAAATACTGTTAATTCCATTTGGCAGTCAGGGGAACTGAATTATGGAGGGAAAGTGAAGTGAATTACAAAGATGATGCAGCAGGCCACTGACAGAAGCATGAATAAAGCTGAGGTCTCGAGTCTAGTGTTCTGTGCTTACTGACAGTGCCACATTGCTTGTGAAACCAGAAGGTTTTAAGGTATATTTTTACTATAGCTTGGATACGTGTGTTCTTAACCAGTGTTGCAAACAGCTGAGGCAATTGTATAGGCCTTTCTGATACGTTCAGTTTGGTATCAGGATAAGTATCTAACAGCATTGCTCTTGAAGCAGTTGAGAACCCAGGCTGTCCCACGTTCCAGGATGCAGGCACATGACTTCGCGGAGGTCAACAGGCAGTATACCTCAGCCTAAAAAAGCTCAAAATTTGGCCCATCTCTTGAGTAGCAGAGCAGTGCTGCTGCTTGCTCTGTCAGCCAAAAATATCTGTGCGGCGTGTGAAGAATGGCAGTCTTCCAGTTCTTCAGCAAGTCTGGACAATGTGCTATTAAACTGAGTGTATCAAATAGTAGGAACAACACAGTCCTTAAAGGGCAGAGTGCAGACACTTTATAAAGTGAACTATTTCTGTCTGAGAGAGACACCTTTAACAATACAGTGCTCCAGGAAGATACCAGTCATGGCTGCTCTCCTGTTAAAATCATGTGACAGAGATGGATTCTGCAGTAATAATATCCTCTAATCACTTAATAAAAATTCCATCTCATATGTCTTTCCTTTTGTACTTTTTAAAGCATTGTGGTTGAATTTTGTTGTCTGAGGGATAATCCCAAGTGAAAAAAATATTTACTGTAGGTCTTTGCAAGGTCAGGTATATAGTACTGCAGGCAGCTACTGCTTGAGTTTCTCTGCATGCTGCTCTGTGAAATGTGTACTGCCCCCCGGACCTGCAAAGTCCCTCCTGGTTGTCCTGCCTGTGCTCATAACAAGTACTCACACTGAAATATATAATGCTTTTATGGGAAAGATATGTACAGGTATGTATCTTTGACGGGGGATTGGAGGAAATAACCTTTTCCAACCTAAACCATTCTATGACAGGTACACACCTTCCAGGCTGCAGGTCAGTGCCTTCCAGATGCATTTGAATTGTTTCCTATGGTAAATTTGAATCCAGGGTTTCTGTAACAAAAGATGGAAAAGAAAACATTTAGGTTTCAGATATTTCAGGGTCTCTGCTTTTGTCACTGAGTTGCATTGATGTAGGCAGTGAATAGTATGTTTGCAGTGCTAGTATGTCCATGCCAACCTCAACATACCTCCTGGGGCTAGTGGGGTAATGAGCATGTGGCTGTGAGGACTGTGCTACAGCCATATTTTCATTAGTTTATGTAAATGTAGCAACACTAGACCTAGACAGAACAGTGAGGTATTGTAACCCACAAAATCTCTAAGTTGTGGCTTGAATCCATTTGCTGATCCTTTTCCATGCTTCTGTGCAGTCTAGCTTGGTATGTGATGACCTGTTCTGTTTTCTCCTTTAAGCAGTTATAGCCCTATACAAATATGCATGTTATAACCGAATAGATGTTGATAGCTTTATGGAAGAGAATCAGATGAAATACATTGTTCATGGCAAAGGAGTAGAGAAGGCAGTAGTTCGTTCAGAGGATTACATGAGACTGTTTAATCAAGGACAGCAGAGCAGTGTCAGCCTATACAGCTTTTGTCACTGGTAGATCCTTTCATGCAGTGAGATTTTTATAATGATGTTGCTTGCAATAGAAGAAGCCTCGTAGTGTTGGAATGAATCTCTCTGCTTGACCAGTCCTCAAAGAATATGGCTTGATTCTTATAGTTGATAGGAGGACTTACTTACAAAAGTAAGGGATCATCAAACTACAAGCTCAGTCTGATGCCAATGTTTTAAATTAAAATACATACAGTTTAGTTAGCATCATTGGGCCTCTCTCCATGCTTTTGTGCACAAGGTGCTGCCTGCTCAGCAAAAAGTGGCAGTTTCAGAAAAAGAAACCAGTTAGGTTGCTGGTGTTCAGGTGCTTGCCCAGGGAGAAGTATGGAGCCCTGCAAGAGTAAAAGCAAGAGGCTTCACTTAGAACATTTCAGACTGTGTCACAACATGTATGCTGGCTGTGGAGACAGCTGGTGGTGACCTGCTGCAGAACCTAGCTACAATTTTTTTTTTTGCAGGAGGTCTTTTTAGTCCTGTGGAGTCTCATAGGTATGTGTGCTGAATGGCCCTTGTGTTGTATGTAGACGGTGAAATAACCACACCATCTGAGGGAGAAAGTGCAGAGCCAGGTGTCATGAGCACTCCCTAGGTTTTGTAACAACAGTCTTTGTAAAGGCATGTCTGTTTTGAACAGCTGAGGGCTTGATCTATGGATGGTGTGTTTCATAGCAAAGAAACACCTGTGGAGTGAGCTCAATGTATTCTGTTAATTTCTGTTTGGTCTAAATTAATGGTTGTCATTAAAATGTGGCTTGGAAGTAGGTTTCCCAAAATCAATAGATGAAGCATCACAGGCTTGCTGCTTCTTCCTCCGGAGGATTTCAAGCTCTACTTTTTTCCCTCATTTCCCCTTCAAATCTTTCCTGAAAATGATACCTTTAGTAAAAAAAAAAAAAAAAAACCAAAAAAACCCCCCAAAAACTTGAAACAAAACAAAATCCAAACCTCTTCTGACTCATTTCAGTAAAATAACTGAAGAAATGTGCCATGGTTTTGTATGTGTCAGTGAGCACTTGCAGGAGAACTGCTGTATGTTATGTTATGCTAGGGGAGAAAAGAGTTTGTAAAATTCCCTTCAGGAAGAGGGAATAGGTCGACACTAGGAAGCTCTTCTGGTGAATTAATGAGAGGATGGGGCAGGGTGGAAGAGAGGCAAATGGCTCTGAATGAGAAATGCAAAACAGATTTAAAAACAAAATCAAAAAAGTAGGAATAAAAGCAAGGCAAAGTCCATTGGGGGATTCTATGCTGCATTTTCTGTATGTGCTGGAGTATTAAACATCTTCAGGCCGTGCTAATGATGTTGATAACAAGCTTAATCTTTTGATGTTTCTGAAAACATCAAAGCAGAGGTCCTGGAAGGGCTCCAGTTCATCAAAATCCAAATCCCAGACAAAAAGAATAATTTTTTTTTTTGTTTGGTTTAATAGGTATGGGCATTTTATTACACTTAATGTTGTGTTTCCAGGGGCTTTGGGAAGAGGAAGGAGGAGATGGAAGAAAAATAAGCAAAAGTTTTGAAGCAGGCATGAATGGAGCTGAAATGTGGTTCAGAATAAGACTTTGGAGAACGCTTAAAATCCTTCAGACTACTTTTTGCCTGTTCTGATTTGTGTGCGGAGAAGGCAGAAACAATCTTCCATGGCTTTTTGTTCTAGTGAGGAGAGCTTTGTCAGTTAGGAACACCAATAGATTCATGTGGCCTATAAGAAAGGATTTTTGCGGTGACTTCCTGACACTGCCACCCTTTTCCAGTACCAAGATCAAGGGACACCCTTCCGTTTCAGTGTCCAGCCAGTTTGAGCTCTGGCTCCTCTAGTCCTTTTGAAGGATTGCTCCCAAAGTAGACTCAGGTGTCCAGCACTGATGCTGTGACCTGCTTGTGTGTCAGGGTTGTAAAGAGGTTACGTAGATTACCAAAAGTGTATACCAAAGGGATTGAAGTGAGATAGAATAAATTTTGTAGTTGGGATATCTCTTAAAATTTCACTTAATTTTGCTAGCCAGTACTTTTAATGATACGAAACACAGGCAAGATATCACTGGTATTTGTATTGCACGCACTTTCAGGATACCAGGAAATTAAACTCAGGGTTAGGAGGCCTATGCTTGAAGTGAAACCGCTGGCTTGTATAAACCAAACATAAGGGAAGAGCTTTTCAGAAACTCCAAGTAGAATAGACTCACTCTTGGGTACATAAGGGAAAGGAGCAGAGGAATGGTTTTGACTTGTCAGAATGTCAAACACGGGTCTTGTCCCTTTTGAAATCGATGGCTCCTGTGTAACACTTCTCAGCTTTGAGCCAGATGCACATCTGTTTGATTACTAGTACTTACTGGGCTGTAGTGTGCCAATAGGGATGAGAAAAGAATCTTTATGTAACTATGGCTTGCTGTGGTGCAAGAAGCTACTGAGTAGCCTCCTCAGATGTCATGGCTGCTCTGTCCCTACAAATGGCTTTTGGTTTCTTAAATTTGGGAGTTGTAGTGCAAATCAGGTGTTAATTCCAGGAAACTAGAGTTGAAATACATTTAGATTAATTCATCTGGTCAAAGTCCTGCTCATGGAAGGCTATGTGCTGCAGTGTATTTTGGGGGCTGCTGAAGCACTTCAGGGTGAAATGCCAACACTCCATCCAACCCTGTGCTGGTTTAGAGGACATCCTGTCAGGTTCGGACTTTTCATGGTGGCCTCTGTTGCCATGAGAACCCATGATCTCTTGCTAAGGATGATATGGTGGAGGGACACGTGATAATCACTGTTGGCACTACAGTGGGAGTGACAGTTCAGTCAAATGCTTCTAGATGCTTGTATACTTGTGTTTTGAAGCTGAGGGGCACTTCTTACTCTGAGTGGTATAGTAATACGTGATATTTTCTTTCATTGTTTAATTCCACAGAGTTAGATAGAGTTGTGATGGACTGCCCTGCTCTAACAGCCTTTTCTGAAAAGTGATTTCTTGTAGTGCTTTGGAGGACCCAGTTTTGTCTTACTCTTTGGCCAGGATAGGACGGAACTGTGATTTTGATTCACACTCTGTCTCAAGTGATAGTCTGTGTCTGTGAAAGTCACAGCAGTGCAAAACCCCAGAATCCAGTTGTTAATCTTTAGGGTAGGAACTGGCACCATGTGGAAGCCTAGGGATGCATTGTACAGGATAGGAAGTTACATACTATAAATTTTTCATTCACTGAAATTTTACCATTGACTCTCCTTTCTGACCTTTCTATTGCAAACTTTCTACCCTTTTATATTTATAGTTGGCAGCAGTAAGCATTACTACATGGAGATGTAAATAATCACATTACAAAGCTCTCACCTCTCTTTAAAAGCACAAAGAACAGAGGCTGGTCTTCTCTATCAGAATGCATACTTTTTTCCCCCCACACTAACAGCTGCTGCATTGTTTCAGGTTTACTCTTGACTTTGCTATGTTGCCACAGCTTATCCATTATATTCTGCTGCTGTTAAACTGTAACATGTATTACAACCAAATTTCTTCAGCCCTGTCCTCTAGCCTCTTTCCTTCTGCCCGCCATGTTTCCAAAATGCATCAATTCACTTATTTTTTTTCATACGTCTGGCTTTGTTTTACCAAAATCAACCACAAACCTCTGATACTCTTTCTTTGTCTGCAAGCAGTCTATACTTCATACATTTGTTTCTAAAGCTGTGTGCAGCTGCACTGTGATTCCAGCTCTTCTCGCTTTTGCCGTGTCCTGCTCTGCTAGTCCTCAGTCCTTACGTTTCTTCCTCCTTCGAGTATCTGCAGTAAGGCTGTAGCACAGGCAGGTTTAACCAAGCTGGCTTTAATCCATCTAGTTCAACTGTTGGAAGCAGTGAGGTCACACTGACCACAACTTTTATGCTGTAGTTGCGTTTTACTATCTGATAGCAGTGTGGGCTGGGCTACCTGAGTCTGGTCATCATCCCTGGTGTGCTTTGAGCAGCCTGCTGCTTCCCCCAGTACAAGGAACGTTGCTTCTTTTCTCCACCAGATACTGCTGAAAACTCCAGATTGTGCAAAACCTCCTGCTGGGGCTCTCCAGGCTGAGGCTGATAACTTCATGTATGGTCCTGAATTTTCTTTCCTGTAAAAGAGATTGTAGACTTTGTTTTCCTGTGAAGGTGTTTGTATATAGCTAAGGGAGAACAGGGATAATAAAAAGTTCTTATGATGGGACTAGAATCATTGTTGGCTGATGACTGCCCAGTATGTTGCGTTTGCTTTCCTTCTTGAGAAAAGCAAGAGGAGTGTGTTCCCAGGCTTGTTGCCTGGGGTTGTACGGGTGAGCTAGCTGCTTCATCATTGGAATCTCTCTGTGCTCATGTGCACTGATATTCTTTTGGTATTTTGTTTAAATGCCATCCCATCAGCAGTGTTAAAGGAGGCTGAACAACCACTTGGTGCAGAAGATCCATAGTCATGGTTGGATACATAGACGATTGTGAGCATGACATTCAGAAATCAGTTTCAGAAAGAAGAAAAAAATGGGTTTAAAAACAAATAAGAGATGCTAGGCAGCAGTCCCAGACACATACCTAAGACAAGACACTTAAAATCACTGAGCTGTTAACGGCAAGTTTGCCTCTCTTCATCAAATGCATCAAGCACAGTGCTTCAGAGAGATAAAAGATCAAAACTCACATTGATCATCCTCTCTTGGATTTCTTTTGCTTTTCTGGGTGTTTCATTGCTTTGCTTTCGTGGGCTGGGATTGGGGGGAGGAGTGTTTTTTCTGCTGAAGGCAGTTTTAGTTTAGTGACTGACAAACTCTCCCAAGAGAGAATAGTTTAGCCAAGTTAACAGATTAAGTTTAGTAGGCAGTGGTTTGCATTCAGAAAACTTAGCACAACGGAAGTTATTCTAGTGGACATAACCCAATGACTCAACTGTTCTACGCCTGTCAAAATACTGTTGGTTTTTTCCACAGGAATTTTACAGCCATCTGATAAGGGCTTTGTACTGTGTTTTAACACACCATGCGAAACTCAACGTTCTACTGCACTCACAGTAAATAGTATATAGTACAGTAAATAGTTTTAAAATGAAGAAACAATAAAGGTGCCATCAAAGCAGGAGAGGCAATCAGAAACAGACCAACTTCACTGGACTCCCTCTTGTAGTAATTTTTCTTGAAAGATTATTCCAGTAGACCTTTCCCTCTTATTTCTGTCTTAGGTGTCTATGGCACCTGCCTATTTTTGCAAAATTAGCATTACAGTTCTTGTGATTTCTGTGCATCTACTGGGTCGACTGCTGGTGGAATCATTTTCTGGCAAGTTCATATTATGGGACAGAAACCAATGTTTGCCTGCTGCTTCTAGCTGTTACTCACATTCCATTGCTTAAAAAGAAGAGTGCATTTAATGTAGGTGAAAGATTACAGGCTTGAGTAAAAGGCATTTTGTTTGTGTACAACATTTTGAAACAGTTCTTCACATGTAAGTTTATTGATTAAGTTTTTCAGACTTCTGAACAAAGGAAGTCCTGAAAAAGAATGCCCACGAAGCAGATAACACTCTACCAGCTCTTGTAGTCTGCTTACCACCAATTTTAGATTGAAAATTTTGCTTTTCTTAAGGCTTCTTAAGGTGGTGAGGAGATCCCGGCACAGGGAACTTCTTTAACATGTCCTATGTTTGTCATTGGAGAGCATAATTAAGCAAATCCAGGCAGCTAAACTCTGAGGAATAGTTTCTTTTGGCTGCAAGCTGAATTCCCAGTATCTGCCTATGTTGTTAAAATCATAACTCCGTTTTCTTCCCCTCCCTACCCCACTGGTTATTAATCACAGAAACCTTTTCCTCACTGGTCTCTCAAACACCTCTGTCAACCTCCACTTTGGTCCATGTGTGCTAGAATAGTCTTCATTGCTTGTAACTCTGATCATGTCACAGTCTCCTTGATTCTTCTAGTTACTCTGCTTTTTTATTGTATCAAGTTCAAGCTTCTGGTTCCCACCATCAGAGCCCATTAGCTTTCCTCCTTCTGTCTTTTCCTGTTGTGCCCCCCCACTGTGTTTGTCTGTGTCTTCACTGCCTGTGGCACATTGTCCTTTATGCACAGTTGCCCACCTGACATCATCTTCCCTCCTTTAAGACATCCTTAAGACTGACTCTCATTTAGTGTCTGGAAGCAATCAGCTTGCTAATGATGGCAAGGTTTAGCAGCAGACTAGGGATTGCTAATGGTATTTATTTATTCATGCTCCTTACAGAAGATAAAACACCCAGTTGATTGTGATTAGGTGATCTAGATAACCTTATCCTTATTTTCATCTTCCTTCTCAGTCTCTATCCAAGTCTTCTATTTTAATTTGTTTTGTGATTTAGTTCTAAACTTTCAAAGTTAGTGGCCTGTCCTTTTCAGCCTTTATACTGCAGCTTGCATAGTGAGGTCCTCATCCCAATTAAGGAAGCTTGAACTTGAATGACAGAAGTGATAGCTATTGCTATTACCGTACAGTTTTAGCCTAGGATTTTCAAGAATGCTCAGGAATGTAGGTGTGCACATGATTTTCTGGAATCCTGAAAAAACTTTAGCCATAGTTGTTACATATAATGGGATTTGGTTTTGGAATATTTCTGGTTTGTACGGGGATACTTGTGGGGTGTGAAAAGTGTTGTTTGGGTTGGTTGGTGGGGAATAAAGTCAGTTGTTGCAGTAGAGGTGAGACTGTGGGACAGCACTAGTAGTACATGCTGTGCTCCAAGAAATTACATGGTTCAGCACTTCCAATGGATAACGGGGGAAAAAGAGGCTTGATTCCCTGATGGGTATGCTGTGGTCATTGTTCATTAACAACTTTGTATTTGGTTGGTTACAGTTTTTCTATTCCCTTTGAATCAGAATGAAATCAGTCTAATTCTAAATGTCTTCAGCTTCAGTGCTCGTGAAAGTGGGCCTGAAAGTGCAAATGAAAGTCAACAGTACTTTATTTGGTCACTGCTCAGAACTTCCAACCCGTACCATTTTACTGCCTTCCATCACAGACTTTACACAAGTCAGCTGTTAGAGGTTTGATAGGAATATGAGAAGGACCTCAAGAGATACCTGTTGCATCCTTTATCCAAACAATCTCTGGCGGACTTTGCCTATCTTGTTCTGAAAGACCTCCCAAACATGGAGAATTCTGTGACTTTTCCAGTATTAAACTGATCTCACCATTAGAAAAGTTTTCCTGGACTGAAACTTTCCTGCTGCAATTTAAACCCTTATAAACATCTTTTATGATTCTTTTATACGCCTTTGAATTCGCGCCAGTTGACCCACGACCTTCTGGAAGTGTGATACGTGATGCTGCTGAGTCCTTGGCAGTATAAAACATATAGGCAGGAGTGTTGCAGAAGGAGCATGGCTTATAGATGATGTATCCATTCGTGCCATCTATGCTCTAGCAATTGGTGACCCTGCTGTGCTGTAAGCAGCTGAGTCCTAGGCTGCCACCTCAGTTTCTGGAATGTAATTTAAGCTTTTCTGAAAGAGTGAAAATTGCCCCATGTTGTAAAATAGTTTTATAATATGGCTAAAATCATTGTTTGCCAGTCTGGACCCTCTAAAAGTATATATGCTGTGAAAAAGACATGAACTCCTTTTCCGCACTGGCCTGTGGAAATCCCATTGGAATTCAGCGAACAACTCCCAGCTGTGAGTCATAGATGCTGTTATGAGCAAAACTGGTGTCCTAAACAAGACTGCCAGTCCAGCCCTTGGCTGAAATAGTCTCTGAAGGATGAAGTAGCTGGGCATTTTATTCTTCCCTCTCTATATATCAGTTTTTAACTCCACTGGTAATCGGGCTCAGTTGCCTACTGCTCTGTAGTCTCGTGTTTGAGAAGTAAAGGATGCTTTGAATTACTCACCTGCTGATGTATCACTTAATTTACAGATAGGTACACATGAGCTGTAGATAACTGGCCGAGGCAAGAAACCTTTTTCCCAGTATGCATTTGATTATGAACCCTCCCTTCATCCTGCAGTTTTTCTGTAGTGTTTGGAGCATTACCAGTGGCAGAGCAGAACAGATTGCTAGAGACCCATGGCTACTAAGTTTAGCAACTCAAATCAGGGGAGAAAACACAGTGAAAACCAGTCAAAAACGTAGCTTCAAGGCATCAAAACCAACATCTTGAAACAGGTATATGATTTTTTTTTTTTAAATTTAAAAGCACCAAATGAGACTGCATTTTATCTTTGTCAAGACATCAAAAAATACCTTATGCTGAATTTTTCTGCAGGAGGCTAGTGGGCTAGTTCTTCCCTTAAGAGTGTAGCTTCTGGAGCGAAACAGAACGAGCTCTTCATTTTTCATGAGTGCTGGAAGATTTAAACTGTAGGTACATAAATTACTTGAGTATATCTCTTAATACTTTGATTTGTTTATAAAGCCCTGTATGTCTGAGATAGGACAGAAAGGAGAAAAATTAAGACTTGCACGCTTACTGGGTTTTAATCTTTGTATGTTAATAATACTTAATTTTGTACTGATTTCAGTTGGCTGTCTCTGGTTTTGCTGTGCTTGAATTATATATTCAAAATATCCCTTTTAATTCCTAGACTTTCAAGAAATGTACTACTTTTCTATGTACTTATCTATACCAGAAATCGAAACATCTAAATGCTTGTGTTTTCTTACCAAAGTCCTTCTGTGGTTTACTCTGTCATTTATGAAATATACAAAATTAAACACCTTTTATTTTTTTTAAAGGACAATGATCTATGCTATGTATCAAATGGATCTTTTGTGATGGCATGGCATCTTATCAGAAAACTTAAATGTTGCCTTTATTCTTTCTTTATCTTGGTATCATTTCTGCTTTTATTGCACAATGATCATGGACAACTGACATGTCACAGAAATACCTCAAAAGTTGAATTCTCTAGAGAAAATCTTGAGCTGAGGTCACTACATTCCCAAAGACCCCAATACAGGGGAGTTGTTATTTATTGTACCAAAATGCAAATATCCACGAACTTGTGCAGTACCTGAAGACAGACATCCTCTCCTGAAGTGCTCAAAGTTGAGCTCTGGCCAGCAATGCAACAAAGAGAAGAGTACTGTTAGGCCTGGGTGGAATTAAAGCTGTGGAGAAGATCCGCTTAGAAAAATTTCTGTAGGAAAAGACTAGGCCCTCAAATTGTCAAGAATCAACAAAATGTTTCCACAAAAGTAAAAATAATGAAAAAATACCTTTTTCTACAAGGAATGCTAAATAAGGAAGATGTACGTGTCCTGGAACAAAGTCCCTGTGTCATTTAAATGTGGTTGGTTGTATTTGGATGGGGCATCTTATCCTTTAGTACCTGACCTTTCTGCAATGTCATTTGCATGCGTGGTCCCAGGAGGGTGCTGAGCTTACGTACTGGAGTTGGTATTGCAGGATCAGGCCCTTTGTACTGTAAGAAAGATGGAGTGCAGGGAGGGGAGTTGGTAGAGCAGGGCAGGTGTTGACAATTAATTCACGAATTAGAAGGAGAAACTCATAAGGTCATTGTGTCCCCCACTGTGGTGTTCGTATGCTTATAGAAAATCTTCCCCATTTCCCCCTGCTGATGCGAGGTGAAGGGAGGTGTAGAGCTGACAGGATGAGTGATGAAGGCTTCCCCCAACCCACTGCCTCACTGTGATGGAGTGACATATTTAACCTCCCCTGATGCTGCTGCTGCAGGTGAAATGAATTATGCGACCCTCTGAATCCCTTCTCGGTGCTGGGCCGTCTCAGGGGCTGGATGCAGCTGCTATAATTTTGGAGTTCTTTCCTTGCTTTAATGCCAAGTACAAATCATGCACATTTCTCTGCTTGAAGACCCCAGGCTGCTTTGAATATGGAACTGGTCTCCCTAAGGGATGTGAAGGGGGAGGGGAGAACGGTGATAGAAGATAGGAAACCTGCGCAGAATTCCTAATCAGGCGCTGCCCTGTGTCTTCCCGGGCTGCAGATGGCTTCTTGCTGTGTTGCAAGCCTCACAAAGCCAAACACCTTCATTGTCAGACTCCTGGAAAGTGCTTTAAGTGTCTGCTGCAAAGGTGAGGGGGAGAATGGATAGCTCCATTTTTAAGGCTGCTACAGGAGCCTAATTAAGCTGGTGATTTTCTTTTTGGGGAAGTCGTGGTCACTGGTAGCCTTGAAGGGAATGAAATATGTCAGTCTGAACCACTTTCCATCCCTCTGGAGCAGTGAATTTTGCTTGTTGAATGGCCGTTGACTGTTTTACTCTGGAGGGTCAGAACTGCAAGTCTCTCTTGGCTTAATTCCCCGTTCTGTATCAGCTTTTTTTTTTTTTGTTATGAGCAAAACTGGTGTCCTAAACAAGAGCACCAGTTGTTAAAAAAATATATTGTTTGCTCATGTCTCTTACTTCCTTTTGCAAAGAACTGTGAGCTCTCCTCTTCCCTGCATGTGCGGCCAGATAGAAAGATCATCTTTTTAAACAATTAAAACTCCGAAAGACAAAACTCCAACAGCAACACAAAAAACCCGTCACCACACTGAAGAAACAAGGGCTGTAGCACTTCAGGACAGGGTAGCGTTTTATGCCCCGAAGCATTAAGAACAAATACCTCGAAATACAAGTTCCCTGATGCTGGATGATTAAAGAACCCATGGGTGGGGATGAAGAGAAGGTGCTAACAGCACACCCAGCATTTAATTATTAATACAGCCTATAAATTGCAATGGTCCGTTTATACTCATTATACTCCTTGTTTCGCTTCTCTTCATGTTGAGATCAAGCACTTGAGATGCCAGGGAGCTTTCCTGTACAGCGCCATGGGTTGTGGGCTCAGTTTCCTCTGCTTACACGTACTCTGCGGGCTGTGACTTGGTGGAAATTCTAGACTAAAACCAAACGAAACAATAGGAGGGAGAGGAGAGCAGGGAAGTGCTCGCAGGTACTCCAGTACAGTTCCAGCACAAACAATTTTGTGTGTGAGCATAGGACCTTTGTCAGTGTTTTCTGTTATTGCTTAGGAGCTTGGGATTTGCTAGCTATGGGCTACTGCAAAAAGTGAATTGGTCACTAGGCTGTCATTTCAGTTTGCTTTGTGAGGTACCTGGGTGTTGCATGGCATGCTTCCTGTAGGTTTTGGTTCTTAGTTATGAGAATTGCATGAGATACTGTGCTGCTTGCTCAGTCATTTTCACTGTCTTCTGATAATATGCATTGCAAAATTTGTATTCTGAATAAATTCAAGCATTGTATTTTACAGAAAACAGTATTTTATTTTATGATTAAAGATAACTCAGGAAAAGAGAAAAACATAAATACTTCAGTTAGTTTATTTTGAAGAACCTGTGTAGGTCTAGGCCTTTATTAACTTTTTTCTAGGTATTTGTATACATTTTAGTAAGGTTGCCAGTTGCCACACTGCTTGAACACTTCTGCAAGCCCTGATACAGGCAGCTTTTTACTGATTTCAGTAGTGGATATTGACTTCATTGGAGAAACAGTCAGCAGTAAACAACTAATAACCACAGAAATCTTAACAAAAGGAAGCGATGTAGGAATTAGTTTCCTGAAGTTTTGTTAATGAGCACAACTTCTTTTCTCTGAAATGTAGAATTGCTCTTTGCTCAACATCAGAAAATGCCTTGAGAGATAATGCAACACTTCTGAAGTGTTACCTTGTTTATTTTCATGATTCAGGCGGCTTTTTTTGTTCTTATATAGTCTTTCCACAAACCATTGCATCCAATTTCATGTCTGCTAGGTTGCCATAAACACCTTTTTTTAAATCGTTTTAGCATATTTTAGTTTTCTGGTTTCAGTTTGTGATGGAAGTCTATTTTGGCATTGTGTTTTGGTTATATATTGTATATACTGATCACTGTTATTTCACTCAGCTGCTGGGCATACGAGAGTCATGTAATGAAATATTTACTTGCTTTTCATGAAAAACAGAAGGGAGCAAATACCAAATCCTCTTGCAATGAGAAGCATGGATTGACTTACCTTACCATTCTGGTCTCTCATCTTATTTCACAGCGTTGTTTATGGGCTGTGTGCTGCTCATTCTAGAGGATAGTTGGACAGAAGACACAAAGATGTCAGTTCTCATTTCTCTTTCCAGAGAAACCAGAGCCTCATTCCTGTGCTAAATACTAGTTTTCTGTGAGTTAGTTTTCATGCCTTCAATCACAAAGACATTGTGCCAGTGTGGAGAATGCAATGGGTAAGAATAGGTGCTGGTTTCAGTTTTGCAAGTCCCTCTTCCGCTTATATGAACTGTATAGGGAAAGTATTTTTCTCTGTCAGGTTTAGGGAATTTACTAGTTTAGACTAGTCAGCATTTCCTTATCTTTCTAGATGATGAAGTTATTTGGTTAAGACTTTAAGACTAAATGTATTTATTCATACAGCCTAGGTCCTTTGCGTTGGCTGAGTGAAACAAGTGGGTCTGAATACATCACCTCTGCTTCTCCTTCATGTTTGCTTGTAGCTTTCATTAATCTTAGGGTTTTGAGACTACTGTTATAAGAGCACCCCTTATTCCAAGGCTGGCTGGAGCGTGAGCAAGCAAAAGTGAGAGGAACAGCAGCAATTTTGAAGGCACTGATACACAAATGTGTCAGGAAGGTACTGTCAGTATCAAGTGCTGGAGCCTGAATTTTAGTTTCAGAGTGTATCAGCACTTGCAAACTGCTGGTCTGTCTCATGCGTGCCACATACGTTCCCTTGGGTGCAAAGCAGACTGGCAAACCCCGGCTAAGGCTTTGTTTGGAAGGTGGTGCTGTTTAGCAGAAGGGAGTAAAAGAAGATGAATGACGTAACACAAAGTGTTTAGGATCGGTGGCTCCTCGTCAGTCACCAGATGTCTGTCTCTGTACTAATAACAGCAGAGCTGGTACCTGGCAGGTGGCCTCGCTGAGCTCTGACTCCCCATGCTCAGGTGCGCTGTGGGAGGTGAGCAGTTGCTGCCATGTCAGAGCTGGGCAGCAGTTCCCCCTTCCCTGGTGCTGAGGCCACCTTGCACGCTGCTGCGGTCTGGTATGGTTTGTGATGCCAGCGCTGCTAACGTGGAACACTCCTTCGCTGCTGGATTCACCAGCAGCAGGGCTGGGAGACGTCAGAGCTGAGTCTGGTGAACACATTCATATCTCTTTGCTGTGCCCTTCTGTGCCTTTTCTAAAGCCCTGTCACGCAGCAGGAACTCATCATTTACTCTGTCTGCTCATGTCCTGCTTTTCCTGAACAGCACGTGTTGGACCACTGCAAAGTTCAACCCCCAAGTAATTACACAGAGTAGTGAATCAGGATGTAGTATAGCAGCACCTTTTCCTCAGCTAGAAGCGGCTAGTGCGATGAGTGCTTGGTTTTATTTATTCATATTTACATTTCCTTTAGATCTCTCTCCTCCTCACTTTCTAATGCTACATTTGAAATTGTGCTGTGATCCAGGCCCTATACATTTTTCTGTATTATTTTCATTACCATTTTTTAATGATCTTCCTGTTTCTTCTTCTCTCCCACTGTTAGAAAAAAGAGAATGTTTGAGTAGGGTGTATTGTACTTGCAGTGTGCAGAGTAGAGATGTTTTGGCATTATGTATCATAAATGATAGACCAGAAGCAGCTTTCAGCATTCTGGGGCACAGGTCAAATAAATTATCCAAATCCTTTTGAATATGTATGGATGGCCTCTGGCTTCCTATGAAAAACTCCTCTTGAGTAGTGTCTGACACCTTTTCTGTTGTTTCATTAAGTGTTGATTCCACGTCTGTGCTGCTGCACTGAAGCATTGTGGCTTTTTCTGGCAACCAGATGGATTTGTCACTTTTCAGCAGATACCAGTGTGTTTCAGGATTGATCCTTGTACTAAGTGTGTGGAAACTCTCGTATTGGTTCTCTGGGCACTGTAGGATCAGGTCCTTACTGACACATCCTTCACGTAACTTCCTTTATGTATCTGGCTTTGAACAGGCTGTAAATCAAAGGAACTTTGTGTATGTTCAGTAACATTTTCAAGTTTTAAGCTGCGGAAAAACGGATGTGTGCATCTGAGAGATTAACACTGCGTTCCCAGTGTTGCAGGCTGGGACTGCAGAACAGCTAAACCGTGATAACTTTGGTTCTGTTGTAGCACCTATTGCTATGTCATGTTTGATTCAAGTCAAAGAACTCTGGGGTGCCGTAGCATTTCAGTACTTCGTGTTGTTAAAGAACAAGGTGATTAGGATATAGCAGGTTAATAAGGTAAATGGGAGATAGAAACATCAGAGAGAGAAACTTCTATGTAAGAGTAGCCAATATTGTTTCTGCTAGAATTGCTGTCTATGCAAGAACAGCGCAGCAGGATTTCATGGTATATGAAAACCTTCTATTGGGGTCAAGAGAGAGTTGTGATCTTCTGTATCAGCTGGTCATAGCTTAACTGATGGAATGAACTATGGCCGCAGCTACTTTTCTTCACACCTCTGTTGCCCCTTGAGTCTAGTATCATGATTAAATCTGCCAAACAATGCCTTTGCAGTATTAGTCAAGATGTCAAATTCTGCAGCCACTACTAGGCAAAGTGTCTAGATTTTGTAACTATTCATATGTCTTAACAAGTTTATTTTTATTGAACTGTAAGGGAAACAAGATTACTTTCTGTCCGTGTGGTGTTGGGGTTGGAGACAGGGGTTGTGTTGCGCTGGTGTTTAGAAGCCTCAGGGCTTCTTACAAAAAAAAAAAAAATATGGAAAAAACTAACTTTAGAGCAAGAGTTCATTTGAAAGGTAATAAGTATCAAAGAACTGCATCAGGAACCTCACCAACTATAAAGAGCAGGAGGTGGTGTGTTTTCTGCCTCAATTTTATACTCTCCCATTCCACACACTTGAATGAGCACAGTTTTGTTTTCATTTTCTTTTAATGGAAACAAAGAAGTAATGGTCTGTACCTTTCCAGGAACAGACTTCCTTGGGTTTAATGCAATAGAGAATTACAGGTTTATAAGTGAGGCTGGTAAGTCTGGGAAGAGAAAGAAAAGAAAGCCTTTCAAAGAGGAAATAAATTTCTGTGACTATGAGAACAACGTGCTGACTGCAGACAATTATTTTTACTTCGGAAGTTCAGCTTGGTCATTGCTGCAATAAAGGTCCCTCAATACCGTTATGCCTCGTAGTGAGGTATAAAGGTAGGAGTTTGTAATGTTCAGACCGAAGTTCATTGTGATACCTTTGTATCTTCATTTAAGGTGGCAAGTTCATTCGTATTAGCGATTGCTATGTGTTTAATTATATTTCCTAAGATTGGGCAAGCAGATTTCCACCATTAATATTTTGTTTGAGTTTTTCCTCTCTTTGAAGGATATAATAGTTATATTCTGCTGAAAAAAATACAAAATTTGCTATACAAGACTTGATCTTTCCAGTTATTAGAAATTGCTTAGCTAACACTTGTTGTAACACAACTGAAAATCAAACTTAAAATTAACCAACCAACCAAACAAACCCCACGATCCTGTTGATGGGTTATTTGAATCCAGGAGATAAAATCGACTGCATGAAGTGGCTATGGATATTCCAGGCAGGTTATTTGGAATTCTTATTATTCAAGGGTCAGATGTTGATAGTAGCATTTAGTATCATCCCACGCTCTATTTCTCCACATAGCAGATTTAATTAATCTGTGGGGTAAATGCACTGAAATTGTGGAGAACAGCAACATTCAGTTTGCCTCAGACAGTCTAGTCCAATACAACCAAGGGATGAGTCCTGCCTTCTCATTCTTCACAACTCCTTCACTTGCAATTTCAGCAGAGCATCTTAGAGTAATGTGTTTTTTCGGGTTGCCTGGATGGATAAATGAGGGATGGAGAGAAGCTACACTGGGTCAAGGCCTGAGCTAATGTATCCTGCTTCTTGATGTCCCATGTTGCTTAAAACATTTCAGTTTTTAACCTTATTTCTTCCACCACAGAATAGTCTTCCTTTCCTATCGCTTCCTATTTGTGTGTGGAAGAATGATGAGCGATAGCTTTAGTAGTCCTCAAAGCATCATATCTTAAAACAAGCTCAGCTGGGTTTTTCATGCTCACTCTTGCTCACATCTCCCAGAAGCTGTTAATGGTGATGAGTTTGAATCTTTTATCTCAGTCACTTATTGTGAATTTATGAAGTTCAAAAACAAGGTTCCTGTTCCAACCTTTCACTCCCTCGTTTTGGAAGCTGGATTTCACGATAACTAGCCAAGCGGAGTGATGGGCTGGGAATTTTCTTTCTCTGTAGCCTTCAGTTCCCTTTCTTTTCCAGAGGAAAACACAAGAAAAAATGAGTTCTCTGTAATCAAGCAAATATATCTAAAAATAACAGTTCTTGCTGTCTCAGCCCTTTTTGCCTATGGAAAGTAGATTTTTGTGTCAAGCAAGTTAAATGAATAGTCATAAGTAGTAGTGAATCCTGGCTCCTGTGTGTTCCTAAGAGCCCAGTGACTTGGATTTTAGGACATGTTAATGATTTTGGCATCCAACTATTGCATTTGCAAATAAGTTTATAACCAGCAGCCTTTATGTGTAGGTTTCTCTTCACACTGGTTAGAAACAGGGGGGTAACTGGCGATTCATCCCTGAGCCAGCACTGTGCCCTTGCCTGGTCCTGACCACTGTCTTCCGTCTGCATGTGGAGCTGACAGGATCAGAAGTTCTCTTATCCTTTTCAGTTGGGTTTTCTTTGTGTCTGTCTCTCTTCAAATCTTTATGCTGATATTAATTATGGATGCTCTAGAATTTTCCTGACAAAGACATGCTTTTCTAACCAGTGTAATTAATATATGCCTTGTCCTTCACCTTAAAGAATGCAGACCTAGCATGTTTGAGCTCAAAGTAGCTGAAAAGGTAGGTGGGTAACACAAAAAGTTGTCTCTGTTGATGACTTTCAGCAGAAATCCAGAAAATGCCTGTCTTGGAAGACTGTCAGCATCTGGAGAGAATTAAACCTAAGTTCTGGTTATCACTGAAATTCCTTTGGGATTTTTGCGGTATAGCCCTTGCAGAGCAGGGAGAGAATTGTTTTCAGCTTTACTGTTGGTACAGGACCCCATAAGTCATTACGCTGTCGTAGCTTAAAACAAGACATTGGAAGGAACCATCTACCAGCCGAAGTTACTCCTCTGCTTTTTCAAACAACAACGCCAACTAATCTTCTTCCAAAGACTTGCCAAGCTTGAGCTCGACAGGTGTTTGCTTCCTTGGTTGTTTGTCCACGTGAGTGCTATTGGAAAACTATTCTGAAATCTTATTTACCTTTTTTCCTTACATAATTTTGACCATCATCTGTACTAGTCACTCTTATTTCTTTACTGTTTGTTGTTAATTTATAATATTAACCTATCAAATTAAATAAATTTTGAAGATACGCTAAATCATTTTGAGGGAAACTTCTTCCTTAAGTATCCTAAAAATAGAGAGATCAAGTTGTCCTTAATAAAATATTTTTAAGTATCTTATCAGGCAAACTCTTTCTGCTGTTTTGCTTGAATAAAATGTCTTGGTTGCTTCTTTTCATTACTGATGCAGTCTAAAAGCCGTAGTTTTTTTTCAGATCCTTTTCCTCTGATATGATGGCTAAAGGGGCACTGAAATGTTACCTGCAGTGAAGGGACTCTATCCAAATTTTTAGAGCATCCTGTTTTAGTCATGGAAACCCACTGGGAAAAGCCTTTGAAAAAATAAGTAGAGGAATACACAAAAGAAGAACAACATGTTTTTCAGCTCCAGAGAAAAGCAGGAAGGACACCATAGGTCTTCTCACCAAGAGCTGAAAGGAAAACTGGCATTGGGGTGCAACAGCTCTGCATCCTTAAAAGACCACCGCATACAGCTATGTCACTGGACACCCGCAGGGACAGAGCAGCCGGTGTATGCCATCGGTAACCTTCCCTCACCGAAGCTCTCAGAGTCCTCTCATCTGCTGGTAGGATAGCAAACGTTCTTGAAATAGTCTTATGTGACTATGAAATAATTCAAAACTTTTGAATTTTGCAGTTCAGTTAGGAGAAAAAAACGTTTGCAAGTGAAATAGGGCTGTGCTGGTACCTGCTGGTGTGGACACGAGTCCCACATGAAGTGGCATAGTCCCTAGGCTCTTGTGCGTTTATCTGCTGTTCCCTCCCACCATCTAAGAACAGGCTGACCCATCATAGTCCCTTTGACTTTTCTGTGCTCTCTATGGTGTGCAAGCAGAGTCATGTTTCACCTGGAATTTTTGGTAAATAATCAACAGTGTTTCCACAGCAAAAGGCCTGTAGCGATGGGGGTTCCTGAGGGCCCAGTTGCAGTGCAAGTCAGGATTCGGGGCTTCGGCAGGGCGGATCAGAGGGGGGTGTTTGCTAACATTGAATTGCAGAAGGGTTCATTGTCAAGAGGTATGTTTTGGGTCCTTTTCCAAGTAAGGAAAGTCATTCGAATGCTCTCTGGAAGTGTCATCTTTGATTATGGAGGCCTATAGTGGTAGCAGCCACCACTTCCCTATTATGGTGTTTCTTATTTCCAGTAAGTTTTCTTTGCTACTTTCCAGCCTTAACTGTTAGTCTTAGTGTAAAAGATAAACTATAAAGTGGAAAGACCAACCCGAAATTAAAAAAAAAAAAAAAAAAAAGTGATATAACATACCCAAAGCACTGTGAATGGAAATCTTTAAATATAAGGATGCAAAAATTAGACAAAAGCTTGAAAGTGTGTCTCACAGCTGTATGGTGGGCAAAGGCAGCTTTACACTGGAGAAAGCAACAACTCTTTATTAGTGCATGTAGCATGTCTAATAGTGCTAATGACAGTGTCTATATCCTGCTGGGTTTCACCGTATTAATATTGGCATGCTAACAGTTCTGGGATCCAAAGTGGTGAGTGTTGTTAATGTGCTACATCCAGCCCTTAAGTAAATAGTAATTATCTGTGGTTCCTGCTCTCACAAACATGCCATATGAGAACTTAATCCAGTTATTTTTAAATATGTTCCAGAGGCTGCATTAAGAACTTGTAGCATTGACATTTCCCTTTTGAAATTTATTATATAGGGGCAAAATTCTTTCATGTGGGGAAATAATGCTTTTGGTCTTTTTTCAAATCTTTGAAAAGCAAAGAAATTACTTCTCATGTATCTCATTTCTACCTGACTCAATCCTCTGCCTCTCCTCAGCCAGCAGCCACTTTATCATTTCATTATAGTCTTGCTGTAGCAACGCTGTATTTAAGGTTGAGATGGCATTTTCATCGGCATTTTCATCTCTGTCATTTACAACTTTCCCAGAACAATACCTTTCAAGCTAAAAGCTTTATATGTGCTTTCTGCCAAGAAGTAGAGGTCTGCATAGGTGAGAAACTTGTTTCTCTTAAAAACAGCAATTGTAATTTCTTTGAGTGATTTTTTTTCCTTTTTTCTTTCCTGTTAAAGGGTTTGACTAACTCAGAAAATGTCAGAATTGTAATTCTGAAGGAAGATGAACGCATTTCCTTCCTGTTAATATGTTTGAAAATTGTTCAGAGACAGATCTTACCTGGTACTGTGCAGCCACGCACATGTACAGGAATGAGTAAGGAGTTCCTCTGCACTGCCTCTGGGTACAACTTTTTCTTCCAGGGTTTTGCATATATGTGGAAGTTGCTTCAACTACTGAGCTGGAAGGGGCTAGCAGTAAAGTGCAGAGGAAGCCTTGTCCCCACGTGTGCTTGCCACCTTCTTTGGGATGGAGCATGCCTTTCTTAAATTGGGGGGTATATGCAAAAGATCTGGTCTAGTTGTCTATAGGTTATTTTCTGGGACTTTGTCAGGTCTTCATTTAACAGGGCAGCTAACTATAGCCTTGGGTATATGGACTGTACATAAGTGCTTTGCTGAATGAGGTCTTAGTACTATTAAAGCCTGGCAAAATTTTTCCTTTTACAAATAAAGTTTGTCATTAAATAAATAGAAAGAAGCAAGGAGGACATGGAGAAGGGTAAAATAGTTTGACCTAACAGAATTTCAGATCAAAGAACTTCATGCAGCCAGATTACATACCAACAGTTCTGCCTTGTCTTGATACTTAAGAAGTGCTGTGGCTGGTCTGTAGAGGCTAGGCTCTACCACTCATTTGTCGTCTGGGGAATATCAATGCTGGAGAGCTGCAGACTGCTGCAAGTGAAAGGCAAGAGCCGAGGAGTGTCTGACAGAATGAGACTGTGGTTTGAGCATCTCTGGTTTCTATTAGTTGCAAAAGAAAAGCAATGTCTGGTCTAGACAGTACTTGGCTAAGACATCTATAAGGTTTAAAAAGGGGTCTGTTACATATATGTAGCTTTTGTTCCTACTCTCTTGTTCACAGGTCTCAGATAGATCTCTTGCCAGGAAAATAACCCACATTTATCTTAGTTCAATAGGTTCCTTCACCACTTTTGGATTCATGGGTCATGGTTCAATTTCTCACTGGAATAGATTCTTTACAAACAAGAATAATCCTTCATTTGGGTTTCATTTTCTTGGTTACCTCTCAGAATGTTTCTCTGTCTGCATCACGCTGCTATTTTTATCGTGTCTGGATTGAATGCCTCTAATTATTACAGGTTTTCATTACAGTTACACTTGAGTTGGCATCATAATTCTGAATCTGTAGTTTCTGTGGCTTCAACCAATCCACAACAAACACTTTGATGTCCTGGAATTTTGTTGTTGTTCTCAGAAAAAAAGGGTGGTTTTGTGTTTTCTATTTTTATTTATTTTTGAAGATGTTGGAAGAGTGTTTTCAGTGAAAGCAAAATACCTAATTTTAGCTTGTAAATGCTAATCTACCATAGGATAGATACTTTGTTCTGCAATGACAACAATTTAAACAAATCACTAATCTGGCTGATGTCACAAGTACAGCTTTATTCTCCCTCAATTTTAGACATCAGCTTTCAAGCTTGGAAGGTACAGAACATGAAAGAAAAAAAAAAAAGCATAGAAAAAACTCGCATGTTACTTAAAATCCTGGGACTTGTAGTATTAATTTAGCATTGGAAGTGGGACCAAGACAGGACAGCTAGAGAGTCTTCTAACACTTGAGAGAAAGGCAAATGGTGCTTAAATAACTTCCGAGTTGATAACAGTTTGCTCAGGATTTTATGAGAGGTTGCTTTTTTTTTTATGTATATAGATTTTAGGGAAATAAAGTTTTAGAACAGATTTTATGAAGAATTGCTGTTGTAAGAATTTTTGGAGCACTGTTCGGCTTGTGGAAGGTCTTTGTACCTGTTGACATACTTATAATACCCAGATTCCAGAGACATACAGTTAGGACCATTTCATGTAAAATGAGGGGTGGTCATTGTCCCATGGGGTTTTTCATGAACATACTGACAGCAGGCATGGGAGGTGAGAAAAGTATCATGACCCTCCTGTATAAATGGGAAACTAAAAGCATCACAAAATTACCAACTTGGCCATAGTATCAAAGAAAGTAAACTGAGCTTCAGAACGAGATCTTCAAAGCCCTGTTCCTCTTTCTTAACTATCAGATTTTCTATTGTGTAATCAAATGCAAGATTGGATTGTCCTTTCATACTAAGAATTTAAATAACTCTGCAGTAACCTTTGACATATTTTCTCATGCGTATGGAAATAGGTGGCAGTTACAAAGAATTGGAAGATTTTGGAAGATTTCAGTCTTAAGTATTTCTCTGAAGAACTGGAAAATACAGCATAATGCTTAAAATTTAATATGATCTAAACTTGAATGTGGCTACCTACTTCCATTGTCTAGATTGAGGGGGAAAATGATAAGTAATCAACTAGCAGCAAGTAAATGGTAAAGCATAATTTAATCTTAATAGTTTTTCCATTTTGATAATGTAATGGGATGGTTGTAGCAGAAAGCAATTTTAAAAATACAGGTTTCATATCCTGACAATTTTATAGTTAGATTGTTTTGTGGTTTGGAAAAGTGTCATAAAAATACTGCATTACAAATAAAACCCTAATGTTGTAATGTTGTAAGTGGGCTTCAGCCCATCAGGCACCACAGCAGTAAAAGTTTGGTTGCCCTCACCTGTAGTACACAATTAGAGCAGGTAACACCGCCAACAGAGGCTCACAGCATGAGAGCAGCTTCGCTACCAACCAAAGAAGTAATTTTGAAAAAATACAGTTATTCAGAGTTTATGCCAGTGATTAAAAGAAAATGATTAATCTTTGGCCGAATGACCAAAGATTAAAAATAGAGGGAAAATGCCTAATTAAAGCTTCTGTTTCAAAGGGGGATGTTAAACTGGTACAAAATGTTGATGTTAGGTGGCGTTTTGTATTTTTCTTAGTTATGGTGTACTCAGAAGGTGACACATCCATCACTACTGAAAGTTTGCCATGTACAGGTCCTACAAGTAGGGCGTGATTAGTTTGGTTTTTGGTTTTTCTAATGCCAAGATAAGAATTTCCAGTGCAGCACACCAACTCTGTTGGTGCCTTGTGACTGAGATCTCTCCAGATTCACATCCCTACTCAAATTTGCCATTGTGCCACCACAAAAAAACCCTCCATGTATTTTAAATCATGGTTTATAAGTAAGTTTTCTGAAGTCCATTTCTATTGTAAGTGCAGTTACTTCGTCTCTTTCCTCATGCAAAGCTTAGCAGAGAGTTTTGCCTGTTGGTGATGTTGAAGTTTCACGTAGGAGTGTTGTACCAGTTGATTACAGGGCGAAGGACTGTGACTGCTCAGGTTGCATTGCTTTTAAATTGGGAATGCGGTGTCCGGTGAACAGTGTTGTGGATGCCAACTGCTGAGTGACCTATTGTAGAAATAACTGCGAGAAGTGAGAGACCAAACAGCAGGGTAAGCTGTGACCTGAAAGCATGCCTTGGCATTACCGGGGCTGCTCACCCACTGCATTGTCACCTACAGCTTTGTGAAACGCTGGTGATGGTACGAGGTTTAAAACAGCAGAGAAGTAGCAGTTCCTTGCCTTTCCCCGAGCCGAGAAGGTGATTTGGAGGGCTGGGGGGGGGGTGTTTAAAAGAGAGGTAGGAGAGGGTGGTTCATTGCTGCAGTGCCAGCTGTGCAACGTGTAACCTGACTACAGGCACTTCGGAGAAGGTGATATATGGCTGTCCCCGCGGACATTTCCGGAAGCTGCCCATGGGCCTGCCTTTCTCCCTTCATCAGCAGTTAGGAAAACGCACCTCTGGCCACATGTTAATGCTATTTCTGTGCCATCATTACAGCATGAAGTGGCTCAAGGTTGATTACTGTGCTGAGTGAAGCTGTAGCTAGTTCCCTAAACCCAGCTGATGCTATAGGATACTAAAACATCAAACAGTTTGGTGTTCCCTGAGCTATTTGCTGGAGTAAAAGGCTTAAGAAAAAAAGAAAAAAAAAGTCAAGTTTTAATACTGTGTAGCGATTTTCTTACTCCTTTACTTTAGTACCCAGAGGGTGGGAAGTGGTGTCTGAGACACTGCAGTAGTGAGCAGAGACTTCCCCAAGTCTGTCTGTGTCAGAGTTTTTTCTGCTTACCCTACAAGACAAAGAGAAGCTGTAGGAGTGCAAGTCAGCTAGCTTAAGGGTTTTGTTGTAAATGCAACACTTTGTGATATAATGATGCACAAGTCTTGCAAAACTTGGTAGTCCAGGTTTCATTTCCCGTTGACCTGTGGAAAGTGGCTGTGTGGAGTGACAGGCTTACATAAACTGCTTGGAAACAGATCTTGAATTACCTCTTGCCTGTTCCTGCTGCTTCAGTTACAAAGCAGTCCAGTAACTACAAGGCATGGCTCTTAACAAGAGAAAATAATCCAGTGTGTCACAGAGGTAAGAGAGAAAACTTCAGCGTAAGTTGGTTTGTTCTGCTAATGGCCTGTGGATGTATTTCAGCTGTGGCCTTCCCTCCCCCCCCTTTCTGGTGGTGTTACCTCATGAATCATGACTATTTTTGCACAATATTATCAAATATCAGTTTGATTTAATTCTTGTTGTATATATTGATGTCTTTTTGGTGAAAAGTACAGTTAGAGAATCTCCAAGAAAATCTCACTGATTACTGGACTGACCCACTTAAGACAGAAGGGAGAGGGAGCGAGAGCAAAAGAAGGAAATACATACATTTCATAGGAAAGGAGGAACATGAAGGTAAGAAGAACTGGGACTCTGGGGGTCCAGATTCTGTTCTTGCCTCAGGCACCAGCTCCCCTGGGCAACTTGCTTTGGCCAAGTCAGCACATACCTCTGTGTCTTCATTTCTCAGCTTCTGTAATGGTGAAAGTCACAAATCCCTTCTGACAGGAAAAATACGAGGATTTATTGATTGCGAGTACTGTAAAGGACTGAAATACTACGCTCCTGAGTGTAATAAAAACATAGATAGAAATAAATTAGATACACTCCTAACCGCATATGAGTCTTTGTTGCTAGCTTTAGAGCATGGGACTGGGCAAGACATCTAATCTTTCCGAGCCTGAGTGTTCTCACCTCTGAAATGAAGGTGAAAATTCATATGGCTATTGTGGAATTAGTTAAAATCTGTTGAGAAATTTAAATAGATAGTGTTGCACTCACAGCACAATATTATTTTGCTCTGAGAGACTACTACATTGTATTCTTCATTTTAGACATGTTTTTACTTATTTAATTCAGTTTGAAAAAAAAATGGTTTTAGTAGACACCTTTCTTCAATGAATCAGAAAACGGAACGTGGCTCCTACATCAAATAGATGATATTTAATAATAAATGAATAACAAATGCATATAATCTAACAATACGTGCATGTTTATTACATGTATATGTATAATAAGTTGTTAATTCTGTAAGCTTTTTATACAGGAGAGCCCCAGTTCAGGAGAACACAATAGGAAGTTTGTATCTATTTGGCATAGAACTTGGAAACAAGCTTAAGATGAATATATGAGTAAACATCTGCAATTTCACTAAATTTAGATCAGATCTTTAAATCAGTTCATGGTGTGGGTAGTTTCCCAGGTAGAGTCCTAAAAAGCAGGAGCAGGGCACAATAAAATTCAGGATCTTAGTAGTGTTCCACGAGTGTTGGATTGCCAGTGGTTGGGCTGTGATTGTCTGGCTTTCCAGTTGGTTGGGGTGGGTTATAATGGATTCCTGAAAGGGTTTTCTTCACCTTTTGGATTGTGGATCGCTCTCAGAGGATGGAAATGGAAGCTGGTTTAGGTCACTTCTCCTTTGCAGGTGGTTCCATGTGATACGTGCCATCATCTGTCCTGTTTGAAAAGCAAGTAAAAAGAATTTTTCTGCGGGGAGGGTTTTTTTTTTCAGTCTGATAGAGCTTGCTGTTAAAAAATGGTGCCTGGTACTTAACCTGCATTTTCTTGTGCCAAATTCTGTCACATTAAACTGAGTTATTACTCCAGACCATACTAAATAATTGTTTTTGTCTGCCCCCACTTTGTGCTGTTATATTTGAATTTGATTTACAGATTATTTTGAATACAAATAACTGTAAAATGATAAAGTTATTAAATACCTAGGCATCCAGTAGGAGAAAATAATGAAAGCAGAAACATTTCTAAAGCTTTCTGTGTTATTACGTGCAATGACACAGGAGAATTTAATGGCAAACCAAGCTGGAGGTTTCTAATACACCTCAACAGTTTAAAATAAAGACCCTTGAAGAAGAAGTGGGGTTAATGTAACTGGAAACTTGCCCTCCATCCCTCTCCTTTCTTTCCTTGAATAGAACCTATCGTGCATTTTTTTCCTTTTGAAACTTTCTACTTTTCACACCTGTTGAAAAGGTAAGCTGTTTGGAAGGAAGAATTTACCACCCAGTGTAAAATATTTTCTGGTTTGCCCTAAAGTTTTATACATTTGTGATTTACCCTCTCATCTCTATAGTATAAATAATAAGCCTACTGCTGCTAGTGATGTTTTGTGGGTAGCATTTTTTCTGTAAAAACAGGATATTGGACAGCGAGTATCAGTCTTTCTGTACAGACAGATACTGGGCAGCGAGTCAAGGCAGCTCTTGCTGTGCCTCCGCTACTGGCTCCCGCTGGGAGAACTGTGGATGGAAACTTGTGATGGTACAAAGACTTCTCACTGTTATGTAACCCTTGGTAAAGGCTGTATCTTAAACCTCTTTTCGCTGCACGTTGGATGTTTATACTAAGCTCTGAATGGAAAGGCCGCACCAATTCAAAGTTCATTACAGTTGGTTGTTCTTCTGTGAGCTTTTCTGTTTCCCATTAGTAGAACCTGGAAAGTAAATAAAACATAAATAAAATTATGAAAAATACTGTTTCCTTTGGAAACTTTCTTCCATTATGCTGGCTTTCTTATATTTCTGTCTCACAGCTGAGGATGCTGACATCATTGCTGTTACTATGCAGAGTGTTACTATTTCAAGTGGAAAGCCATAGGATCAGGTTGTTTCCCATTTTGAATGAAATGGAGTTAAGTGCCCGTCACTAATAGACACAGGGAGGGAGCCTGCCTGATTTCTGGCTGTGGCAGGTTATCTGCCCTCTATCACAGAGTGAAATGGTGACAGTGGCTTTCAGCATAGCCTCTAAAGGGCAGAGAATGCAGTGCATCCAACTGAGTCTCCATGCTGACCTTCCAAAAGTAGCATGTGCCTCCACTGCTTGAAAAATGGTGTGTAAAGTGCATAAGGCTGTGAGAAGTATGACTGTTATTTCCATGCCTAAATGTAACGGCCAGGGCTTGGAGAAGTTCAGAAAAATCAGAGCATGAATCTTTTACAACTTCATTCACCCAAAAGGACCTTTGGTGGAAACCAGAGAGGCTGTGATGTGGCCTCTACCCTCTGTACATGATGTTGAACCACTGTAACCCTTGCTTCTGTTTGGTTTTGGTGTTGTCTGTAATGATATTGTGTCCTATGAGGAAATGTGACCCAAATGACCTATTTCATTCTCTGTCTAACAGCTGTAAGATTTCTGCACTGGCCGGAAAAGCACTGAGAGATGAGGTCCTCTGGCAATTGTTAATTAATCAGGATTTTATTTTAACTGAACATGCCTAATTATAACATAAAAAACTGATATAGTTTTTGCAGGATTCTCATTCCTGTTTCTAGTCGACTGCTATAATAGTTTTTTCGTATCATCATGATGTCTAAACATTCATTTGGAGGAAGCAGGGCTATGTTATGTTAGGTGCTGTATGCATATTTAGTGTCCCCGATCCTATTTAGTCATAACCAATGCTGAAGTTCTGCAGCACTTTACCTGCACTTCATGTGTCACCCAGGGTGGGAGGCACATGCAGGAAGGTACATTAAAGCTGTGCTGGACTGATGAGGACTCCGGGGGGCTTAGCGTGGGTGAACAGATAGCCACCAACGTATGAATTGCAAAGCTATCTGGATTGGCTCATAAATGTTTTGCTTCTCTAAATTGTTAGTATTTATTTTGCTGAAGCAAATGGAAGTTTGGTGTTAATTCTTTCTCTTTCAAAGCACTGTTGAAATTAGTTTAGTTTAACTCTGGGTATGAAAATTGTCACAATGCATTGGTCTCTGTGACAGTGACACAGCGGAGCAGCGCAGAGATACTTGCTCAATGACTGGCGCATAATATTTGCATGGCTAGCTTGTCAAAACTAGTTTCTGCTACCCTCAGCCCTGAAGCACCAACCTGGCTCATGAGAACTGGGCTTCTGTCTTCCTGCTTCGTACGTCGTTGCCAAATAGCCCAAGGACAAGCAAAAAAATTATTTAGGTTTGCGAATCATAATTGCCAACCAGGATATAGGAATCCAAGATTTCAAAAGTCCATTTGGGAGAGCTATTGTTGTGTCCTACAGGAGCTGCAAGAGCTACACAGGCAGCTTGATAAGATAATCTGTTCCATTCTCCTAATATACATTTATTTCTGCTCCGGTTTTCTGAGGTGTACTTATAACTGATGTGGGAGAATTTGAGTTAAGATACTGACCCGGGTATGGGAAGGTCTGTGTTCAGGTCCAGTGCAATCCAGATGTGGTTGATTCAGCAATCCATGTTTTTTTAGAATACTGCTTGCACAGAAGCAGTGCTCACCTTTTTGGATAATAGGAGGCACAGCTGAAAAAAGAACTGTTCTGCCAGCAGAAGAGTTTTGTCTTCACGGGAGGGAGTGTTTGCGTGGTGAGGAAAAGGCTTTGTAGCAGAAATAATGCAGACTAAGCTGGTTTTTATTTATTTAATTAATTTATTAATGGTTGTCAAGAGGGGCCATAAACACACAAACACCATTCAGCCCTCATGCTGCTTTGGAGCTCTTCCCTGTCTGTCTACAACTGGTCCCTAGAACATGGTAGAGGGTCCTCTGGATTTGCTAGACAGAAATGGAGAATGAGGAGCAATGCGACAGGCTGAAGCTTTCTTACAGTCCTGTTGCACGTATCTGGCACGCTTATGTTAGCGTAACGTTGCTGTGTTCTCCAGGTTGTTTAAGCACATGATCTCAGACCTCCACCTGTGGAGGGACTTGATTCTAGTTCACTCCTCAAAGGACACGTGACACTCAAAGGAACACACTTTGAGAAAGACTGAAAGCCAGTCACATTTAATCAGAACAGAAGTAGACAGTAACAGATAGACAAAACAGTAAAAGTTCTGTCATATGCATAACCCTTCTGAACCAAGTTAGGAAATCAAGCCCCTTTCTCTCTCTTAGATTTATCTGCTCTTGATTTTTCTGTGTGAATCCCTCTGGGTTTTTTTAAAGTGAGCAGTGATGACCAGTTTTCTTGTTCTGAGGAAATTCCTTTCATTTAAACTGAAGCCATCACTCTATCCAGAGTATACATACACATGCTACTCCTTTGTCTCTCCAGTACAAGAAATGCAAGATGCTTCATAAAATCCAGTCAGAAGTTGTATCTTGTACTGATTGCCCCAAGTCATCCCAGTTAACCTTGCACTGTTTGTGTTCTGCTGACTTCAGAAGCACTGAGAGATCCAAGGCAGTTGCTCACTTGAGTTGTTCCATGGCCACGGACTTGCATGTGCTCCAGGGTCAGCACACACCTAGATGTTTTGCTGGATCAGGGCCTGAATGCTTTCTGCCTTTGCTGGGGGCAGGATCTCAGATTTTAAAGTGTCTGTCACTCATGAACATTAAAATTTGCATTTGAGATACTTAGCATGTTTCCAGGAATGACTGCCCACCTTGTTTTTCCCCATGTCCATGCTTGTATACCAGAACTATTTATTTGGACTTCTTTGCCACCCGGTTTCAGTGGCTTCCAGAAAATGCCACCCAGGTCTGAACTCTGTTTCTGAACTAGATTATTTGCAGTGAAAGTTAAATAGAAAACGTTTGCAAAATTATTCATCCCCTCCCCACCTTTTTGCTGCCAGCTTAGTTTATATGTATGTGGCTTGTGTCAAGAAGAAAAGGCCTGTGATGTGTCATAGCCAAATTACACGAGGGGCTGAACTCCACTTCCAGGTACCTGTGGTGCAGGAGGCTGGGATGGTGCTCGGAATTGCCGAGACCCCCTGGAGAGCTTCAATTCTCTTACCTCTTACCTCAGTGGATCCCAGGTGCTGGGCTGTGAGATCCTCTGCATCTGACTGATGCAAGATTCATGCTGCTGAGGGCTGGAGGGGAGAAACTGCGTCTTGGTCAGATCACGTTAGAAGAGTTATGCGTAAGGAGTGGGCAGAAGAAGTCCCTGCCGCCTACTTCAAAGGATTTCTCCTCTGATTTGTGAATATCTTTTTGAAGGGGAAAAAAGAACAACTCTTCTACCAAAACCATAAATTCTCATAGTGATAATAAAGGTCCTTAGGCCCCCAGTGTATTAATTACTGTAAAGAAAAAGCAAAATATGCATTTATTTTATTTTTAATTATATTTAGGAAAGCATACAGAAATTGCATTTTGAAGGTTTCCTTTGAATGTTATGGACTGTCCTATGTTCATTACTTTATCTTATATTTTTAAAACATTTTTTGGATTAAATCCAGTAAGCCTGGATCTGTCTTGTGATATGCAAGCGAAGACAAACAGAGCAATTATATACACATACATGTGTAGATATATATATGCATTTAGTCCATGTGTAAGAAAGCAAGCAACTGAGATGTGGAACTCAGGCTGTGAGCTTCTTTGCAGTAGAAACTACTCTTGATTTTGCACCTAGCAGACTGGCATTATTTTAAATGCCTGAATTCTTTTCAATGTGCTGGCCATGCAGAGAAGGAGAATGTGGTCTGTGACCCAGCCAGGAGCTTACAGGGAAAGGGTCGCTGTACTTGATGTGAATTTCTAGTTTTTCTTGTCAGAGCAGGGGGAATTGGGAAAACAGTACTTTTAACCAAGGCTGATTCGTTGGCCGGTTCCCAAAGTGGTTCAACCAATACCATCCTTTACCCAAAGGGGTCATATCGGTACAGTCCAGTCCCAAAGTTACTGGAGCCTGCAGGGACCCACTGTTCCCAGCGTCGTCCCTCGGAGGCACATTCCCAGCAGCAGTGTTTGTGACAAGGGCTGCAGTGCAGGTTGTCCTCCCATCAGGTAGCTTGGGCACTTCCTATCCATCCCAGTGCCCCTGCTGCTCTGTACTGTCTTTGTGGACAGAAAATGCTGGCTGGGTTGGGTGTGACATTCCTACGGGAAATGATGGGGCAAATTGGAGAATTTATTAGCCTTGCTAGTCGAAGCAAAATTCAAAAGCAGATGGGAATGCATCCTGTGATATCTCAGACTTATTGCAACAACGGATGAACGCCTAATGTTGGCAGTGTAGGATTCCCTACGCTCCTTGAGCATATGGCAGAGAAGTGGAGTTTATTTTGGGTAACAAAATATAGGTTGGATTGAGTAAACATCGGTACTTGCAGGTTTCAGGAATTTTCTGCAGGAAATACAAGATACTACTGCATATACTAAGGAAATACATCTATTTCTCTTCAATTAAATGATTTCTTGACCTTTAAACTAGTATAGACATATTTACAAGCTTTGGTTTCCACTTTTTTTTTCTTTTTTGTTATCATAAATGAAATGTCTGTAGGACTGCAGAAAGTTGATTTCCCTGTGTTCAGATTCACTGAGTGATACACTTCCTGTGGGACAGGCAGTAGGGGGTCGATCAACTTTTCCAAACCTAGCACAGGTAATTAATTGTGCTAGACAGCAGCATAAGCAAGAGCACTGTGTATGCCCAATTAATTAATTTCTGTCTCTGACTGTAGCGATGACAGAAAATTAGAAACCAGTAAATTCACTCATCCACACAGGAGGTTTTAACATGGCAGAGTTGCGCATGATGCAGTGGTTGGATCGGGGCTCCCTGGGAGCCCTGGAACGGAGGGAATTTCATGGACATAGCAGTGATACAGAAATATCCTTGCAGCTGCAACTGCCCAGGTATGTGGAATGATTTTGTTTGGAAGTTGCAAGAAAACCTGATCTGTATTCTTTCTTGGTTGAAGACATCTTATAGCTGCTTGGTTTTACGGTTCCTGTCTTGGGCAAAACACAGGTGACTAAGAGAAGAAAAAAAAAAAAAATATGTACTTTTAAATCCCTAACATGGCACTGATCTCTACTTGTTCATGAAGTTGTAGCTTTCTGTGAGATGTCCAAAGGTGCAGACATTCCTTAAGCCCTTCTAATTTTGAAAGCTGTGCTCAGCTGATTGGGGAAAGTTAGTTACTCTTTTATAGGAGATCAGCTGATGGTACTAACCAGTAACTGCGTTTTGGGTATTGTGTAGTTGCTGCAAATTATTTTGGATCTCTGTGGAGTGTTTAAAAATCTCTCAGAACTAATCCAGAGCTGAATCTGATATCTCCAGCACTGTTTGCTTACCATCGTACTTAAAGAGAAGTCCTCAGGAATCCCCAGTGTCCTCTCAGTGGGGTGAAACACTAATTCATTGTAAGACTGGCAGCTTGGTGTTTTAGGGATAATTTTGAGTAGTAAATAAATTGGAGGGAATGAGAATCTCCTCCGAAATGCTGTGCGATGGTCTGTAAGGTGGTAGAGAGGCTAAATTTCTTGAGTTGGTTATGTAGGTGAGTGACTGTAACCCAGTGACTAGAAGTGATACCTTTGGTTTCTGGGTCAAGTAGTCATGTATATGCAGAGCAAGCAGGCAGAGTCTGTCTGCATTTTTTTTTTCCTTGTGTGTGTATGTGTTTGTTTACAGTCTGTCTTTCTAATGAATTTATATCCTTGGAAGAACTACATCCACATTGGATGAGACAGGATTGTGTGACCTAGATGCTTTCCACTACTATATTGCAAGGTGGTCATAGTTGGAGGAGGTTTTTTTGAGTCAAATTAGTCAGATGGCCCCATGACCTGGAAGAAAAGTGCATCTTTCTAGGGAGAATGTTAATCATATTGCATGTTATAGGGTGAAAAAAAGTCCCCTGAGTTGGTTTTATTTTATCAGACACCGTACTAGCAATATAGATTATTTTTCTCCCTGCACATCTGCTGTTCTTTAGGTTTGTCAAGCAGAGCAGAAAGCAAAAATAATGGAAAAGTAGTAAAATTAGACACTTTAAAATGTTCTTGTGAAAAGTTAGTGGCACTAATGAGTATGCTCTCGGAAGAAAGAAATGCAAAAATAGATTTCAGAAAGAACATGTGTTTCAATTTATTGTTTTAAATAATGTTCTGAACTGTTTGGCAGAAAGATAGGAAATTGAAAATATCTTATTGTTACCAAATCTGCACATTGGATTTTGAAAAATAATCTTGGCTGAAATGCATTGTCCATCACTAGCTATAGATCTCCTTCTTTGTTCTGATTTTAGAAAAGCAAATCTTTTCATTTAAAGGACTGCTTATCTCTGAGTACTATTGATTGAAATTTGGTTAAGTTTATTGCTGAGTTAAGCTCACACTCATCGGTGCATAGGAGTCCCCAGGCCTTTTTTTGTTAGTATCAGGTCAGAACAGGGAAAAGATTGAGAATGCTGATCTGCCATTATCCATCGCCTCTACTTCACATAGGCACTAGGTCCAGAAAGAGAATTTTTAATCTTAATTTTGATTCAAGTAAATGATGTGGTGATTTGACCCCCTTGTTCCTCAATCTTGCATCTCTACCTGAGAAACTCCAGTCCTTGTAGGCGCTTTCTGATACTGCAGTTCCCATTCATCTTTCTTTGTCAGCATATCTGGGAGGAGGCTGGGAGGCAATAGGAAAAGAACGTCTTCTTTTTAGACCAGAATAACTTGTATTCATAGGAGATTTTAAGATATCTCTTTGAACATCATCTGCTGATCTGCTGTGTTGACACACACCAACCCCCCCCACACACACACACCTCCAACCATTGGAACTGCTTTTTTACTTTGGAAAGTAAAATCCTGAAAAATGGCTCAGTTGGCCATTCATCTCCCTGGAAAACTGAACTAGATTGTTTCTTTCTGCTTCACACTCTGCTTATTAGTTAGGTTTCATGTATTGTGTGTATGGTGGGATTTGTAGATGGGTGGATTAGCGCTGTTACGTGGCAGGCAGTGGAACAGATACCCTGCCTCTTTGCCAGAAGGCAATCCTTATTTCTGCCTTGGCTTAAAGAAATCTGAGTTTCAGGCAATGTATTCTGCTTCTCTGTTTTCATTGGGATCTGCAGCAGTACTTCAGTTTCTTGGTATGATTTAGAACCTTATGTTATTATTTCACTTTTCTTTCAAGGGGGCTTTTAAGCCCCTCCAGAAGCATTCAAAGTATAACTGGGGCAAAGGCACTAGTGTCTGATTATAGTGGGGAAGACTGAAACTGTTAGAAGTTTGTGTTGTAGGGGTTGGAAGCAAGATGGTTACGGAGGGGAGACAGAAAAAGCCAGTCTCTGCAAAGGAAGCACAGATGGGCAGCCTCCAGTTGAGCACAAGGAAAAGGGAGTTTGTGACTCCTGGGCCATTTTTGATGCTTTTCACTATGGAAACTGTTTTCATAGCTGCCTCTGCTGCCCATTCACTGGCTTTTATTATTTAGGCACTTTGGTACAGAAAACCTTGAGCTTGGTAGCTTGGCCAAAAGATGCTGAGCGCTGCTGAAGTCTTTTAGCCATGTTTGCCTGCAGGGGAGGTTTCCTGCCAGTGTGACTTCCTAGAATTGGACATCAAGAGATTTAGCAATGCATGTGTAGTACAATATGCAGATCAAATGGAGCTCACCTAAGTTACTTTAATTTCTGGCAGTTGTTCCTGGTGCTTGACAACTAGGAGGACATTGCCAGAGATTTAGATGGGTTTTTTTCTTTGTTAATTCTTAGTCATTCCTTTGTTTTTTCTTAGTCATAAAGACTAACGTGAGCCTGTGTGTAGCAGAGTAATTTTTGTTTGCATAATCTGATGAGGGTTTATTTGTATAATATTTTTGTGTGTATGCATGCACTCCATATCCTTGACAGAAAGCTTAGAGCTTGACTGTCTCCAGTAAAGGGATCCCAGTTATTAATTGGTGATGCTCTTCTGCTCTGTAGACTGAAATGTATTTTCTTGGGATTTTTTAAAATTCAAAATAAGCTTAAAATTAATCTGTAGGCTGAGCAATAGGAAGCATAGGTCTAAAAGTGGATTTCCCACTCTGTAGGTGAATGGCATACACGCACCTTTTAGCCCCTTGGCTTTCTCAGTTGGATGAAATCTTTGGCATAGTTTCCCTCCACTCAGGAGATGAGTTATCGACTTGTCGAGCAGTGTGACAGTACTGTCAGGGTTCTCAGTTGCTTACAAAGGGTGATTGTAGTCCTCCCTTTTTAATACTGATTTGATTCATAAGTAGTTCCACTAATCTCAATTAGCCTTCTCCTTGTTCACATGCTTTTAACCAAGATCAGACTATGTATTTTCTTCAGTTGCACCTATTTTGTTTATCGACTTGAACTCTTTGCTTTACTGCTGTCGGTGTCACCAACTTAAATATGTAGGTTATGAGAACTGGTACATCCTTCAGTACATAGCTGGGAATTCTGGTGTGCTATTTGGAAATGAATCATTTGCTGATTTCCTAATACAATGGAGGAGAACTTGTAATACGGAAAAGGGGAATATATGGTAAAGGACAAATGACAAGAACATTTGCTGTCATAGTAAGTTGCACAACGTGGTAATGGTTTATGTAACTAAGGAACTCAGAGCTGTGTCCGAAGGATAAGGGAAGATGGCATGTTTCTGTCTCGCAGTAGTATGTGCTCATACATGCTAGGCAGCACAGACTAAGTACCTTTTTATGAAATACATTTATTTTTAAGAAGCAACTTTGAAAAGAAATCCCTAAAGCCAATGAGCCATCAGTCTAAGCGATTACAAATGGTATGTGTATGATTATTAGACCTGACTTAGCATGTTGAATCTCGCTGTACCTCTGTGATTTTGAAAGAGAAGAAAAGTAATTTGCTTTAAGTGAAGACATAAATTGTGCAAGAAGAGACCCCTATGCTTACCCGTTTTGCTGACCCACTCTGGTGTTAAGGGGCATAATATATTCTGGAGGGTGGAGTGGGGTATGTAAAGACTGAAATGTGAACTTGGGGCGGATGTGTTACAGGTGCAGACTGGTCAGTCAGAATTGATGGCTTCTGTACACCTGCTGCTGCAGAACAGTTAGCAATAGCAAGTTCAGCAAATATCTTTCCAGCTCAGTTCTAAGGAGGAAGAAAAGGAACCTTTACAAAAACACCTTCAAAGTACTTTTGACCTTTTACAAACCTGAGTACGTTAATCCTTAGTATTTCTGTGTGGAGGATTAATATTACCAATGAAAAAAACAAAGGCATAGGAAGATTGAGGCCCAGATTAAAAAAGACCTTGAGGTAGTTACGTCCATGTTCAGTGGTGCACTTACATAGCTGGTCCCACAGGATAGTTTCCATAAGGCTGGGAATGTAGGTCTTTTGAGTTCCTGTCTTGTGTGTTTAACAGGATAAGTTGTTTGTTGTCAGCCTTAGTCCAGAAAAAGTGCCTTGTCTTACTTGACACCAGAACCAAACACGCAAGACAGAGTTTGTCTCACCTGGGTTCCAAAAGAACTAGTGTCACATTCATGAAGTGATTATGGCCTTCAGTTAGGAAGGGGCAGAGCTGTCAGCTCTCCTTCTTTTACTGTTGTATCATAATTGCAATGCAGCGGTGCCTACGCTTTTTGGTCAGAACTGGCTATGTGTTGTACTTGTTGCTGTACAGATCGTACTAACCTGTCGCCCTGGTGCTAAAGCCCCTACGCTCCGAGTAGATGGGAAGAACAAAGGAGTTGCACCATGTCACTGATGGGCAACTGAGGCTTGGGAAAAAACTGATTAATCAATGATGCAAAGGGAGCTTGTAACAGAGAAATGAATTGAATTTGAAAGTTATGGAGCTACGCTTGCAGCACTGTGTGTGTACATGTCAGTGTGGCTAAGCTGGCATTGCTGGTAGGCAAAGTGACCCTGCAGGTTCTGTGGTTCTTCGGTGTGCTGGGTTTGGGTACAGACCTGAGTGAGTTAACCCCCTTTTTTTTTTTCCTTCCTGGATTGGCTTTCACCTGCATCAGTTCTCTGAGCTGGTTTACTACAAGGACAAGAAAATGCGTGGAGGTGACATGAGAAGGTTGAACTGCTGCTTGTAGCAATACTGTTAGCTTCTGTGAGTTTGAAGCGTATATGAAACTACAACACATGACTTTGTCCAAATTTTGGGGTTGGTAAACAATTTTTTCTCTGCTTTAATACACCTTTTGTACTGGAATACCCATCCTCCATGGAAACCGGCATCTGATGTCAGTAAGATTCACTGACATTTTCGCTGCTGCTGAGGATCACCCAGCTAATTCTGCTGGCAGAATGCAGGGATGCATGGACAAATTTTAGTTTTCTGCCTGTGTGGTACCCCTCGCCATCTCACATATTCTGAAGGTACACACTATGTCCTTCCATTCTCTATGTGATAATTTACAGAGAACTCAGTGGCAGAAAAATCACTTTAAATCTGAAGGAGTAACAATTTTGAAATGACTCCCTGAAGCTTAGTAGCTTCCCTTCACAAACAAACAAACCTTCTATAAATACCTACAGGAAAAACAACCAAACCCCTTATTTACAAAAGATGCCTCTATGCATTCAAAATCTTTGCCTTGTTTTCCTGTCAGGCCTCATTTCCACCAAGGGATCTCTTTTATAAGGCCAGCAGGACTGCTGTAATGTAGGAGGAGATAAATATATATGACAAAAGATGTGAAAGGGCAAAGCTCTGCCTTGACATTGACACAGGTAATTGAGTTATTGGGGGTTAGTGTAGAAGTTGACTGTTTCTTGGGAGAGATGTCATGTGGCATTCTGGTTGTGGGAACAATAAGTATCCTCTGGCAACATTTATACTTGCCATTTCTCCCCTTTCAGTTAATACTCCTAATTACTTTTGGCACAAATTTAAGTGACTCTGGAATAGGTGTTTAAGCAAAATATTCTAGATACATTGGTGGTATGTGTCATCTGGTCACCTTGGTAGAGATCATTGGCAGGTGGGGTCCTTTAAGACACTGCTATTCGTAACAAGAAAACGAATTCATATTCACATATGCATGTGTAGGGTTGCCAGAATTTAACCTTCCCTCTAGACTCTGTTAGGAGTACTGAGATACTTTAGCCAGTAGTTGAAACTGAAATCTGGTATGAAAAAAAAAGGGGGTTTTGCTATGAAACTTGCATGCTTTGCATCTAATATGCACAAAAATGCAGATATAAATATTTAATGTTCTGAGCAGGGCCGTTAGTTAAGCCATAGTGTTGTATACTAGTAATGACAGATGTTAATTATGGAGGAGAACTGGATTATGACTTTGGGGGTGCCCTTATTAGGAGGGGACAGTGTATAAGTGGTCCTGGGAGGCTTTGTTAATTGGAGAAAACTTGTTTCATAGCATCTTCCTCACCTTTTTCACCAGGAGGTAGTAATTTACTACTGCTTATACAAACACCAAATGAGACACTGCTACTATAGGCCAGCACCGCTGCTTGGTGAGAGGGGAAGTGAGGGTGACTTGTCTTCATTGGTTCATTTCCAGACTTTCTCCACCTTTTGCCCTCTTCAGCTTTGCTTCTCCTTTCCTGGATTTGGTTCGACTGCTTCCCGGGTTTCTTTAGGAACCCAGCCATCCACACATGCATGGGCACCTGTTATTCCAGACAGATACATAGGTGCAGTTCTCTTGCAACCAGGCGGCACTTAGGAAACTTAAATATCTCTTCTGTATCCTTAAAAAGGAAAGTAACCACAGGCCCTCTGGAACTCTCTAAGTTGCCTGCGCATGCAGCTAATTATTTTGAGATTGAAACAGCACCTTTGAAGCATGTCCATGAAATACATAATTAAAGTATCTTATGTTCGATCATACCATTGGACAGCTAATTGAAAATCACATTGTGTCTACATAATGAGACAAATAATATATGCGTTTGTGCACTGATGAAATGACTTGTCCCGTCGTCTTTTTCCCTTTAATTGCTACGATGGCAACTGGCAGAAGAGGACAACGTGCTGGGCTGTCCTTGATCAGCAAATCTAACAGACGCAGAGTTCCTGTTAGGGACTCCCCTGAGTTCAAATAAAAGAGGCTCTGACGGGCAGGACTGCTGCTTCCAACAATTTCCGTACAGATGTGGAAGTAGGGCAGAGTATGTTGGGTTTCCTGCTGTCTAGGAAGTCGGTGGCTAGCACAGCAGCTGCTCAGGCTTCGTAACCCAAGCGGGCATATGTGTTTATGGTGAGGAATGAATGGCTTGAATGGGTTTGGCGGTGTCTGCCCGTAGGATCATGCCATTCGAGACCCTCTGTGATGCCCAGCTGGCTCTGCTACAGCAGAGAGTCACTGCAGAGCAGCTGGTATTTCAGCAAGCAGGTTTGGTGTTTGCCAAGCTCCAAATAGCATCTGGAAGTCTTGCAAGCAGTGAGTTGTCCTCAGTCAGTCTCTTGGGGATCTGGTGACTCTAGAAGTATCAATGGCAAGGGGTACACCCCTCTTAGCCACATCCCTTCTGTGGTTTTTATTCCTTCAGTATCTGTCTTGCTCCCTGTGGTAGGGGAAGTGCTGTGCTGTGTTTTATCATCATGCCATGAACGTGTTTCTTGGAACGTAAGAACACAGGAAGGATTCCTTTGCCCTCCTCTCCACCATATGTTGTATGTTTGTGGAAGACAGGCATATCCTGATCAGTAAAATAATTGGGTTTACTTATCTTTCTTGCTCCAATTTACAGATAGAGGGATAGACAAGATTTATCGTGTTATGCTTTACAGTTATTAGCAGGATTTAAGGTTGCCAGAGAAGAAAATTAATTTAAGGTTAAGCATATATGAGGAGAATTGCAGGCTGGTCCTTCACTCTGAAATGCATTGATGGCAATAGCCATATGAGGGAGGGATGTCACCTCTTCCTCAGAAGATTCACAGCTGGATCAGGGCTTAACTACAGTGGATCTCACGGTCTTATTTTTACAATGACGACTTGCATGATCTCCCTCTCATCACAGCAAGAACAGCTTTCCAGCTTACTGGCTCATTCCTTTGGCTGTAGAATGGCCTGGAAAGAGCTAGTTATTTCAGGTTAGCATTTACATATACGTATGTCCATGTACATGTTCTTTATGTGAAATAAAGTCGTTTTTCTCAGTCTCATAAGTAATCATAGCTTCCCTCTGTAGCTCTTGTACTTTCTGACATCTAAAAATATGTCATAGTGCATTAGTGCTAGGAAGACAAAGACAAGTAAAGAAGTCTGCTGATGCTGCTTTTTACATTTAAAATCATGCAAAATATCCAGGGGTTTAGGATGCATTTTCTCAGGGGGTTCCTATGACCTGAGTTCCCTGCTGTTTACCTTTTTCAGTCACAGTCTTCTAATTATAATGCCACAGTTTTGGGAAAGGTTATAGTCACTGCAACTGGCTTCAAACCTTGCATTACAAAATTATATTCTGTGGCTGCTAGTGCCTGGTGAAGATCTGGCTTCCAAACAAAGGCAGAGGAAAGAATGAAGCAGCAGACCCTGCAAGAGATAGAATATTGTCTGTGTGATTAAAGCTCTTTTATTAGGCTATGGTCTGTAATGGGAAAGAAAAAAGCATGATCTCCGCTGATCTGCATTTTAAACAATGTCGAGGATTAGCAGAGGGGCAGCAGATGCACCTATTGAGCTGTAAGGGAAGGGATTCAAAGCTATACCGTGCAGATGGGAGATTATTGTACTGTACCTCCCTGCATGTGCCAGTCGGTACTCCTGCTGCTCTGCGGAGCGGCACTTATCATCCCCGTCAGCCCTCCCTGTCCCAGAGCACACGCAGCACAATGACCTGCCTTAGCCCTGCCGCTGTGTTGAGCGGACACTCAACCAACCTAAGCAAGCAGAACGCGAGCTGTGGCGGCCATTCTGCTGCCGCCGGTGAGAGCATGATATGGGCACTGGCTGATGATAACATCCCTCCTAACACAGTCATTCAGCAGCTTAACCCTTTCCGTTTGAATGGCTTGGTTTATCGATGCTGCTTATCATTTTGCTACAGACCCGTCTTTTTCCTAGAGCGGCGTGGTTAAAATGATAGGTGAGAGAAATCTTCCTTCATGGTTTATTCTGTTCTTCTGTCGTTGCTGCTAGAAAACAACAACCTTTCTCCTAGCTAAAATACAGCGTTGCAATTTTGTTACTGTTGTTTTCATTAAATGGATCATAAGTTTGAAAGCTCTCTCACCAAATTTATACATTCACATATAACATAGGAACCACCCCACTTCTGCTGTCAGATTTTCTGCTGTAAGTCAGGAGCAGATGTAGTGGCACAAATGGAATTATTCTCCTTTTACATCGCTGTAGCAGGGGGTAGCTGTGAGGTTTATTATCTGGAATTTACTAAGAACGATGGTCTACTGGCCAATTATTTCTGCTCTAGCATATAGTTTGTAGTCAAAAATACATTAATAATGGTTTTCTTACTTTACCAACTCCCACCAACCTAAAATGTGATTGTGGCATGTGCTTGGTTTCCAGCTCTGCTACAGGGTTTCCGTGTGACCTTCAGAAAGTTGCCCAATTTCTTCATGCCTAAAGTCTTTATCTTCAAACAGAAAAATAGTGTATAATTAGGTGTACTCTTTGACTGCCTGATCTGTTTGGATCATAAACATCTACCCCAAGGCAGGGCCTAGCACCTATTATGTGTATGTGTGATGCTGATCACAGTAGAGCCCTAGTCTTGGGTTGAGTCTTTCAGTATAAACAGCAATCATAATTCCATAGGGCTGTCACTCGTATAATTAGTTCTGTGTTCTGTTAGGTATTTTCTCTTTAAAGACAGATTTCTCCATAGTCCTGAAGTATGTTCATGAGGCTTGAAAATGACTGGAAAAAAAATTATTTTCTGCACATCCTATTCTTACTGTGTTAAATGTATTGTAAAGCACGCTTTGTCTGCTCATGTGTGGGCAGGTGAGAGAGTGCCAATTCCTATATATAGGAGTATGTAAAGCGGGAGGGTTGGAACTAGATGATCTTTACGGTCCCTTCCAACCCAAACCGTTCTATGATTTTGTGATCTGTTTAAATACATGTCTTTGCTTCTTGGTTGGCATTGATTCTGCCTAGTTCACCTCACGAGCTCCATCAAATTGTAGACAGTTATCTGACTTTGTCTTAAAGCTTAAGCTCTGCTTAAAGCTGGAACACGCCTCAAGGTCTGACATACTTCCCGTAGCATCCCTGTTTTTTTGTCTTGATCAGCTGAGTTCCCACATTCAACAGCAGATTAGGAAATGTGAACCTGGAACCATGGAGCAAGGCTCCATGTCTTCAATGCCAGTAGGGTCAGTGCAGAAGTGGCGAGGATGCCAGCAAGGAGCTTGGGTTTGGCTGCAGCAATGCATTCTTGTTTGCACTGTTGTTACGTTCTGATGTGGGGCTGATCTAGCTGTGAGGAGAATTACCATCTGAAAAGCAGTGTTGATTAATTTATATCATTTATATTTAAATCAAGGTAATTAAAATCATGGCTTTTTATTATGGTTTAAATCAGCAAGGGCAAAATCTTGATTTCATTTTTTGATTCCATACTTGCTTATCCTTTGTACATTTTGGCTATTTTCCTAAGAAAAGGTTGATTTTCAAGGTGGTGGCCATCCAGGTATGTTGATTTGCAAAAAAAATTCTCTTTACATAAAATTTAGTATTTCTTTTCTGTGGTTGAGAAGACATTCTTTACCACTGCACATTCACTGAAGTCATAGTGTAGTTAATGTGCATTTATTTGCATGCTTTCTTTAATAATTTTTTGTTTCACAATACACTGATGACTGGCATTTTCTACTCAGTGTAGATGGATATATATTATTTATCGGTAACTTGCATCGACTTCTGTTTGTTTGGAAAGTGAAGTGAGATTAGATTAAAAAAATAAAAATTATTATTTATTATCTAGGTGTGCTGGTTCCATTTAAAAATAAATGTAAAGGAAAAAATGATTTTTAAATAGTTCATTGGGAACAGTTACAACAGCACGTGAGGTACCTGTGGGCAGACACTGTACAGAGCTTGCTCTGCTTACTTCACAGTGCACCTTACTGCTCACCTGACCTTTCTGGGCTCTGGATAACAGACCGTGTTGCTCTGGGATCTGCAGCAAGTGGGGATCCCCACTTGGAATTAGAATGAGACCAACCAGACCTTAAAGCCAGGTCTCTGGAGGAGGAAGTCTCACCTTCAGTTATGTGTATTGTTACTCTTCCTCTTACCAATTGCCCAAAAATGGATTTATTGGGAGTGTTGAAGGTAGGGGTAAGAACTTCACTGGGGTAGGAAAAAGGGAAGTTATTATTGTGAGCAAATTAATACTCAGTCCAGCAGCGTGTCTTTCCTACTGTGCAGGAAGAATTAAGAGAGCTGTTTGTATGGCTGGGTGTCTTGTAAGAGCATGTGCACCCTCACAGCAAAGGTGGACAACAGTACCCTGGGCTGTAGGATCAGCCAGATCGAGGGAAGTGATCCTTCCCCTCTGCTTGCAGCACTGATGAGGCCACGACTGGAGAACTGCATCCAGTTCTGGGCTTCCCCAGTACAAGATACAAACGGGCTTACTGGAGTGAATCCAGAGTAGGACCACAAAGATTAAGAGAAGGGTCTGAAGCATCTCTTGTAAGATGAGACTGAGAGTGTTCAGCCTGGTGAAAAAGCTTGAGGGGATTTCATCAATGTGACCAAATACCTGATGGGAGGGAAGGAAGAGGTAGGTGACTCTTTGTAGTAGTGCCTCCTGACAGGACAGGAGGCAATGGGCACAAATTAAAATGCAATTCAGTCTGAACACAAGGAAACACTTTTTTACTGTGAGGGTGGTCAGACAGCGGGACAGGTAACCAGAGAGGTTGTGGAGAGGTATTAAAAATGCAGCTGGACATGGTCTTGGGCACCCTGCTGTAGCTGGACTAGGTGATCTTGAGAGGTCCCTCCCCACGTGTGTGCTTCTGTGACTCTGAAAGGAACAGCAGATTCTAGATTTTTGTTTTTCTTCTCTCTTTTCTCTACATCAGGGGATTCTGGACCACTAGCACAAACCAGGCAGAATGTTTAGAGAAGCCTTGACTTGTTTTTTTAACCCTGTTGCTGAATAACTGACCGTCTGCTGCCCTGATTTTCTTAATGCTGTTCCCAGTGATCTGCCACCAAGTGCAGTCTGGATGTTCCTGCTTTACTCACCCAGTTGCCTCTGCTTTCAGGAGGTTCCTTTTCTTTCCAGTACAGTACACAGCAACATTCACATACAGCTGCAGAGGTAAATTTGGAGTAGAGTGCACTGCAGAGAAGAGAGACAAAGGTTTTCAAAAGAATCTTTATTCTAGGCTTCTTGCATCATTGTTAGTGGGGATTTACAGTTGATGCTGTGGGCAGAAGGTTTCTCCATCATATTCAACAACTTGTAATCACACAAGGGCACAGACTTGCCTTAATTCCCTTTAATCTGACCAGAGGGGAGCACCTTTGCTCTTTCTCAGTTCTGGTTTTCTCAACTGCAACTAGAATAGAAGCCTCTTGTTTAGACAAACCTTATCTGAGAAGTAAATTTCTCTTTCTGTAGTTCCTCTGTCTGTCTCCTGGAGATTGTGAGGGCTTCTATCCCCATGAAAGGGAAGGGATCCAGTGTTAAGCACTTTCGAAGTCTCGTATCTGCAAGTAAAAATGGTCCCTCACAAAGCTTAGGGCAGCTCCTTGTGCAGTTGAAATCTGTGGGGCTGGATCCACTGCACAGCCGACTGTGAGGCTCACCGCACACACGCTTTCAGGCACTCCTGTTGCGGCTGTAGGCAGCCATCCGGCTCGAGCGGGAGGCCCCCGCGGCCTGGCCTGGCCCTCGGGAAGCAGACCCTGTGGGCATGGCACTGCCATTCACCTTCTGGTGACAGAACGCAGGTTACTCCAGCTCACAGTTTCCCATACTGGTTTGGTTTGTCCAGCTGACCGAACCGTGCTCGTTGGTTTGCAGGCTGAGTTACCAGAATTGGACTTTCCAGCTGTGAAGACTGAGGCTTTTCTGTGTTTGGTCATTGCTAGAGTTCCTGCTTTGAGAGTCTCTTTCTATTCTTGCTGACAGTTTTTAAAATTATTCCCCTAATAAGATTTTGACTGCAACCTCTAACCTTTGGTGTCTTAAGCATAGAGGGTCACAGACAAATAATGTTTCTGTGGGATACTGTAGAGGAACGAAGCTGTGTTAATTAGCATTGATAATATACAGCTGTGGTTGGCTTCAGGGGCAGCGGGTTGGTCGATGTAGCTAAGGTGCAGCTGTGGCTGGTTCTGTGAAGGGGTCGAGAGCCAATGAAGGGAGAGCTGCCGAGGAAGAAGAGAGAGAGGAAGAAGCAAGAGAAGAGAGAATGCACGCCCGAGATGAGGAGAAGGCAGCTGAGGGACTGGCATGAAGAGTGTGCTGGGATGAGGTGGTAACAGACCTTGTTGCAGCTCGATAGTTTGGAGAGTGCTGCAACAGGATACCTGTCCTGCTGAGCTGCTGCTGATTTTTGTGTTCAGGGAGAGACTCCTGCATACCCCTCTACGTGACCTGGCCATAGCCTTAATGTGTGAGTGGCCTGACCCCACAGTACGAGTAAAAAATACCACAGCAGTTTCTAGTCACTTAGGAGCTCATAATACACAGCCAAAGAACTTAAGTGTGTGTAATGTTCATCAGGACAAGACTTATTTTCTGTGCTCTTTACAGGCAGCATCCCTTAAGGCCAGTGGCTTTGCAGAAAGTGATAGGTGATTTGTCTAATGCCATTATTGCTGCGTAGTACTGCATTACCTTAGCACGTTTATCCCCCTGTGTATGTCGGGACACTGAACAGGCACAGCAATCTCAATTATTTCTGAGCTGCCTCTTCTTCTGAGCGTGAGCGCCTCTGAGTCAACACTGAGCTGCTCTGTGGCCGTTGTTTGTAGTCTGCGCTGTGTTGTGTCACCTCCCTGGGGAGGCTGGGAGGGCTGCAGCTCTTCTCGGGAATTGGGAATCATTCCAGGGAAGCCAATGGGATCACAGTAGTGTACGTGCGGGGAAAACTGGGTCCTCATGTGGGAGTGCTGTTCTTGAGGGATGGTATTTTTAACTTTTGCCCAGGCTTTGGAGCTTGTAGGGAGAAGATACTTATTGGTCTTTTGCTTATTTCTGTGAACTTGTCCAGGCTTAGAACTTGTCCTTCTTCTTAAGATATTTATTTTTTTTAATTGAATCTTCCTGAGTATTCAGACACCTTGTTCTAACTGTGTGGGGCCAAAAAATAGAATTATTAATAGAATAGAAAGTAATCAGAGGAAAAGCCCTGGGGATTAGATTCTCTGTTGACATCTAGAAAACTCATCCACTCTTTACCTTTCTTTATTGTGGCTCTGGTCTTGAACTAGTGTTTGTAGGGAGCCTAATTTAAGGATTTTATTCTGATACTAAGAAATTACCAGTCTTAGTAAAGGTGGAACCCTTTCCTGTGTGTGGGAGTGGTACAGTAAAAGGTGCTGTAGATCCAAGAATAACAATGCCTGCAGATCTGTTTTGCCTTAGTTACAGTTACCGTATACAGGGGTTTGTACACTTTGGTAAAGAACAGCTGGTTCTGGCATAGCTGTAAGGTCTTCTACAGCCAGATTCTTCGGCACTTCGAACTCATTCTCTACAGCAACACCCATCAGAGGAAGCAAGGTTTGGATAGGTGTAAGCTGCTGATGAAGAAACTGGTCTGCAAATTCCTGAAACAGATGAGGCTTTGCGTTGACTTCAGTGGGCTTTAGATCAGACCCATGGGGTTGTTCATCATCCTCTCCAGTGAATTCTTCCAGAAGAGAAAAATTCACTGTGGGATCTTCCAGCCACCCAGGCAGGGGTTGTTGCATAGAAATCCTGGACACAAAGATGTGTTTTGACAGCACAGTTCTCGTGCCAATGTCCTTTTATAATCACCAGTTCCTGCCTGGGTTTGAAATTGAACTCTGTTTCAGGATATGCTTAGCATCAGCCACTTTGGTATGCATTTCCAAGTGATAAAGCTGCGTATTGAAGGTGGATTGTGACGTGCGTGTTTGTATTTATCCAATGACTTCTCTTTTGAAAGGAAATTAAATACACTTTTCTTTCTTTTTTTGTGGAGGCACAGCTGACCGCGCTCTCTAGGTATTACATTGTTTCTTGTGAACCTTACCTTAAATTAATGAGGTGCTTGAGCCTTTTTCACAACCACTGAATATGACGCCCTGCTTTCTTCTCTTTGTAAGGAACAGAGTGAACCAGCTGCAGTGAAGTTTGTACTACGTGAGCAGGCACCTCCTGCTCTTCTTGGTGTAGAAGTCGATAAATGCTTTCAGCTCCATGCTGTGACCTGAGCCATTATTCTCACGTTAAAGGAAATACTTTTGAAAACTGTTTTTTTAATACGCCTGTTTCTGTTCATTAAAATGGTAACAGTCTAATTTTTCTGACCTTTAATTCTTTTGCTGTAACTTTCCCTTTTTTAATCAGTTTTCATATGGGCTTTCTTTCTATTGTCCTAAGCTGGGGGGTTGGGGTTTCTCAAATTCAGTACAATTAAGAAAATGTGGCATTTCATATACTTTTTACAGAGGAACAGAGTGCAAAATGGGAAAAGCGGTCTGTTAACAATTGTGTCGTGAGATCTCTGCCCTCACGTTTTACAATGCGCATGATGCACTGGAGGGGACAGAAAGCACTTGGAACAGTTGCTCAAATTGATACTACGTAGGCCCACATTGTAGGGCTGTGGGAGTCATGGGAAAGTACCAGAATCTTACTAATATTATTTCTTTCCATTTCATCCTATGGACCTGTGTTCTGTAGGTCCATAAGTCTGCTGTTATGAGTCCCCAGGCCTTCCTCCCAATCTCTTGCCCCTCCAACAGCCTCAGGGCCACCCCCTCCCCATCCCTATCCCCTTGTCTAGCCTGCAGCCAAGGCAGTACAACTGGGCTCTGCTCAAGAGTTCACTCTCCTGCTGACTGACCAGCCAGATACCATCTCAGCCAGGTGAATGCCTGCAGGCTAATCTGTATCCTTACCTTTCCTGGACTGGGGCGACTTACAAGGTCTCTCTGTAGCCAGCTGCAGGATTTTGTCAGTTTAGTTGGTGTGGGCCAGTGGGATCCAAAGTTGTTGGAGATGGAGCATGTATAGACAGCTAGACGTGCAAGGTGTCTGTATTAACCTTGTTTCACTAGGAAGCCACATTTTTTTAAAAAAAATAATCCAGATATGCTTCCAAACAGAAACACAAGAAGTCTGAAACTGTAATAAGAGGAACTGCATTAGCAAGGGGAGAGGTTTGAATTCAGGTACTAACCCAACAGGGTTTCAATTCCAAAGCCTACTGCTGCCTTGGGAGGTCTCAGTATCGTTTTGAAAACGGCTCGGGCCATACTGTGGGAGCCAGGTACAGAACGGGGAAGACAAGGTGTCCCTGCTGTGCTGCCACCCAAACCCCAGCATTGTATGGCCATAGGCACTCTTGTCTGTGATAACACAGTAGCGCATGGCAGGAGCATCTTCATGGAAGTATATGGAATGACTTTAACAAAGGTCTCACAGTCTCAAACATCAAAGGTAACTAAGTCCTTTCAGGCTTTGTTGGGAGTTGGAGAAAGAACCAAATCTGAGAGGGAAATACAAGGACAACTCAGGTGTTAGATATTCTTCTGTTTGGCAGATGCTGGTTGACCAACGGCATGATGGGCTCACAGGTCTGGACTAGCCACAGCGTCTGTCGTCATCTACATAGGAGAAAGGAGAGAGTAAGCTATGTGGAAGGAAACTGTGCAAGTGAGAAGTGAACCACAGGACAAATGGGTAAAACTGTGGAGGGTGTTACTGCAGGAGACGTGAGAAGCTAGAGACACTGGGGCAGAGGCACGAGGTATGGCAGGAAATTGTAGATGTTATGACATTGGGGGGGAGAGTAGGATGTCCATAGATGTGGTGAGGACCTGTTGGCATGGGACTGGAGATCTCATGAGGGAACATGAAGAGGATCCAGGGTTTTGTGGTGGACATTGAAATGAAATTTAGGGTGTGGATCTGCAAGAGATGAGCCCCTATTAGCTCTACTGGGTACAGAACAATTTGTCCTTGGAAAAAAACCTGTAGCTGTAGAACCCTGTATGCAGTGGCTACCCAGCGCCTTTCTCCTTTGCTGTGTACGGGCCATACCCCACTGCCACCAGCAGGCCCTTCTGGAGTTTGTGGGAACTGGGATGCGCTGCACGTGCTCGTGACTTGCTGTTTGGTGCCTCGTGCATAGCACGGGTGCAAATACAGCTAATCCAGATCACCCCGTGGGCCGTTACTGAGGCGCAGCATGTCGGCAGTCAGTGAAATCCCGTTAGGAATCTGTCAGCGGGTGATTAAGAGATGTCAGGGGGCAGAGTAAGCTGTATCAGCACGGAGCTGGGTGGATGCAGTGTTCTGTGGGGAGCCTAATCTTGTGAAGAGTGTGACCTCTGCCTTCTGTATTTTTTTTCCGTGGTAACCCCCTTTCTTAATATAAGTTCTTAATATACATATAACCTAGCTGAAGCAACCTTGGTTGATGGGAGGGTCAAAAGGGGGTGAGGACTTCCTGATGGAGGGGCGGTGGAAAGGTAGGGTGAAGAAGGGAGATGTAAGGAACGAGCATGGCAAATGGGATTAACATCAGCCTAAAGCACATATAAAGAGCAGTTCATCTGCTCTTTTCCCTCCTCCTTCCTCACCTCCTCTTCCTCTGCCGTGCAGTGTTCCTTCCTTGTTAGTGCATCAGCTCTTCTCCATAGGTGATTGGACCAAGCAGAGATGTTTTGGCTCATTACCCAGATGTTACCTAATTACTATGACATGTTTTCTAAAAGATATCTTAGGCAGGATAGACAGCTCTGCTGGCTTCCTGCTGTACCTGAAAATGGCCACCTTTGGTCATCTCCTGACAAAGGATTAATGAAAACTGAAGGGGAACATGGATCTCATCATTCCTCAAGAAGAGTTTTTCAAGGAGATGTACACGTACAGCTTTTGGAAAGTGGAAAGAAAAGCTTTTGACTAGAAGAGTTGTGGGCGAAAGCAGAGTTTTCCTAATACCCATGCAGAGATGTAAAAAAGAGATTATTTTTTTTCCTGGTGCATCAATGGAAAGATCTGTTCTAATTTAATTTATCTTTTTCATTTGAAAACAATGAAACCACTCTTCTCTTACCCCATCTGCAAGGGGTGGGGATGCTACCCAAACGCTTTCAGTTGTACGCTTTGGAAGCTGAAGTCTGCACTTCTCCCGTGCCAGGAAAGCGTAGCTTCCCAAGTGGTGTTATATGGGAACAAAGACTTGATCTGAAATAGGAGCTCAGCCCACCAGACATCACAAGCTGCTGATAGATCCAAGAGGACTTCGAGAGTTTGTTAGAGCTTGGCTGATGAAATAATGGCATTTTGCAAAGGACAGAACCAGTGTGCCCATCCAGGTTTGTGTCCCGGTTCCCTGAGGGGGCCTCTTTAGGCACGTGAGCATGTACGGTGAGATGGGAAGGAGAGCATGTCAAAGGGACTCAGCAGTCACGTTCTTTGCTATATTCAGGGGGCACTAAGAGTTTCTGAGAAATATTGATTTATGAAATATTGTAAGAAAGAGACCAAGGTAAAAATCAATAGAGGTGATGTTGGTTCTGTGTGTTTTGATCCTGCTGAGCCTGGAGGATGATCCTACCATAATCTCTGAGGCATACAGTGTAAAACCTGCTCCTGGTGAGCTGCTGTGTGTACATATACATGTCTGTGCCTCTTGATCTCTAATATCAGGCGTGTGGATCCAGTCACATCTGAGCTGCTGCATTGTTCTCACCAATCTCTGAGCTTAGGATTGTGCCCCTTCAGCTGGCCGAGCCAGTGTACATTTGACAGTGCTCGTAGCTCAGGACAACAAATCCAGGCTACAGCAATTCAGTGTGCAGCTTCCCTACGCTCTGAGCTGAGGCACGTGAATCCTGGCACTGATGAACATCTCCTTTGAACTCTGGCTTTAGTCCTACAGTAATTACAGTTTATTCAATTTAGAAGCAGTTATTGCATGAGCCCTCAGAACAGCCTTGTAGCACTGGAATCTCTCTGTATTAGAACCCATGGTCAAAATATTTCATTACCAATGTGGGTAGCTCCATCCTCATCCTTTTAGATTTCTTGACAACCCTATACCTCCTTTCCCCATATACAATTATAAATTGATACTGTATAATTTCCCTGTCACTTGATATAAGGCTCTGTTTATTTAAATGCAATAATTAGAGATAACAATTGCTATAGAAAAATAAACAGCTCTTCAATGACAAGAGTGAGTAATTAAGGGCAATTATTGGTTTCCATAAGTAGGATGCTCAGTAACAAAGTTCTTTCCAGTGCAGCTAAGAAGAGCATAAGATGCATATTGTAGGAGACCAGAATTCTATGTGCTCTAAGAATTGGGAAATGAAGTGGAAGCTATTAATCAAAAAATATTTAGAGCTTTTTTTCCAGGTTGTGTTTAAGATGCAGTTTTCCTGGTTGTAATATATAAAACTTCCATAGGGTTTAGATCCCTTTTCAGCACTCTTTGTAAGGATTAATCAGTTAATCCTTCTACAGCCCTTGCAAGGTAAGTAAGTGTTATTATCCTTATTTTATGGCTGTGGAAATCATCTTGCTATGGGCCAAATTTTAATCCATTTTCCAGTATTGTAGGTCTAAAGCAACTTCACTGCAGTCAGCAGAGTTAGACACTGTAACTGAACTATGTAACCCTAATTGAAACTACAGTGTTTGTGAAGATAACTGTTGAGAACAAAGAGCAAGAATACTACATTTTAGGTATTGTCCTGTGTTCCACTTGAGTTATGTTAATGCTTTTGTTTGCTTTAAGCATTGATTTTCTAAGCTGGCATCTTTGAAGGTTTGCAGATCTTGCAAATGCTAGCATATGTAGTTTTCAGGAATGAGCATCCATAAGTACTTCTAAGATTTACAACGGCAACCTCCGATTTGTGGGGATAAATAACATTACTCATAAGGTAAAGATCATATGTCCAAAGCTCATACGCAGTGACAGTGTACACACACTAAGCTTTCTTTTGAGTTTGTTTGGCCTGAGATTTTTGTTCTTCCTTTAATCCAAATAGTTTGTTACCAGTACTAGTCTGAGCCCTGAAGTAAACCACAAACGTTTGTGTCCTGCAGTGCCTAGATTAACATTTGCAGAGTATTCATTGACTTGAATTAATTGGCAATTAGCGAACTCAAGTTAAAAGAGGAGTGATATTTCTCTCTAGACATTCCTTTAATTGCTCATCCAGCCAAAATAGATACTACTGGCCAGACCAGGGCTTTCTGCTCAGATCTTTTGAGAAGTTTTTTGACAACGCACTCTGAAGTGGAATGAAGAGCAAGCAACGTGCAGATGGTCTTCTGAAATCAGTGGCTAGTTTCCCTACTACAGAAATTTGTCATTACTTACAAATAGGGCATTGGGTTGGTTTTATTTTAAAAGAAAATTAAAGACTTCCATTTACCATTGGAAAAATCATATGTATTAAATGTAGCAAATGTACCTAAGTTTTCATTCCACTTCTTGAAGCAGTTATTGGCCTTAAGTTAAAAATCGGGAGAAGGAGTTACTTGTGTTTAGCATTTCTGAAAAACTGTGGGAACATTATTCATTAGCAATGAATATACCAGTAGTGCTGTACTTAAACAACAATGTTGTTTCTTTATTTATTAGTCTCTCTCAAAGTGGTAATTTGTTTCAGATCGGTGTCTTTGGCAGACTGCAAGTTTGGATAGGATTGAAAAACATTTCTGTCTTGTTCCCAGAACGTTTCTTTCTTTAATGAAGAGTTGTAATAACAGGATCATTAGTGAGGTGTTACTATCCACAGTCGTGTTCCCTCATGCTGTTATTTACACAACTGTAAAGTGGATATGAAATAGCACCAGTTCTGAACTCTGTGTTTTATTCAGTCTGTGTTAGAGAATTTTCTAACTGTGCAGAATGCAAGGCGAAAGTAAATCAGCCTTTTCTGAAATCCTGTCCTTGGCTAAAAAGTCATGGAGTTGATTGCCGGTCACAATATAGGCCGTGGAGATGACTTGCTGCGATCAGGGATTCACAGTAAATATATTGTCTCAGCAGGAGGGAAACTTTTGTTTCTCCATCCCCATGGTGCATTCTTCTTGGGTAAAATAAAGGATTCCTCTCTGTAGTGCTTCAGGATGGGCTGTCCAGCTGATCTAAATCTGTCCCTTGCTCATCAGGTAAGCTCCTGTCTTTTTCAGAAAAGATCTGTGTATCTTTAAGTGTGGCAGAGTGGGAGTTTACTAGCAGCAGAGTGGGCAGCCGTGGTTGTTACTAGGTCGAATGCTGCAGCACTGTCAGGCCTGTATGCTTCCCTCTGCTGCTCTTTCTTGAATGGCATCTTTCCCTTGTGTCATCCGGGGTTCCTCATGCTCATTGGTTTTCAAATCGTGGCTTTTAATTACAAATTAAAAGACAATGTTAGCTCACACATCCCCTTGCTTTTCAAAAAGCTTGTGGTTTCTTCTTTACTCCCCAACCTGAAATTGTAGGGCTGCTTCTGGTGCAGTTCAGTGACGAAGATCAAAAGCAGCCCAATGCTGGCAGCCCAGAGGTTGTAACAGCCTGTTCGAACGTGCCAGCACGGCAGCGCCTGCGACCCCCGGAGCCGCCGACGGAGGGAAATCTGAAGTGTGCCTGAAGGAATCCGTGCCTGTGACAGCCTGGGGGGGAACTTCAAGTGCTTGATTCCCACAGCATCTCAGATGGAGTTATTGAAGGTTACTTGCCTGCATCTGAGGGGTTAATTACTCATTAAGCTGACCAGTTCAAAGTCTGTTTGTGGCCTGGCAGACTTGCTTTAAGCCAAGGCAGTGCAAAATACCCTCTTAGCACAGCCTGGTTTGGTTGTTCTCCTTTGAGGACCCCACAGGTACCTGTGCTGGCCTGAATATATAGATAAACTTTACCAGTACCTAACTCAATGGCATGTTTGTATTGGCGGTTTCCTATAGATTGGAACAGCTGCATATGCAGGAGAGGAAGAACTGGAAGATCCACCGGCTCTGTCACAATGCTGTAAGCGCACCTTGGACGCTTGTTTCTAAGTGGGCATTTCTGCCACTTCCATTTCAGTTAACACCTCAGCAGTTTGCTCACATCGTTGCTTCTTATTCTCTCTAAGGGTCTGTCATTAAGCAGTTACGTACTGCCTCTTGAATGGTTTATTTTCTCTGTGTCGGTAGAAGGGCTTCCTAAGCATTAAGAAGCCCACAGGAGTTCAAATCCCCATGTAAGCCATCTCTGAAGGGTTAAGATCCTCGACTGAAATTACAGGACAGAAACGGCAGTCCTGAGTACAAGCCCTTCCTGACCAAGCTCAATTAGGATTTCCTCGTAGTAGCAGGAGGGCCTTATGCTATAGATGGACTTGCTAAGAGGGATTTTTAAATTATTTTTTAATTAATTTTTAATTACTTGTTTATTAGGCTGGCATGCAGATGGCAAAAGGATGTGGCTAGGGGACTGGGGAGGAGGCAAGGCAGAGTGACCTGTTTTATTTTTATCCTAAAATTACACGGAATTTAATACAGTGAAAAGTGCTGTCTTGGGCTGTTCAGAGAGTTGTCTTAAAGTTCTGTCTCCACAGAACACACAGTGGTGACAGTGCGTTTTTTTCCTTGATTTTCAAAATGCAAATCAAGAGAGGAAAAATACATTAAATCTCACTCGTGTTTTCTCATTCTGTCCTCTGGTACTGTGGTGTGAATCAAGAACGACTTCTTGAGGTTGATGAAATTAATTCAACATAAAATCTGTGTGATTTGGTATCAGTGTGGTTTTTGCAAAGTTTGCAGTGTCTTCTAACAGCTGATTAACTTTTTGATTGGAGTAAATGCAATGGTTTAATCTTAATTTTTGAGTCTGTGGTAGGTTAGTAGCCAGAAGGACAGAGGGTGCTGAGAAGCTTGCCTGTACAGCCTGGTGGTGTCCCAGAAGTTTATGGGTAAAACCCTTTATGACTCAACGATGGGGTGCTTTGGGGAGGACAAAGGAAAAACAGTTTACAGATCAGCTGGGTTCAGTGGAACAGATGTCTTGATTTGGGAGCAACAACATTTGAAATCAAACCCTGAAGTGTGAGATACTGGAAGCTTTTATATTTCCTTCAGGGTGAAGGACCAGTTACAGAGAGTAGTTGTTTTTCACCTTTATTGACCTCTGAAAATAATTTGTCTGCAGCGTGTTACTGTACAGCACTGTGCTGCAGATCCTGGCAGTCCAGGTACAAAGGACCAAGTTAAGAGGTTCTGCTGAGATTTGAAAGTGCAACTAAGAATGATGTAGAGTGACAGGGTTGTGCTGTGAGTGACGCAGGGCTGTGATCTGTGCTGGAAGCAGGAAGGAAGCAATTGGCACGGTTTGAAACCATGCACATTTTCAACAAGGTGGTGCCAAGTAGCCACTGTCCAAACAGAGAACAAAGCTAAAGAGAAGCAGCGTAAGTAAGTCTGCAGCTGCTATGAACGGTGAACACAGAGCCAGTACCGCTACGGGTGATATTGTAAATGTATTGAACAGACCAGATTCAGACATACGAGTGAGCGTTGGCTGGACATGGCAGCACCTTCCCCCGGCTGTGCTGCTCAGCCGCTTCAGGCAGAGGACAGGCTGTTGCTATACACAGTTGCAAATGGATTTGTCAGTGTGCTGCATTCTTAATTTTTGTGACTTGTTTATGTCATGGCTGAAAGTAAGGATGTCAGCATTTAACCAGATGAAACCGAGAAATTATGTGACTAGAAATACCCAGAACACTTGAGCATGCCATAAAAGAGATGCAACTGGAAGCAAGTCAGAAGTTTATTTCTCAGCATAATAACCAGCGATTAATGGTTCCAAGTTCCTGATTAACTGTGTAGCAAGAAGATAGACGAGTATCTGCAGGAGATTGCTGGAGTCCCTGATGAAACTCCAGTTCACTTTACTGGGGACAGTTTGTAGTTAGGCAATAGTCTGCATATTCATCCCTCGATACGAAGCATGAAGCGCTGTGTTTGTTGTTTCACTGGACTGCAGATCCGTTGTGTTCAATTTGCAGATAAAGCAACATGTTTGGTTTGTGGTTTGCATCAGTAGAGAGGTTGGGATCTTAATGGCAACCCAACCTAGGAGCGGTGAGCTGAGCTAGGCTTGTTCTTACTGTGCGGTGTCATTGCCCATAAATGCTCTGTGAAGCCCAGCAGGTCTTGCCGACACCAGAGAGGTGCCATGTCTTCTTACTTCAGTTCTGACTGAATTAAATTGAATGGCAATTTAGCATACTGTGTGTAGAGTGGGGTGGGATCCAGCCCACCAGGTATTGTGCTACAGGTGTATGTTTGACAAGAGCAAAAGCTGAAGGAAACAAGATCTCACTCGAATAGACCTACAAAGTACATTTTTTCCAGGTACAAGTTTTCTTAATGGCGATAGAGTTGAGAGCTCGGGGGACTGTCATAAACACACTTGTGGGAGATATCTCAAGGTATTTTCACACAGGTCAGCAGGTTTAGATCAAAATTTGGCAGAAGCTCATGCTTCGTGTATGTTACTCACATCTTTCTTTTAATTCATGGGAGTTTTGTTCCGTATTTTGGTGATCACTTGGACATCCTGATCCTGTCAGGGATATCCATATCCTTTTGCCAATGTAATCATTTAACAGCGCTCTTAAGTTATTTGAGGATAAGGATATAGTAAATAATAACAAGTTAAAAGAACTTAGAATTGTATCTGCATATGTTGATGTTCCTTCATGCTACAGTGCCATTCATCACAGTGTTAACCTTTCTATTATGATCATAAAAGCTCTGGAAGGAGCTAGAAAAACGTAGAGGCTATTTCTACACTGCCGACATTTGACCATCTAGTTTGATGATTTCCGAGCATCCATTGATGTCAGGTGTCAGCCAAAGCCTTAGCCTAGTGCAGTTAAACTGGGAGAAGTTCACTTCTTACTGGTAGGATACACCGAGTGGTGAGAGCTGGAATACAGTGCTTCACCAAAAATACAGCTTTAATGGCAGAAACGGCAGCAGCATTAAGAATGTTGATGGCTTCACTGCAAAATGGTCACGATGTGGGCTTCAGGGTCTTCATTACTCACAAGACCTTATCTGGCTGGAGGAGGGACTAGTGAAGATTTGTTTGCATATAAATTGCCAACTGCTGGGTGGCATGCAAATAGCAAAAATCTGAACAGTGACTATCTCTAACCAATTCTTCCTTTCTATTTTGCTGTTTCTTCTGCAGGGCTTGTGAAGTTGGGGGTTCACTGTGTCACGTGTCAGAAGGTCGCGATAAAAATAGTCAACAGAGAGAAGCTCAGCGAGTCGGTGCTAATGAAGGTAATTTTCTAATGGGAGATTTAAAAAAAAAAAATCTTGGCTCTGTGTCTTCTGTTCCGTGCAAAATTAATATCTTTAATTACGTATAACAAACATCCCTGTCAGTACTAGGATTATGTGGAGCATAATAACAATGATTTAGTTATGGGGGAGGTTAGGGCAGCTGAAATTAAATGGGAGTATGCCCGTGCTTTGTGACCAAAATAGATGGTCAGCTGCAAAGCTGTGGCTTCTCTGCTGGGGCAGATGTGTGTCGGGCATCTGACTTCCACCACTGCAGCAGTGCGTAATAGTTATGGTACATTGCAGACTGAGGTGTACAAATGTCAGTAGGAAGAGATTTAAGAGAGGCCGGTGCATCTGTTGTTTGAATACTCCTACTGCTTGCTCGGCTGCATGAGTTTGTTATGGTCTGATGCGCCAAGGTCCATGCCTGTTTAAAGCTGTTGTAATTCTGGTAACAATCCACAGAGCTGTGCCATTGGAAACCAACAAAATGTCTGTCCTGATGGTCCCAATGACACCAGTGTTCAGAAAAGCTTAACTCCATTTTTTCCTAGCCTTGTGGTACCAGTCTCCTTACATGAGCGTCATTGATTGATCTTGGAAACCTAAAAATAAAATAAATGTATGCATAAAAGTTTACTCATGTGATTTGGTGAGTAGAAAGGCTAAATTCAGCTTGATGGGAGGGAACACAACTGCGCTGCAATCAAGAGAATTCCATCAAGCTGTCACCTGCAAATGACGCTAACAGGTCTGCATGCAGCGTACTTATTGAGGTAACTTCCCTATAAGCACATGGAGCATATATCTTTACACTGTTGCTTCTTATACGTACTTCTGTGTCAGCTGTTTTCCAGCAGCAAGTAAGTACAGCAACCTTACTAAGACCAAAAAGAAAATGGAGATTAAAAGAATATGCAGACAATCTATACAGTGTAAATTTTATGTTCTTCAGAGAAGGATTCTTAAAATTTATGTTCAGTTGTAATGTGTTCAGACTTACCTTTCTGGAATTTCATTGACGTATTCCCTCTCCCACAGTACTGTGGATTCAGACTTCTAGTATAGACCAAAAGTTAGAAAGTGAAATAGATATGAAAACTGCAACTTTGAAAGGACAGCAGACAAGTGGAACACCACAAAAGTAAAAAAAGTGTGTAAATGGTAAAAACTGAATGAGGCTCTGAACACTTTGTATATTTCCCAGGGTAACATCGCAGGAATATTTTTAAAAAACATGAGCATTTTGTTTGCTGAGACACTGTCTGATATCTGTATAAAACATTTTATTTACCTCATTGATTTTCAGAGTAGGAGGCAAATCATTTAGCATAGCAAAGTGATCTCTCTGCTTTATTTGTGTTGCATTACCTTGGTTGTAGTATGAAATCTGAGCAGCGAAACGGTGTGTTAGGCCCTCGTTTACACAGCCGCGTGCTGAAGCATGCCATGCTTTCTGTACGATGGCACAGCATCCTTCTCAGGAGGAAATGACGTGTTGTGTTGTGAGTCTCACTTTCAGATCATTCTTGGTGAGATTTTCTCTTTCAAGGTTTATGTTCTTTGTGCTCAGGAGGTTGGAACAACAGATGGGATTGGTTTGCCCAGTTCTTGCATAAACTCAGTAACCAGATGTCTTTTTGAGAATGTCCTGTGTCTGATGCTCACAAGCAGGGCCCGCGACTTCTAAGTGAATTTGGAATTGACTGTACTGTTAGCCAGCTTAATCCAGCCTGCCTGAAGGGGAGAAATGCTTGCAGCTTTTGGCAGTCCCAGTGTGGCCGTTGCGAAGCATCCAGCTGACAGCTTGCTGCGTACAGTCAGCAGCCACAGGGAAACAGCCAACAGTGAAGCCAAGTCATGGTGGTGTGGTGGCATTCCTACTTTGCAAATCTTCCCACTAGCTTATCAGTTCCAGTGAGTCTCTTTGCCAGTGGGCTGTGCAGAACAGTCCCTGGAGCCAATGATTCAATACCACAACTACTCTCCCAAGCCAGGCCCAGATTGAAGGATTTTGCTTTAATCCATCCTTGGACAGAAAAACTGGATCCAACAAATACTCACACCTGCCACATGAAGCTGTAACGCTGCAGTGCTGTGGCCATTTATCCTAGAGCATAAGGAAGAAGTCTGCTCACAGTCCTTTTGACATCTAAAATGACAGGCACAAGCATATACAGCAGGCTGCTTTCTCTGCCATCATTATTCTATTTTGACTTGCTGCTTATAGCCTTAATTTCTCCAGTATTTTTGCAGTGTTTTATTCTGTACATTCAGGGAACTGCCCCTTCTTTCTGCAGCTGCTCTTCATCTGAGCTGTGCAGAATTGAGAGGCATTTGGTAAAGTGCTTTCTAATCATAACGTCGTAGTATCGATATTTCTGGAGAGAAGAATTTGGAACTGAAGCAGCTGGTCTCAATTAGCAGAACTGCTGCTATGGAGATGATAGAGGGGAAGGCACGATGCAGCACAAGCTGCGGGGAATGTATCATCCAGGCGCTTGCTGCCCCGTTGAAGGACAGGGTTGCCCGATGCACATGCGAGCCTTGGGCTTGGTCATGCCTGTAACTGCTACACACCGGCCGGGGAGCGGTGCTCCTTCCCCAGCTCCACCTTGGGCCTCTTTGGGAGCCTGGTTTTGGGGCAAAGCTATAAATGTAATTTCACAGATGAGAACAGAAGGGCTGGTTCTGGTCTCACTCCTGCTCTCATACAACTGGTAAAAGCTTCAGCTGGGTTTCTTCAGCTGCACCACTGATGTGGAGACCTGCCTCCCGTGGTACCTCCAGCTTGCTCTAGCACAAATCAGCAGAAAGATTTCAGAAATGAGTGCATTATAGGGAGCATCTTGAGATTGAAATAAGGTTCATTAATTTCCCTGAATTACTTCTGGATCACTGAGAGGGAAATTAGGCCCAGAATACAAGACGTGGATGTGTCTGTAAAGCTGTAAGCTTTCCTGCACAGCCAGGCTCACTGCTGATCGTTGCATTTTCAGTACCAGCCACAAGCATTTGGAGATTATAACTTCAGAATATAAAGGTTAAAGCAAATCTTTCCTCTGATGTGGCAAAAGCTTGTTTGGAAACATTGAGGTGTCTCATGAGACGTACTCAGAAGAGTCCTTTCCTCTTTACTACCTCACCAATTCTCTTCCACTCCCTCCTTCCAAAGAATAAACAACGAAAAACCTGCTCTTTTGGTGGACCGTCAGATAAAATACTCTTTGGACAGCCAGTGTTAGTGAAAGCAATGGGAGCATAAAGGGTGGAGAGTGAGAAGGGGACAGCTGGCCTTGGACTAATTACTTGCACACGCATCCTGAGAAAGCCGCAGATGTTCCAGGCTTGATGACTGGAGCCCAGAGCTCCATATGTGTGCTTTGTGTGTATGTGCCCTTTGTTTCTTCTGACCGAGGCCTCCAGTCCTGGCCTTGGGGCGAGGCAGGTAGTTCCAGGGTGGGGGAGGGAAGAGACACAGGCCTTTCCACATTTCTCCCTCGGAGCTCAACTGAAACCTGGGTGGTGGGTTCGGGGAGGTTGGCTGGCTGGTTTAGCACCTTGTGGTGCTAATGAGCTCTGCTAGCGAAAAATTCCTCAGAAGTGTAGTGTGTGTTCATAAGCAGAGAGGATTGTGTAGTGATTACTGTTGGAAGCTACTGATTGCCTGAAATAATCAAGTGGCGGGATAGGTAGCAGGGTCGAGTGCCAGCCTCTTGGAACCGTCAGGATAACTTACGAAAGCATACTTGTAAAAATAGGTACTGCTTTGCATGGTCTTTTTGTCATCTCTTGCTTCTTCCTGAGCTTCTATTTCAATAGCTACTGATTTCTTTACTACCTTGTCCTACTTTTGAGTCTTTCCTTCCTTCTCCATTTTCTTTCAATTGTTATTTTGCCTGGTTTTAACCCCTTTCATTCTTCTTTGCTCCCCCATTCTGTTTTTTCTGCCTTTAATCTCTGTTGTTTCCCTTTTTGCTACCAAAAGTCACGTAATAACTGTCATTGTACTGTTGCAAAAACTGCTGAAATGCAGCATGTCATGTTGAGGTGCCTGTTCCTCAAGGAAAAAGTTCAGAAATTGGGCACAACTTGGAACTATCTGAGAGACTAAGTAAAGAATCAAGAGTTCATGTTTTATGAGAGACTCAAGGAACTCAATCTACCTAGTTTATTAAAGAAAAGGTTAAGACATAACTTCATTAGGGTCTGTAAATACTGATAAGGAGAATAAACGGTTGATAGTAGAGGATATTACAGTCTTGGGGCAAAAATCTTACTGTAAACTAGTAGTTGTAAGCTGTAGGTAGGCAGATTAAATGTAGGAATTCTAGGCCTGTTTGACCACTGGATGAAGTTACTGATTGGAACAAGCCTCCCAAAGTTCTGGTGAGTTCTCCCCCCTGAAAGACAATTAAACTTCATCTTTAACTGCTCTGTGTTTTTTCTAAAACTTGGGTCCTAGTTCAGCTTCAGCTGCAGGAAATAGTTGAGGATGGTTTCCTGATCCATGCTGTGCCTTATCTCTGACTAGATTAATGCAACAGGCTCTCTGGTCTTAAAATCCAGAGCTTGGATTTTCTAATCACACACTTGAAATTTGTACAAAGTCATTTATCTCTGTCTGGCGCACAGGGAGAGGCACTTGTGCAAGGTATCTGCAGAAGCAGAAGTTTAGGCTCCCCCAAGCAAAGTTAAAGAAGAGAATACTGGAGAGCAGCATCTTCGCTTTGGAATACTTATTTTTTGGACTTTTCAAACAAAAGACTGTGATATTGGCTGACCTAGCTGCCCTCAGCTGCTGACTGGAGACCTGCTCTACAGAAATCATTACCAGAATATCAGAAGAGTGTCAGGGGGAGAAGCTAAATCTGAGACAGAAATGAATGGAATAGTGTAACTTGGTTCAAATTCAGCTTTGATCATAACAAGGGCGGTTTCCCTGACATTACCAAAGCCAACTCACCAACATCAAACTGAATTTCACCAAATCAGAATATTTTCTTAATGTATTCAGTAGCCTAATTGTTTTCCAGCTGCAGTGTTTAGGAGGTTTACTGTTGACAGCAGCGGAAATGGTGCTACGCTGCCGCTGAACCCCACTGAATACCCTTACCACTGGGTACCAATGAACAAAGAAATGAGACCATATGATTTCACCAGTGAAATGTGTTTAAATTAATCTGGGATACTGGCACACAAGATTTCAGAGTCTGTTGTGTTAAAAGTAGCAAATAGGAGGGCAAGTATTGCCATTTATTAAACAGAAGTCCCAAAGAAAAGGTTTTAAAGCATTCATCAAACTTCCCAGAACTCCCTGATTAAGAAACACTGTGCCAACTTGCTGATACTCATCTATTATTCTTCCAATTGATTGACGTATTGCTGTGAGAGGAGAATAACCCAGAGGACCTTGTATTCATGGCAAAAAAAGATGAAAGGATAAAGGAAATTAAATCCCCCCCCCAACATGTATGTACTCTCTGATACTTGTATTTTTTACTTGCTGTTGAACATGCAGGTTGCAATGTACAAATGAATGTGATCACCCTTACATGGATCGTCCCTTGCACGTTCATTGCATGTGCTTGTTAAAAAAACACACTCACCCTCATGGTGGTTTATCTTTAACCTGGAGAATTACCACATGCTTGTCTGCTTTTAGCACTGGAAGAGAGCAGACTACAAGTGTGCGCTTCTCTGTGTGTATGTTTGACAGTGCGTAGGTGGTGAACAAACTGCAGGAATGATTGGCACTCATCAAAGAACGTGAGTGCACAAACACACACTCACCCCCCACCTCTGTGACCCTAGTTCGTATTCCAGTAGCAACCCAGTTAACGCAGCACATCTTCATGCGCACAAGTCTCTCTTCGGAGTTCAAAGAGATAAAAAAGCACCTTGCAATATGAGAAACAGAGGGAAAATAAAAGGGGCTGCTTTTTTCCCTGGCTCCCTTCTGCTATAGGGAGTTTGGGAGTAGGGATCTGTTACTGAATGTATAATGCAGAGTGTTTTGTTTTAAAGTGGAGCTGGTGGGGAGCACTGAAAGCCTGTTCACTTGTCATCTGTTTGAGCAGTTAAAGAAGTTGGTAATTGTATTTTCCTTCAGAGAAGAATCACTCTCCGCCTCCACTTTCCACCACACCCACAAGGAACACAGTTTGAGGTATTCTTAAAGAAGGAAATTAAACAGGAATCATGAGCACATGATGTACCTGTCAGAGGAGCAAACCTGTCAAGTATTCACAGTGCCTTTTGCTTTCTAAAGTTAGTATGATCAATTGAGGCATTTGGGCAAGCTATAAAAATAATTGGCCCTATTTTTTCCACCCTACTTTTAATTCCACAGACTTGTATTGCAGCAGTCTGGCTCAAACCTCTGTTGTACCAAACATGTTGTACCGACAGCCCTGTGTGTGCAAACACATAGACACCGTCAGTCTGCTGTCCTCACGCACCGGTCGTACAGCAGCAAATGTCCCTCAGGAGCCCTGGCCGGAGCTAGCTGAAGTCAAGGAATGTGTTTTCCATTCATTTCACTTGATCATAACCATAATGCCTGGATAGAGAAATAACTGCTCCCAGAGACGAGATGTCTAAATGTGCTCTGCCACCCAGTCCTCATCCACCTGTGAAGCTGCTGTCAGTAATTAGCCTGTAGAAACCTTTCCTGTTCAGCTTTCTCATTAACTGTTTCCGCTGTAATTGCACCATGCATGTGCTTGGGGTGAGACAGACCGTGGTTTGACTTCATGTTGCTTTCTCTACCAAAGCTTCTGGGAATTCTCCTCTTCCTTTGCCAAAGCTTAGTTTTATCAAAAGATGCTGATTCACTAAAATGTTTTCTCTGAAATAACTTTGGCTCAGTGAACTCCCAATGTATCAAAGACTAGGTTTCTTTTGAACTCTCTCTGGATTCGTAGCAGGCTGTTAGTGAGTCCCACTTGCCATCTCCAAAGCAGAGACCCTGAAAGCCCAGGCTCTGCAGAGACTCCCACCACCTTGGAGCCCCAGGCTATCAAGCCAAGATGTAGGAAGGCTTGAGAGAAGCTCCAAGAGTCCATAGCTGTGGGGCAGACCCAGCGTCCCCAGTTAGAGAGATGTGACCCTAAAAAGCGTTGCTACATGGGGGGGGTGGCAGAAAGCACCGGCGTCCTCAGCTGTTGTCAGGCTTGGTGCTGTCTCCTGGAAGGGACAACTGGTGGGAGTCACCCTGAAAGGCAAGGGGGGCCCCGGGTGTAGGTTGGCTTCCAGGCTCAGTCTGTAGGGTTGAGATGTGGACTGTGAAAATCTTGAGACAGGCACCCAGAGCTTGTTACCTCTGGTCAGATCCCGCAGTACATCCAGAATTTCTGGCTGGCTGGACACCCAGTCGGTCTGGGAACTGACACTGCAGACTCCCCCAGCCGGGTGGTCTCTAGCAGAGCTGCCTGGAGCTGGGGTCTCTGTGACTCCAGATGTGAACCTTGGGTCTGCTTAGGTATTTCAACCTGCAGCCGCAGGATCTTGGGTGCATTTAAAACTTTACTTCTTTTTTCCAAACTCACTGGAAATTGACGAAAAATGCTACAAAGCATTTGGATTTTGGTCTGACTTAAGCTAAAACCTCTTTTGACATTTTCTACGGGCACTTCAACCAGCTCTGTTTTGTGGTTAATTAATCAGTCTGAAGAGAGCAGAGGATGCCACAGGAGAGTGGGTTCTGGTTGAGCCGTGGGGAGAATTAGCCACATTTACAGATAGGAAATGTGTTTTAAATTATGGATAAAATCACTTCCCAAATCTTTTAAGCAAAAAAAGAATTAGGGGGCATGTTTTCTCTCCTGAACTGCAGAGAGATTTTGGAGTTACGCAGCTCCTTATAGAAAAATGGTCGTCTTTGCTCGCACTATTTCTTCCTGGACTGAGAGCAAAGCTCAGAGTGAAACTCAGATACAGTCAGCAGTGTGAATGCAATATTGACTGAACCATATGAAACCCAGATCTCTAAGCACCAAAGCAATAGTATAGGATTTTTAAAAAAATCATTCCTCATCCTACCATGCATGCTGGAATTGAATGAGTGTGTGTTGTGCCAGGATGTATTCTGGTTTTTTTAAGACTATTATATCCTGTTTTCATGATTCTGCTGTGCCAGTGTTTGCTTGGTGTCATTGGAAAAGCTTGTAAACAGTTAAGGAGGAGGAAGATGCTGTGATCTCAGCACTGCAACACAGTGTGTGCTTTGCAGTGTGATTTTACTGAGGACCAAGAGTAACTTGGCAAGGGTGGATTAGGTTGTTGTATATTTTCTTTTCTATCTTAAACTCTTTTTTGGGGGGTTGCAGATGAAAATACTTCTGACTCCATTTTACATTAGTTTGTATTTCACATTCCAAATCTTGTCTGGAAACCTTTCAATTCTTTTTTTCTTTACTCCTGAAAAGAGAACCAGCATTCCATCAGAAGAGCTGTAGCAGTAGTGGGACATCAATGCTGAAGTAGATTGACCGAGACCAGAATTGGCTCAGGTGTTTGACCCTTCATCTATCATGTAGAATAAGCACCGTAAACATCAATATACTGATTCATCCCAATTAAGGGATGCAGTCCATCCCTGTATATAGCAGGCAACCGTTTGAGCAAAGGCTTTGTTCAACGATTATCTTAAATTTTTGCTGACACAACTGGGTGGTGCTTTGTGCACCAGCAGTGCCTTTCTGTTAAGAAGCATTTCTTAGCCCTATGTAACTTGTGAGTTTCCCAGCTCAGACAAAATGTGTCACCTAATGGATATTTAACTGGTACAACTGAGAGCCAAGGACTGGCGTTGCACTGTCAGTTAGGAGATGCAGGCTCTTTTTGTTTGTTTTGTATTCTTCTGTCCAACGTGAACATTTTGCTGATCATTTGTTAAGTGTAAACCAGGCCTCTCTCAGTCTATCCCTGCAGTTCATGCTATTAAGTAGTTGGCACAAATTTAGGAAAAATCTGGGAAGGCTCAATCCCAGTGCAATTAACTGTTCGTTCCAGAGCTGTCAGATGGAGCTGGATACAATATGCCATGGCTTTGCTTTGCTGCTGTTAGAGCACATTGATCTCTCTAGTGGTAAGTCTTTAGGTACTTGGGCATTTTCACTTTTACTAGGTGCTACCTTTGAACTCACTGCCTTGCCTCCTGGCATTCTGACATGACACGGTTAGCGCGTATTTAATATGCTGGTCTGTTCGTCAAGAGCACTCCCATAGCAATAAACCAGTCTTTGCATTCCCCGGCTGTCCTCCTGTGCATGCACACATCTCACATAGAGGAGACTCCAGAGTTTTAGTTCAAAATGTGTTTCTTGTCCAACTCCAAGAGAATCATCCAGGTGTGCTAATCCTAAGAGAGCTCAGGCCCATGCTCTAGCGGTCCAGCTACCACACAGTGGCAAAATTGTAGCCATGGTGCAGTTGATTTTGCTCCGATGCGGGAGAAGTAATCACTGCTTTGTCAGCACACCTGGTATTCTTGAACCTTGCGGTGTAATATGATACGGTACACTCTGCAGCTGCATGGGGAGGCAGCAGCAATGGCTTTGTGCTGTGAGGGATAATGGAGATGTTACCTTAATTCTCTACAAACCATAGGGAAGGAGAGATTGAGTTTAATCTTGAACTTCTGCATCTGTTGCAGTCTCTCAGCTTGTCACAATGGCTCAGTAACATCTCTGTTACGTTATCATGCATTGCCCCTGGGGGAAATAGGGACTTTCGAAAGTGGCAAGAAATTCTGGGGTACAGGCTGGCTTTCTCAAGAATGCTCTGTGAAAACCCAGTCAGGCAACAAAAATCATTGCCCTTCCTGGAAGCTTGGGACGGATGCTCCAGATTATGCTAAAATTAACACATTCAAAGTCTTGTTTTAGGACACGTTGGTAAGGCAGGGGCGACAGCTGTCAACACTCAAGCAGAAGGATCTGGTGTAAGAAACGTCATCGCTTCTTCCTGTTCCCGGCATACAGCACAGGCAGAAACGTTCTTACATCGCTTGCAGCTCTCCTAAGTACCTCCTCTTCTACACATTCAGTAGGAAAGTGGTGAGGAAACATCACTGATGCAAGGTGTAACATGACAGAGTGCAGCTCTGTAGGTTTTTTCTCCTTTTAGGTTTCCTGTTGCTCCAGGAGACAGAAACATTCTTCATCGTCTGTATCCCTTAGATGCAGGCCTAACTACAGGAAATAAATAATAGCAACATGTATAAACAAGACAGGAACACCTAGTTTCATCTCCAGTTTGTTCGTAAGGAATGCTCCTGTCTTTTAATGGGGTATGTATTTTAGCTTATTCCTCCAGTTCTTAATAGCTTGTTGCACCCTTCTGTACAGGTCTATATAACTAAGTAACCTAGGTGAGAAGTTGTAAACTGGAGTCACCAGAATATGCAAAAACTGTCATAATAAACATGCCAGGAGACGGGGGTTATGTTACTAGTTTTCTCCGTTGTACCTGAAGCAGATTTTCAAGTTATGATACACATATATAGTTGTCCTATAAGAATTGCTGATAGATTACATTTTACGGTGTTCTTGAAATCCAGTCACACTTGTCGGTCAGAAACCTGTCACCGTGGATCCTTGTAACAGACTGGAACGTACTCTTGCTCCGTGGGCAAAAATCTGGTGTGCGTGCCTAGACTTCGTGTGCGTGGAGAAGGTCCAGCAGAAAGAATTTGCTGGCAATAGAGGCAGGATAATTTCCCCCAGCTGTGAAATACTTCAGCATAAAGTTATTTTTTAGAGATTTTTCTTCTTACATTTCCTTCCTAATACCATGAAATAAATCCCCTCAGTCTAATGTTCTTATTGCTTTTCTTTGATGAATTTCCTCTCTTCACTCCTGCTCCCTCAGCTGTCCCTGAATTTTCTTCCTAAATCCCTTCTGTCCTTTGCTAACCTCCTGTTGTCCCTCACCATCCATTGCAGCACTTGCCAAGCAGAAAGGAAAGGCGCACGTAGTAGGAGAGTGCATATTATCCTCTAGGTATTACGGATTCATTTTATCCTCATTTCCACCTCTTATATCAATCCCTGATTTATCAAATCCAGAAAATAATAACATTTACTTAAGAACAAATGGGTAAGATCATTGGACACAGGACAACGGCACACAGCTGTTCTCACAGTCATCCGTGGTCGTGTTTTCATTTCTTTTTCGTATAGGGGTGTAAGTTGTGAGTTTAGCAGCCACAGAGGAACTTGGATCAACAGGTAGTCTTGGGGGGATACCTAAGAGCTGCAAACCCCTTCTGGGCAGCAGCGCAGTGCACATTGTAGGTTTGACTTCTCCATGGTACCATAATATACATACAAGAAGAGACAAGGCATCTGGGCCCTCCTGGTAGCCTAGCAGAATAGTAAGATGTATTTCACTGGGGCTGACATGGAAGTCTAACAACAGGTAGAAACATATCTAAATACCGCCTGTAAAAAACTCTCGGACATCTGTTAACCTTAAAGCCTTTGTTTTTAAGAGGAAAGGTGCCTTTGTCCTCCTGCATGGCTGAGCACCACTGATAGCGTGAGCACACTTTTACGTAAAAGCACTGCTGAAAGCTGCTCGAGTTAGTGTTGGAGAGCGCGGTACCAGTCACCAGTGACTGAGGACAGAGTATCCTCTGGGTTACAGCCACTTGCTGCTTGTGTACCAAGAGGGCATCTAGTTTCTTGAGTCATCCTGCCACCTGGCAACCTGTCACCCACGTTTTGGCAGACAGCAATGATTCAGTGTCTCTGCATCCGTTTGGCTGCAAATGCATCGCAATAGAAATTGAACCAGCGTTTGGACTTTCAAATGGCAAGGCTGGCGCTGTGATATACTGCTTGAGGAAGAGTTCATCATCATCATCCTCATCAAGGATGAAGAAATCTAAGATGGCCAGGTTGTTACTGGCTACAGGAATGAAATATTGGACAAATGTGTAGAATCGTAGAAGTAAGAAGAATGCTGAGGGGTTACACAGTCAGTCTCCCAGTCAGACAAGGGTCAGCCATGGCTTTGTCTAGCTTGGTTTTGAAAACCTTAAGGGATTGAGATTCATCAGCCTCTCTGGCCAGCCTGTTCCAGTGCTGCATTACACTCCTAGTGATTTAATTCATCCCTGATGTCTAACCTGAACCCCAGTGCAGATATGAGGAGAGAGACTGGACAGCTATCTCAGCTGTTGTGTTCAGTAATGAGTAACTTTGTGTCAGTCATCAAATACAGACTTAAAACAATTTTTAAAAATCTATCAAAGTTGGAAAAAAAATGCTGCAGACAACTGTGGAGAATACTGAACACTGCAGCCTCATGGTAGGAACAACCAATCAGTAAAATTAAGAGCCATGTCAGGAAAATTTAGTATGAAAAGGGGCAGCGGAAACAAAATTGATGAGTAAAACTGAGACTCGACAAACTAGCATGCAGAGAATGGGGGTCTCAGCAGGTGAAAACAGACATTTCAGCAGCAGCATGGACAGGGTTTAGGACTCTGGGTCAAAGGCTGCTGTACTGAGGGGATGCTGAGGCTTAAGCAGCCTAAAGGAACTCAGGTAATGACTGCATCTTGTTTGTGGTTTGAGTACTGACAAGAGAGCAACCACATTAGCAGGCAAAGGAGGAATGCTTTCCTAGAGCCTGCCTGGAGTCTTGAGAGGAGATCTTGGCGATCTGTAGGAGGGAACACTGGACGGTGATCATAAATGCACTGGGCTGGAATAAAAGACATGATTACTCAATTTCTGTGATTTAAGTGTTAGATACAAATCAAATTTTAAATATAAAGTTCTGTAACTGTAGTTTGAGGAACGACTAGCAGATAATAGATTAAATAATGAATACATTGACATACCTTCACTGCACTTCTAAAGAGGTCTTAGATATTTCTGACTCTTTCATTTCTGTCTCTCTCAAATTGCTGGTTCTCACAGAGGCTTGACCTCCATCCTCTGATATCATTTCTCCAGCTGTCCCTTTCATCACAGTTCCTGTTTCTCTTCCACTTGTTTTCCAGGTGCAGATCCAGTTAGGGTTGCTTGGTTTCTCTCCCCTTATTTTTACACATCTTTTGAACAGCAATGCCATTCGTATCATCCTTAATTTCTTCTTCCCCTTTTCCTGTAGCTGTCTGTCTGCTACTACTGCAAATACATTTTTGTTTCTCTGCTTTGATTCTGGGTCCTCTGTGTACCTCTATTCAGACTGCCCCACAACTGCCGTCCTTTACAGCTACTGTAGTTATAACCTCTCTGCTAGTTCTGTACCCTCAGACCTCAGCTCAGCCTTTAGCTGTGGTCTGCTAATACCCTTGTACCTTAAGAGCTGTTTCTTTACCTTTTTTTCAAAACTAATGGAACTCAAACAAACCTAGGTTCTATTTGTGTGCGTTCTTAACCTGAAATAAGATGCCACATGTCCTGCCATCACGCCTAATGGTGTGGTACCAGCTCTGCGACCTTCAACATGACTTAATACAGAATTTAACACAGCCTGATTTTAAAAAAAAATGCTGTTAATAGCCAGTCAGAAGTATCAGCTTATTCATTTGCATACGCAGATATGAATTTTTAAAGTTACAGTGTTTCAACCAGTGTATATCAACAACTTAAGCATTATTATGATCAGGACTACAAATATATAGACCCACAGCACGCAGCGTAACAGGAGAATGTGAGCGATCTGAGCAGAACTGAAAAATTCAGGGCCTGGCACAAAGGTTATGGCTTGATAGATTTAATGCATATATAGATGTTTAGATATCCTAAGCTTAAAGCCTGTACTTAAACCCTATAGAAATAAAGAATGTGTTTCAGGTTTTTATGGGCTGGGCATATTCCTTAGAGTAAGTTTTAATGAATTGGGTGTGATTATGAGATTTAGGAAGCTAATGATGTAGTAGTTGAAAGGTCAGGGTTCATCCTATATGCATCAGAATGTGTTGACGCTGGACAGGAATTTTCTGATTGATTAAGCAGACAGTAGTAGAACAGGTGTTTGTTGCTTGGTGAGTAAGTTACATACGATGTAATTCTGCTAACCATCGTAGAATAACTTTCATTCATTTTCAAGCAAGATTTCTGTGGCTCAAAATGTGTATAATGGATACTGGCCTAAGCTCAGAGTTATCGTAAAAGGATTCTACTCCTGTTGGATTCAGCAGAACTGCAGCTATTTTCCACAGGTCTGAATTTGGCCCTGGAGCTTTATTTATGCTGTGTCATCCCTGAGATAAAACTCAAAGGCTCCCTGATCCTCTTGCTGTGAGAAATGAGTTTTACTCACCCATGGGCATTTTTGCTCCACCCATTATATGCATTTTCCAAGCCATAACCTCCTTCTTCTCAAACAGATGATTCGATATTTATTCGTTTTATTTTAAAGTGATTTCCTGGGGATGGGGGGTGGGGTGGGATTTCTGTGCATGCAGAACAACTGTTAAACTGAATCCTCATTATAGTAACATCAAGTGGCTGGTTTAAACTGCTGACCACCCATCTGAGTCATTATGCTAAATGTTCTTTGCTTCTGGGCACCTCCCTCTCTGTGCGTGCCACAGTGATGTGAGAAGAAACGCAGAGGTTTCTGTGGGATCTTGACGTCTCACACAAAGCACCAAAGGGCATGGACGGCATGGGTTTGTGAGTGAGTCTCTTCCTATAGATCTGAATTCACCCGATGGGTCTGCTGGTACAATGCAGCCACAAAAATACATAGATCAGAAAACCAGAGTAGAACAGGAATAAGTTTTGAGCAGTTGTTTGTAAATGTGTACGTATACTTAAGAAACTCTGCCTTTGAAAAAGCACTATGTGAGGGACGGAAAGTGCTTTGACTCCCAAAATACACTGCAGTATGAAACATGCCCGGTGTGTCATACCTGATGCTATGTATATATAGCTTCAGTTCCTGGGGGGGACATCTGGCTGCCTTCTGAAAAGCAAACTTTGGAGGCGGCAAAGATCAAATTATTTCATTGGAGGGGCTGTTGTCCTTCAGCTGTCCACAGCTGCAAAACCTGAGGTGGCACGTTTTTCCCCTCTTTGTACAGAAACCTGCCTTTAATTCCTCTTCACTGTTACACACATCCCAATAAGTTTAGCACTTGCTTTGGGATGCCTGCTGGCCATCTGGTACAAGGGATGAGTGAATATATGCATACAATGCTTTCGTCACTGCTGTGTTCTTTGGGGTTTTATTAGGTACAAAATCTGAAAGGACACTACATAGGTACAGGCCCATCAACTCCTGAATACACTAGGCAACAGTATTAGTGGATTCTCATCACTTCCAGAGAATTAGCTGCACAGAATAGGTTAGTTGAAAAGTATATTTATCTTCAAATGATAACTAGAAACCCTAAGGGAAAACAGACTTTGTGGCAGCTGTTTTTCTCCCCTTGACTGCTCTGTTTTCACTTTGTACTCTAACTCTCTCTTGCCCTCAATTAACCAGTTCTTGATACCTGCCCAGCTTTGCAGAATCAACCACTTAATCATACACAAAGGCTAACCTTTCTTCTTCCTGGAACAGTTTAGCCTCTGAACCTTATGCTCTGTGTGTCTTTCTCTTCCCGTGCTTTTACATTCCCCAGTCTTGCAAAGTTGTCTTAAGTACCTGCAAGTGCACTGCATTTCTTTTTCTATTAGTCCCTATGCTGATGAATTAGCACGAGTGGAAAATGGGGCCAGCTTTCGGCTTGCGTGTTGGGACTCCTGCCTGTGCTGCAGCATTATAAATTACTTGTTACTTGTAAGAAAACTTGGAGCTGCTGGTGGGAGGACAATACACATTTCAGGTTTGAAGCAGGGTGAGACTGCATTTTACCTATTTTGCCTTGATTTTGGAGAGCAAAATGCCAGGCAAGTTGAAATGGCTTTGTTGGTGTTCATATCTTCAGGAGAAACAAGAAAAATCTGCTCCCTGTCTCACCCTGGGCTCTGGTTGTAGTCTGATAGCACATCCACAGCTGATTTCTATGATTTTCGTTTTCATTCTCCATCCATTTGTTCCAAGTTGAATAAATGTTATACTTAATTGACAGACTACTGCTTCCTTCTTTTCTGCTAGCCTTACTCTTTTTTTTTTTTTTTTGTGCAAATAACAGATCAGACTTTCCAAGTAGTTCTTCATGTCACAACAATGTCAGAAATACTGTGAGCGACTAATCAGGCTACCAGAAGTCTTTTTTCCTTCTTGGGCTTCATGTTGCAGTCCCACCTCAGCTAAGGTGCTCAGCATTATGGAAAACTGTGCTCTTCCGATGTTTCATTATCCTTCATTTACCAGTAGTGCATTTTAATTTGTTGCATTTCCTCCTCATTTATTAACCTCAGACTGATCCCACCTTCCATTCTGTTGCATCCCAGGCCTGATTCTGCACGGTGTTAAGCAGCCTGGGAAGTCTCTGCTGTGGAGGTTTTCAGCCAAAGCCAGTCAACAGCCGAGTAACTGCAGGTTGCGTAACTCACAGTCTGGCTCAATATATCTTTTCATAGAAAATCTAAACAAAGCAGATGCCAAAAACAGGTTGTTGGGGGTTTTATGTACAGTTTCCCACTGTCTACAGCTACACTTTGTGTTGTTGTAGGACAATATTCTATGTTTCGCTGGAGTCCAGAGCTTGGGCTGGAGAAGGAGCGGTAGCCTACACTGCTGTGAGACATCAGCCCAGCACTTTGGGAACAGAAAGCTCTTACCTCTCACTTACCTTCTGCCTTCTTACTGAAACATGCTGAGATGGGACTGCAGGAGTTTCAGCCAGAATCATGTGGATAGACGGGCAGTACCCACAAGTGTTCAGGACCGTTCTCCTCATGCTCTTCTGGCATTTTGTAAAGCTCTTACAATAAGGGGCCAGCAAAGAGTTAGCTTGGTAGACGTAAACTATAACCAGTGCTGCCTTCTCCTCCTTTTCTATGCTGAGGTGGGGTTTGTGCTTTCCTATCCCTCAGCTGCTTCAGTCTTGAAATCTAGAGTAGGTGCACTGTGCTGAAATGAGAAGAGCAGGCTTGGTGCTGGTGTGTAGAGATTCATCAAAGCAGAGCAATGGCCAGCTTTCCCGTTCCAGTTCTCCTGTTGTGTATGAAGTTTAAGCAGAGGGCTCAATAAAGCTCTCATTTGTGTATATTGTTCGTAGAGCTTGCTATTTGATTTAGGGATCCCCCAGTCATCTCATCTGCAATACAGGCTCTACTTTGCAGAGTTTAGCACTATAGCTAGAAGACAACTTATCTTCAAAAAGAGCTTGCCTTTGACCTTGAATGTTCTTGCAGTTGTTAAATGCTTGTGCAGGTTTGCTGAGGAACTGGAAGACCACTTTTGCAGTATGACTCTGCTTCTAAATGTGTCTGTAGAAACCCATGGTATTTTAGGGGTTTATGTCTTTTTTTCTCTCCGTGGCTTGTAGACCAAATATGTCCAAGTTTGCAAGTGAGAAAAAGGATTTTCTAATTGCTGGTTCCAGAAACTCACTTACTTGGTAGAGTGATACCTGAAGGTAAAGCTTCTGCACCTGAAGGTTAGTTGGTTAACTACTTTGGATCCTGTATGATCAAGAAAGCTATTACTTCTTCTGTCACAGCTGTGCTTATTCTGCAAGGATGATGGAAGCGTTAAACCTTGTTTGTGTCATTTGGCTATCCAAAATTGTCTCCGAATATACAGTAGGGAGCAAGAGGAGGTTTTTTTGAAAGCTGTGCCAACCGCACTGTCAAGTTACTTATGCAATACCAGCACAGCACTGCTGTTGGGTATACAGCCTTGCTCGTTACCCTCACCCTATGCAAGGCAAGCTAAACCAGTGAAAATTGTGTTTTCATGCTGTCACTGCATCGATGGTAGGGGTTTCTGCGGTCACGGCTTTTTTTAGTCACATGTTGTCATGCCACTGTCTGATACAGTCACGTTGGCAGCGCCCTGAAGTGCAACCACTTTTCTGACTGCACGTATGCTTTTAAGCTCACCTAGTACAGAAAGGCACTACCTACCCCCTTGGAGCAGGAGACGGATCTTTCCTGATTATCCTGAGGATACCAGAATCATTTTGTTTAAGGAAAGAACAATCAAAATAAGATACTGCATGATAATCAGAAAATTCGGTCCTGCAATGCAGTATTATGGAAGGGAAAAAAAAAAAAGAGAGAGAGAGAGAAAACAGAGCAGTTTTGTCTCCCTGCACCACATAGGGGAATTCAGAGCAAGAGAACTGTGTATTTGGGTCAGCCGAGTCCTAAAGGAGAATTTTCATGCGGTCTTTTCAACCCATTTTCAGATGTGGTTGTTGAAGATACCACATCTTAAAGGGGCAAATATTAAGAAGGAATAATCCTATAATTATAATCTGCCCGTTCTGTTGCTGCTGCTGTAATTTCAAAAAGCAGCTGGGGTACGTCTGCATGATGCAATACAGGGTCATGCCGAGACGCCGCAGTTAGCCCTGAAGTGTGCCCACTGGGGACAGAAACATGAGGGCAGTACTCGGTGTAGGCTCGTTAGGCAGCTTGTTTGGAGCTGGCTGAGACATCTCTGCCCAGCATGGAAATGTCTTAGTTCTCCTCCACACGAGCTTAGGCTTTATCTAGGCCTGATCCACAGCTCTCTGTGATCTTTGGATCACAAAGCGGACTTTGGAACAGACCTGGACATCATTTTCAGAAAGCTGTCCCTCAGTAGGGTTGTGCTCGTGTCTGCTGTGCAGGGCACCTCTTCTGCATGGTGTTCAGCAGGGTCAGAAGGAGATGAAACAACTCGCCGGGCACGAGTGGGGAATGGTCAAACGCAGAGGAGTATCACACTGAGAAAACATCATATTAGTAAGAAAGATGCTTAGCGTGAAGTGAACTTCTGGCATGTTCTCTGTGTGAAATGAAACTGAAGTCAAATGCTTAGTCCCTCAAACGTTTTCATGAAACTCCCATTATTCCTGCTTCACTCCAGTAACTTCGGCTTTGCTGCTTTTGCTCCTCTCTGTCCCAGGCATTTCACGCCTGCCCAGGCTGCCCTCCACACTACCACTGCCAGGGGGGTTCAGCTTGGGTTAGTCTGTTCTCTTTCAGATCCAGCTTCAGGTTTTTTAGTCTAAACGAAGAGATCCAGAGAGAGCAAAGGCTTGCCCACATCTCTTCGTAATGACCCCTTTTTATAGCAAGCCTGAACCAGAGCCCCCCCTAAAACCTATGTCAAGAATATAAGAATTTAAAGGAACAAACAAGATTTTGTACAGAAGGAGTAATTGGAATTTGATTTTACTGTGTGAGGGTATTGAAGGATAAATTGATGATTGCACAACACTGAATGTTTTAAAACTTTTGTGGTGTTGTGCATTAGTTAAGCAGTCTTGTCTCTGTGTGTGTGTTTAAAGAAAGGTGACTTGTGGGGTTTTTTCCTCCTTTTAAGACTTAAGGGATAGGAAAGAATGCTTGAGAAAATCTCTCTGATGTCCACATCATGAGGTCCTAAACCAGGCAGATGTTTGAAGAGACTTAAAAGGTCCTATAGTGTTTTAATGTGCCAGCTACAAAATGGCCCAGATAAATGCCGTTTGTTTACAGAAGGTGCATGATAGTGGGTGCAGCAAAACTACTTGTGCTTTTCCTGCTTGGAAACTGCTGTAGTCAGTTTGACCTTTTGGTATAGACTGTAGTTGTACCACTTCCCGAGGGTCTTGTGTAGTTGCCACTGCAGGAATATGGAATCACCTCGACTTAAAGAACAGGCTATACCCTGTCCTTTGCCTGGTGATGTATTCCTTGTCTTTCTTACCACTATGCCTGAGGGGCCACACCATGCTTCGCCAAGTAGCCAAACACAAAGTGAACCTGAAGCAGCTGTGAGTTAGTCCTGGAGATGTGACAGTGGGGTTGGGGGTAATAAATGCATGTGAGCTGCTTGTGATTAATATCGTGTGTCTTTTTTTAGCAAGAAGCTGCCATCTTCAAAGTTCCCCCCCAACTTCATCTTGCTCATTAATTTTAATTTTTTTCCAGTCTTCCTGCTAAAAATGAATTCTTAATGAGTGCTTCTGCTATTTAAAATGCCTCAAATTCCCTCCGTAATGATGCCTCTCCATCAAACTGAAAACACATTCTTTGTAAACAAAAAACAAGACCTTGTGGCGTACAATTTGCATACCTTCTGTGGCATCTTTGAATTTATAGTATTGAAATTTATTTTTAATTTCTTTCTATCTATTTCATTCTGGCTATGCTGAGTGAACACATGATGTTGATGGTTAGTTGTGTTTTGGTGGTTTGGGTTTTTTTTTTATTTGGCCTCCGTTGAAAAAAATGTTCCTATAAAAGCAGCGTTTGTAGTCCAGAGCCCTGTCTGTAGTTTGAATAAAGTTTGACTTGTTAGTAGCAAATGATTCATCTTAGCACATGTGTTTCACGATCGTTTGGAACTTTGGAAATGTATTCTAATAATTGTGTTCAGCATTTTAAAAATCCTTTCCTGCACTTGGACAGAAGTTTTAATGGTGTTGACATGGGCAGCAATAAAATAATTAGCCAGTAAGTTCAGCTCCAGTTGGTATCAGAGCAAGTTTTGCAGTACTCATCTTTTTCTATCAGTTTCACAAAGAAAAATCAGTCTCTTTGTAGTAAACTTCTGATGTGTGTGGATTAGGCACAATAGCCATGAACTTCAGTGCAGGAGCAGAAGGCAAAGCCTGGGATGAGAATCCAGCAGCCTGGTGCCACCTTTCCAGGCAGGTGGACTTTATAGACAGTGCGAGAGCACGCTCACCGCTCCTTACCACGTGTGTGCTATGGCACAGGGCCTTACCGTGCTAGCCAGCCCTACGCCACAGTGGCTGACAGTAAAAAGAAATACCTTGAAGGTCAGAAGTCTGTCTACAGAGCCCTGCACTCCCTCTCCTCTTACCATCTTCAGCCACAACCAGTGAACAAAATATGGTTGACAATCTTTTATCCTGCTGTAGCCTCGAGACGGAAGGGGAGCAGCCTCGGTGGAGGTGTGCCTATCTCCACTGAGTCCAGCCTTGCAAGCCTGACATCTCTACAGAAGTTGTTGTATCTTACGTTTCAGTCACCCAGTCCAAAAACTACCTTCAGTGAGGTCTCCGACTGGGGGTTCAAATACAGTAGTCACTTATAAAAATGCTCTGCTCCAACACAGAATCACAGTTGCCTTCTTAGATATGTCACTTGTCATCAAATGTTCAAGGGTAACTAATCCTGGGAGATAGCAATGTATCTCATAGCTGAGTACTTAAATAGGTGGTATTCAAAATTACCGATCATTTGAATGAGTGTGCTCCAAGATTCAGACTTAATGTTCTTCACAGCCTTTACCTCACTGCTTGCAGACTGTCCACAGAAATTTTACCTGCCTTAACTTCAAGGAGCCTTCAGAACTAAAATCTGTTTTTCATAAATTGCTATGCTTTGAGCTCTTGAGTTAGAAATTGTGATGCAAGTGAAGGTATTAGACAATTTGCATGGGAAGCAGCTAATTTCCAAAGCATTTTGGTTCTGTTTGAGCCATGTCTACCACTCCATTTTATTATTGTTAACTGCCTTTTCTTGACTTCATAACCAGCAGGCAGGAGAAATCTTGACACCAAGGGTAAACCTAAGAGCATTAGTGGAGAGAGGAAATGTCCGCGTTGTTAAAAAAGAATTGTTTGTACGTCAACAAAACTGTGATAGAAATGGAGAGGATTCCTAATGGAAGCCAAACAATTATTCATGTGGCAAAGGAGGATGTCATTTCCAATCTGAAGCACTTTAAGGGCCTTCATCTGCCTTTTGCTGGGTACTGGCTGCCATCTCATTTCCAGGAGTCACTCTGCCTCTGTCAGCACGACTGTAATCTGCACCCGCTGCTGCGCTAGGCTGTACATCGCTGCAGCTGCCTGTGTGCTCCAGCTCCAAGTCCTTGGGCACGGCCTGAATGCGCTACTGAGGACCCTTCCTGCCAGCACCCAGCTTCCAGGAAACGCATTTTTGCTTTCCCTCAGTGAGACTTTCCTTTACGGTCTCCATCTTCGTTTCAGAGATCTACTGGCTGGTATTAGAGGGCTCTGTACAACAGGCTCTCCCTCCTTGCTTGGCAATCAGTGAGATACAATCAATACATTGCTTTTGTTATAATATACCCGCTGTGGTGTTTAGGTACGGTAGATATACCCATGGCTTCAAACTGCACTGGTGATAGAAGAACTGTGAAATGGGAAATGCCTTGCCGGTATCTCTTGTCTTTCCTGCTGACATAAACACAAAGTCCCCTGAAGTATATTCCTCAGCAAATTTGGTTATGATACTCATTTCAAACTAATTTGACAGAAAATGTAGGTCTGGTTTCTCTTCCAAGTTCATGATCAGGATGCTAGTTTGTGAACTTACTGAAGCTTCCTTGAATCTGTTTGTCAGGATTTCGGTGACGCGTTTGGAACTAAGCCAATTTTTCAGAAATATGTTCTCAGCAAAACCATTTATATTAGTTGCTGGTGTGTATTCACTGTTTCTAGTTTCTGTCCCTTGTTATCTTGGTTGCATGGGCTACCCTCTCATTAGCTGACTGTAACCTTTTAAAACAGGCGAGAGGAGAGGTTGTTACAGTAAATAATGAACAGTGCATGCCCTTCTTCTCACATAAGTAGTGGGTAGGCACAGAAAATAATGTAATCCCTCAGACAATGAGAAAACATCTTTGCCTGGGGGTCTTTAGAAAGACCGGATAGAAAGGGGCACAGACGTAGAGAACAAGGTGAGCAGTAGATTCTGCACAGGCATTGTTTGACTGCTGTATTCCTACATAATAATAATGGGGTGTGTCACTCACTCAAAAGTGTCTGGTAATAAAAAACCCAGACAAACAGTGGAAACTGGAAGCGTGCACAAGCTTGGTGATGCTTTCCCTTGTAGCTCACGAACCGTGCAGCTTAGAAGGAACTAAGATCTCTTCTCTTGCAGTCACATGCTTACTGATGGCATTTGGCTTTGCAGTGATGTCTTAAACTTCTGCTTCTCAGCTCTTCACTTTCTCTCATGGATCCATAATGTGCTAAATCAACATATGTTTTTGAAGGATATTTTGCCCAAGACAGAGAGGCTGAGTGTGGGAGAAAAGAAACAATCTCCAGATTTTTACTGATAATCCAATGCACCAGACAGCAGTCACAGCCTGCTCTTCGCTGTCCGCACCAAGTGGAACTAGGGGCTCTGGTCTCCTGCAGCACTAAGCAAATGGCTGCAGATATTAGCATCCTCTTACTGCTCGTTACTGTTCCCATTGCAGAGCTGGCAGAAAAGAAGGCTCCATCAGGCACATTAGCTTACCGTTATCTTTGGTTTAAATTGATATGCTGGACTGGGAGTGGGAGTGGCAGAGGTGCAGGGTTCACTTGTGTTGATTGTGCTGAAAGACTAAAAGGATGAGTAAAGTGGGTAGGTGGACACTATTGACAGACCAGTGAAGGTAAGAGGGAGGTGCGAGCAGCCTAACATCATTATGGTCCTCAGTAGTGGCTGGTTTGGGGAAGGTTGGGGGGTTTTAACCTTTATGAAGGTCAAAAAAGAAACCCGTCTAGAGTCTTGGCTCACAGATCTGTATTTTAATCCCTGGTGTGGCACAGTGGCAGCAACAACAATATTTCTCCTGTGGCTTGTTTGAAATTTTGTGAGGTTACCTATAGGACTTGTGTAGATAAGGGAAGTAGCTGGAATAGCTGTTGAAATGTTAACTTCTTCCAGCACCTCAGAACTAACTCTGCACGTAGAACATATCATTCTGGACCAAGAATTTGGTTTTGTCATAGGATTTAATACCCTTTCAAATCTCTGCTGAATGGGAAAAGACAAGTTTTAGTTTGCTCCCTGTACAAAGCAATTTGAGAATACTTGTTTGTTTTTAAAATTTGCTTTCTTGCATAGAGAAGAAACCAGGCATATAGCTGTGACAGCAATGTGTTTTGCCCTGTAAATTCTAGGGGAGAAAGAAACCTGCTTTGTAAAATTAAGTCCAGCTCCCAAAGAAATCAAAGGCATATTCAAAGATACAGGAGCATAGACACTTCCAGTTGCGAATGAGTGGCCTTTATGGTTAAGATTCAGAGCCTGATCTTGTCACGTTCTCAGTTCATAGTAAGTGCAACCGTGTGATTGCAACCACTTCACATGTGCCTGAAAGCTCAGAAGGCATGCTGGGAGAAGCTGATCAGGTGAAGGTAAGGGTTAGGACTGCAGTTCCAGTTACAACCCCTAGTAAATCTACTGCTTTTGGGCCATGAGGTTGTTTATCCTCAGGAGGGAGCAGGCTGTTTCCTGTAATCTGTCGTTGGTTTGGGGGGAGTGAACAAGGTGTGGGAGAGTACTGCTTGGAGCAGAGCAGGTTTGGCTTTAGTTTGTGTCACCAGCCTTCCTCCTGTTTATTTGATACATTTTGCTCTCTATATTTTAAACAAATGGAGGAACGTATTTAGCGGGGCTTCTCCCAAAAGGCAAGATACGTTTCTGAGCACCGTCTGTGAAGTTTTCTTTTCCAGTATTCCTCTTGCTAATAAACCCTGTAGCTGCAGCGTGATGCAGTTTCTACTTCTCTCTCTTCTCCGTGGGAGCTACTTTTCCTGTGAACTGAGGTCAGCAATTTGAAAAGTCCCCAACACAGTCTAAAGGCAGTTTCCCATTGATGCTTAGTGTTCTTGGGCGCTGTGAAAGGCACATCTCTAGCAAGCTGCATGGATCTGCCTGTCCGAAGCTCTGATGCATACTTAAGTGTCATTCTTATTAAAGTTAATCACTTATAGTCTCTGTCTGTCACCAAGAGCAGCTGTTTGTCTCCTAAATGAGAATTCCCACACCTGCGCCTGTCCTCATTACAGCTACATCCCCACCATAGTGCCTCCCACTCACTTCCTTCCCTTCCTCTGCCTCTCCTCACTGGAAGTCGAAGACAAAGATTCCTCTGGCCCGTAGGTGTTGTGTGCACCATATGACAATGCAGAGGGAAGCCTCACGGTCCGGCAGCTGGAGCGAATGTCCGCGGGACTGGTGGCGCCTGGGATGCAATGCTGGCTAAGCAGCTGACTGCGTGGCCTTGGGCGAGTCACTTGACCTCAGCATGCCTCAGTTAACCCAGCTGGAAAATTGGGTAAAAAGCAGAAACCTTAATGCTGTGTCTGAGCTCAGTTCTCCTGGGGAAAGATATAAATGGCAGGAAGGTGGGTGTTTACTGCTTTAGGCTTATGAATTATGTGAAGTATGTGGATGACTGAAAGTGCCAACTGGTGTAAATAGCTGGTGCCCAGGTGCACGTAGAGAACAGTGACAGAAATTGATGGCAGCACTCCCTAGGGCAAAGCACACTCAGATTTTGTCTCAGGCCAGGCACATGCCATGTTTGCATGGGAGGCAGTGGCCAGCTGTGACTAGAGTTTAGTGAACGGCTGCTCTGCTTACGCTGGGATGCTTTTTATTGTTGTATTCCTTAAAGATCTGTTCTCCTCTGTTTGGGGCATTCCTGATTTTTCTGGAATATTGGGAGACTATGAGATTAAATAGAAATAGATTGGGCAGAACTCAGTAGATTCAATTCTCTATGATTTACTTATAACTGTGATATAAAAAAGGAAAGAAGGAAGAGGAGGGGAAGAGAGTAGGTACTACGCTGTAGGTGTGTGAAAGCAAATCTCAGGAAAAAAGCAAGTAAAAAGGAAGTTTTAGACCCAGTGGCTACAATTTCCTTTAAAATATTCTGGCATGTTTGGTCAGTCTGTGATTTAGCTAGAGCTAAGCACACCTTAGTCCAGAGGTGCATAAATTGCCTCCAGACAGCTTCTCTCATGGCCTTGCTTCAGGCTCTGGGTCAGGAACCTCTCTCTGACTTCGGTCCTGTAGCTCCAGGCTGCTGGTTACCAGCCTACCACAGCCCTTCGACTTCTCTCATTGAAGTTCTGAATCTCCCCAGCAACTCGCATTGTGCAATTTTTTCTGGTAAATGAAGATATGGGCTGATTGCATCTCACAAATAGCTTGGTAGATGCATCTTAACCTGTCAGGAAGAATAACAGTAAGAAAAGATCTTGGATGTTTGAGCAGTTCCCCTCTCCACCCTCATTTTCTTCCACTTTCTGCAAGCAGCATGACCGACTCAGATGTGCCATTTGTTTTTGTAACAGGGAGATGTGGTATCTGGTCCAGAGAAAGAAAGTTGCACAGCATGAAATTCAGGCAGGAACAAAATTATTTAAATGGCACTAAAGCTTCATTCCACTCCTCCCAGATTCCCTCATGCAGCCTGAGTGGCGTTTTTCCCAGTTCCAGTCCAGAGGGATTCATGTTAAGAGCAGACCTGAATGTGCTCTAAAATAACATTAATCATTGGCCAAGGTCAGCAGGACAGAGATTGTGCTAGTGGAGTATGTTTATCATGTGTTGTCCTTGTTGTCTTTTTTTTCTCTGTCCAGTTTGGTTCACCTGCATGTGTTCACCAGCTTGTGCCATCCCTGCTCTCCTTCCCTCCATCCCTTTTTAACTTTGTGACAATTGACATCGCTGAATTCAGAGGCAGGCACTTTTTCTTGGCGGCTGGCCGCCAGTTTATCTAATCCAGGGCTGACGTATTTGACTTAAGGCTGTGCTGTCACTTGCCCCTGAGCTGTGCACCTGTCTGAGGTGCTCTGTCTGTCTCATTTGGACTAGCGTCCTGCCTTTGCCAAGGCTCCTTGCAGGTTATCTGCTACGGATAAAGGCAGGCAGGCCAATGTTAGAAAGCGCCTGCACAGAGGGGAAAGAAGCAAGGAGAGCAAGGAAGAGTAATAAATTACTAACAGTCATCACTGTGAGCCATCTGCAGAAATCCCCATGACAATACAGACACTGGGGATATTACTTGTAAGCAGTGCTGTTAACACCTTCTGCAAAGGAAAAGCTTTGTGAACACCCACTGATCCCAGAGAAGGCACCCACTGGAAGCCAAGTTTGCAGCAGGCATTAATAATCCCATAGAACAATACATGCCAGTTAGATATAGCTGAGCTATTTATCTCCAGAGCTCTCCCTGGGCAGCTGCAGAGGGGCTGGCCCTCTGTATTTCTGATTGACACTTCCTAATCCAGTATCTTTTCTATCTAAAGCACGTTACCAGAATGATGCAGGGCAGATGTTGTCTTTGAAATTATTATTTGTGTTATGTCGCATAGACTTGGCTGAAGTGTGAACATGGTATTGTACAAACAGATAGGAACAGGCAATCCTCACTCCAAAACTTTACTTTCTCAACAGCCAGTTGAAGGATAGACCAGGGGAAGGTGATGTACCTGGCGTCACGTGGAAGGTAAATGGCAGAGGCAGAGAAGACATCAGGTTGTCTTGCTCCTGGCATAATGCATTTCCCCTGTATCACGTTGTGTGAGCACTGCTTTTCAGTAGAGTTTCACACTGCTTTGCAAGACATTGTGAATTCCATGAAGAATTCATGAATGAAACTGTATCACAGTCCTGCAGATTAAGTATTATTGTTCCCAGTTTGTAGGGAGACACAAGTTAATAACCCAAAGGGCAAAAGCAAACAAACCCTCAAGGTTTTCACTTCAGATCCCTTTCAGATTGCTTATTATTAGGTGATGCCAGAGTTAACGTTCCTCTTTTTCACGTGGAAGGAATCAGTCAGCAATAGACTGCCATTATTCACATTTAATATGGTCTTCCTTATGTGGAAAATTACCTTGTCGCTGTAGAGTACAAGGAGCCCAGTGACTGGGAGGCACAGGTCTGGTGGGGCCCGCGTAAGTCAAATAAAGCTTAATCCATCCACTGAAACCTTCCCTAAGACTGAGACTGATTTTTGTTCTCTTCACCTTCCCTCTTGGTGTTTTTGCCCCAGAAAACCCAAACTCTAGTGGTTTTAGGTTGCACAAGGGCCCAAAAGACTTTGGGGCATTTTGACTAGTGAAATGACAGAGTCCTGAATTCGAGACAGGCGTTTCAGCTTGGTCTCTGTGCCTGCAGTTAACAGATGAAGGCAAACCACCAGCTGCCCCTGAAGGAACACGCAGTGATGACTTCTGCTTGGAGACAAAAGGGTGTAGATCTGCTCTCAGGGAAGTTTCCTCCTGAGTAAATAAATGGTGGCCACCCTTCCCGAACAATGCAGCTAGCAGGTGGAAGAGAGCAGGCTTGCTGTCCCCATTTATGTCAGTGAACGTTTATCCAAATGGATTGACTTCCCAGGGAAAATGCATGCTATATAAAACACCTGACATCTGCTGAGTTCCAGGTGCCTGCCAAGTTCTGCCCTGTCCCAGGTGTGCTTATTCCCTGTGAAGTTTGTTGCTGCCAGCACAGTGACAGCATACCGCAAGGAGAGGGGAAGATCGCGGTGATCAGTCCCTCTGATAGCCGTTTTGGCTGAGTCAAATTGTGTTGCCATGCTCTCAATCCCCTGCTTATCGCAGGATGCAGCTGTGTGCTACTGGAACCAGCTCTAATTGTGCTTGTGGCTGTCTCCTGGAGGATTTCAATAAGCCCTGCAGAGTATGTGGGAATTAGGCAGTGTCTCTTTAAGCAATTTGTACACCCCTGGGAGCATTCTTGATTTTTCTTGCAGAAGCCACCAGAACCAAGCCGCGTAGTGGTTCGTGCAGGTAGTAAGGCTTTGCTTGTTTGTATCTAGCAGAGACTGTAATTCTGAATGGAACAGTGGCCACGTGACTTCTTCATATTCCTGACGTCGTACAGAGAGCAAATAAACCATCCCCTGGCGAGAAGCCTAGTCTGAGAGGTCTGCCTGGACAGCGAAGGTGGGCCATTCGTCAAATACACTATTGCCATGCAGCTGGTCAGTCTTCCTTGATGCTACCGCCAGTAGCCCCTCCTGCTGCAGCCCTCTAGGGACACAGCATAGAACCGACCTTTTTCAAAAGGAGAATCCTTTTAAAAACTGTTCTTATGTATATTAATTCCAGTAAAAGAGCAAATTTTCAGATCATAAAGGCCAACTTTATACCTAAAAGCAAACAGAAGCAGCAGGTAGTAAAAAGAAGTAGAGCTTTCTTGCAGAGCGTTGTTAGTAATAAATACTTATCAACTTAATTCACTGGTATAAATATGAACTCGTCTGTGACTTTTCTCCACCTGTCCTCTTCCTCCATCTAAGCTAGGCACAACATTTACCTGTTATCCATCCATTCATTCCATTCTACTGATTAAAGAGTCTTCTTTACTTTCCAATGATTACTCCTCTAGAAAAGCATCAGTGAAGAGAGTGAACACATTAGCATTTAGGAACCTCCCATTAATGAGTAGAAAAAGATTTCTTTGTCCTTATAGAGGAAAAAAGACAGACAACCATATACAATCGTTTACTGTGTAGTTTCACTTAACAGAGCAGAAAACACTGCCACTTTTAGCAAGTGGAATTCTTGAAGTGAGTGAACTCGTGGGAAAAAGATGAAAAATAGGTACTGGGAGGTAGCCTTCATCTCATTTCTCAAATACTCTTTGAAATCTTGAGTCCTTGTCCTTGCTACTGTTGACCATGGGTCTATCATGAGAACATTGGTTTTGAGAGGTGATGAGGGAATGACCTGCCAGAACAAGTGAGGAATCAATTAAATGATTGAGGTAGAGGATTTAAAATGAACAAAGCCCCCAGCACAAAACTGCAAAATAATGGGAGCCTAAAGCACATATAGGTTCAAGAGTTAAAGAGAGCCTTGGGTGGATGTCCCGGGTCAAATGGTCCTTGCTGATTGCCAGAAGCTGAAAGGGGTAGATAAACGAGGGAAAACGCGCTCCTCAGTTGCTCCGTTTGTTAGCGTGTTTCCATAAGAAGTGGCTGCTGGCATCTGCTGGGAAACCTCTGGACTAGTCAGACCCCTCGTCTAAGGCCCACCTCTTAACTGCTTTCCCAGTCTCAGTAAGGCTAGAACTGTCTTTTTTTGTACTTACAGTTATCCAAACAAAGGCATGATATTAAATGAGGCCTTAGCAAAATAACAGTAAAATGATAATTGATAAATATGAAAAAAATGATTTTATCAACACAGAGAATTAAATTTTAAGGAGACTCAGCTGAGTGCCTAAATCCTCCTTTTTGTATGGCATTGGTAAATTTGGGACTGACTATTCACATCCAGGTTGCAGACACTACTGCTGTTTGGCCGTAGCTGTAGGCCCACTGGCCTGGTCGGGTATCTCCGAGGGATACCCTGGGGTATCCCGTCAAGTGTACGACATGAGCGAGCAAAGCAGCTCCAGCTGCGAGGGTAGGAGAGGGTACCGTGCGCCAGGTGGGACAAGCATAGCCCCCTTTGGTGCCCCTGCTTTGGTAGGGTGATGCAGCTCCTTACATTCACACATGGAAAAAGTATCGAGTGCGCATGCTCTTTGCCGTTAGGAAAATGCCCTTTGGAGCAGGTTTGGGGTTCGGTTGAGTGGAAAATGTATTCATTGCAGATTAGTTTTCAGTCGTAGGGTTTTGAAGCTGTCGATGTATGGGAGCTGGCTTTGTGTATAAGCCCCATTTTCTGCGAGAGCTCATTGAAAAAAATGTGTGATTTCCCATATGTGTTGTCTGAATGCACTGAGTGCTGAAAATCCTGGGGGGTTCAGTTCTTGTCAGGCATTATGAGAGTCTGGGGGTTGTATCCCAGGCAGAGGAATGTCATCTTCCTTCCTTGCAGCTCTACCTGGGCATTTTGGCTTCGCCTTGATTTCCCATCCTGGGATACCCCCAGGGAGCCACAGATGTAGTTCATGTCATCCCTCTCATCACCTCTCCTGATCTTCACCCTTTTCCTATTACACTATCTGAACACCTCATGATTGCTCGGGATGTTGTCTCTCTGGTGACGTGGCTGAACCTCCTGTATGCCTAGACACAAAGTCACCCCGTTAATTTTGCTTCGGGCTGGGGCTGCACTGAAACCTATAACTGTAGCAGGTGGAATGTGAACACATGAGGCTGACAATGTCACTGAGTCTTTTTTCCTGCTTTCCAATACTTCCCCGTCTTCTTCCTGTCATTTGCATTGAAAAAAACCCAGAAGAAAAATCTGGTAATCAGTTATAGAGAGAAGTATTTCGGTTCACTCCCAATCCTGAAGTGCAACATTTGAAGAGCAGAGAGGAAGGAAAAGCTGTTCCTGCAGCCTTTGTTTTGCTTTTGCCATTTCTGCGAAGGGATCACAAAGGCCATTCACAGGGGCTGGGGGCACTGCTGGGTCCCCATCCCACTGGTGCACAGATGATGATGGATCGTTCAGCCGCACATGCGCTCTCTTTCTCCCTCTGATGCATCATTACATTATTAGCCCTGTTCTGGAGAGCAGCGGTGTTTAGGATTGGGCAAGGATGCCTTTAGGATGCATGTTTGTTTGCTCATAAAACAGGATGGATAGAGTGAGGGAATGAGAATTGGGTCAGACAGGAGCTTCCAAAAAGCTTAGTTTATTTGGAGAAGAGAAGAAGCAGCCAGAATAACAAACCATAGGACAGTGAAATTGATTCCCCGTTCCCTCTTCATCATACCCTCCTCCGGGTAAAACCTGTTTAGGTTGATAGTGAATATTTCATGCAGTGCTGAGCGTTTTCCGAACTGTGGTGTCCTAGTTTTTCCACCTCCAGCCCCAAAGGAATGTTTTTACATCATGGTGCTTTATTTTTGGGAAGGGGAGGAGGGAGCGGAGGCTGAAGGCTTACGAAGAGACGGCAACAAAGAGTGGTTCAGAGAATAGCTTGGTTCTGGTGTCTCGACTTAGAATTTCACCTCCTTTCCTTTGCTCCCTCCAGAAAGCTCAGTGAAAAGGGTCAGCTCCCAAGGGGCTGGAGCACGGTCCCAGTCTGGATAAAATAACCCTAAAAACAGCCCCTTGCCTCTGCCTGGGTCTGCTCTGACTGCACTGCCGTCATCATAGCTGCTTCATTAGCTGACAGCGACGAGCTGTTACTGTCAGCACTGCAGGTCCATGTAGCTACTGAAGGGCAGAGCTGTGTCTGTTCTGCCTCATGCAGCAGCATCCAGGGGACTACCTGGCCCCTTGCTACATGTCAGCTCTCCCTTTGGGAGTCTTGTCCCTCTTTATTACCTTCTCACCTCCCCTCCATGCAGTAAGACCAGCTAGGAGTTTGCAGGTTTGGCAGTGTGAGTCCAAAAGCCTGGTAGGTTCTGATCCAGTGCCTGAGTCCTTTGAGTTGGGTGCAGTAGGCTTTAGTTTGGGCACTTCGTCCTTCAGAGGAGACCCTCAAGTTGTGCTGGGTACTTAAGAAGCAGGGTAGGGAGCAGTGTCATTTTGTCCCAATGGTTAATTGTGGGTTTTGAAATCAGTCTTTTAAAAGTTTCCACATATGTTTTTGTGAAGCTGGTGGAAGGTGCCTGCTAGAAGGTGAGCCCTTCCCCAGAAAGCAGGATAAACTGCCCCACTGATCTGCCAAACAGCCCAGAGTCTTGTGTTATCCCCAGTCCCAGCAAACTGAAGGAGGCTAGTGTCGCAGACCCTGCTGCGGATTTGCATTTCACAAGTGCTTCTTCGCTTTAGGACAGGCAGAACAGCGATGAAGCCTGGAAAAGTCCCAGAGCCTCAATATGCTTGCTTGTATTAGCCTCCTAAAAGCACACTTTACCTGACCAGCTGAATTAGCATCTACTGTAACCAAGATAGCAGCGCAGCAATTCAGAGGCTGACTCACCCCTATTACGGACTGCAAAGCCCAGCACTCGTGTTCCATGATTCCCTAGATAGCCTCTTCTCTCCTACCTAGTCACGCTTGCCCTCTGTGCTCGCTGCCCATTATTAAGGGGCACAAACTGGCAGAGCTTTTTCCTCAGACCACTGAGCTGCAGCTCTCGATCCTCTGCTCCCCTGACGTTAGTCCACGATGTGAAGTGTTTGCTGTGTGGCTTGTTAGTCTGCGGCAAGCTGTGTTCACACACCCTGAAGGACATGGGGCAAGAGCAAAGCATGAAACTGCTTCGTTAATGTTTTAGATTTTCAGACTTTGGTCAGTGCAAAAAGGCCTGAAGAAGGCGGTGGTACATCTTCCTTCCTTGGTGGTTCTTACCCCCCTAACAGAAGGGAAGGGAGAAGAAAAATGGTTCCTCCATGGTGTGGTGGAGGCAAGAGGAGAGCTGCGGAATATCTCAAAAATGTGCTCCACCTCCACAGCGTTACAAAACAGCAGTTCAGCAGGGGACACAGAAGCACTTAGGGAAACTGCAGCTGAAACTAAGTGAACCTTTCAGTCTACTTATCACAGCATTTGCAGCCCCTGCTTCAGGGAGAAACAATAATAATATAAAAAAAAATCTTGCAAAATGAGCTAGTATCCATCTAGAGCATTGGATGAAATAAAAAGTGACAAACAAACAAAATCACCAGCTTTAGAAACTGTAGTTAAAAATAAACCATCATTCACTGCTGCAGTCCTGCCAGTTCCTCCCTGCTGAGAGCAGGAGACCCAGAATACTGCCTAGCTTTACATTCCCTGCACATGTTGTAGAGTTTAACAGCTCTCTCTGTTGTCATGACAAAGATTCCCTGCTTTTCAGCAGGAAGCTCGCTCTACTATTGCTGGTCCACCTGTAATGCCGCCTGCCCCCCTCCCAGCTTGTGAGGCACTGTATTTTCTGTGCTCAGGGGTGCAGTGTCTCTGCTTACTTCTGACTTAGGTGAGGGTAGCTGTTGACTCCTGATTCCTTGCATGGAGCCAGGGCAGTAGAGAAGAGCACCAGCATCAGCCACAGTCAGGTGCTTGGCTGTGACAGCGTGCTTTGAACTTGCGTTTTGCTCCATATGACATACTGCAGACTTCACCCCCCACTGCTTCATTCTCCGCAGGCTGTAAGTTGAGTTAGTGGTGACATTTGGAACATCATTTTTTGTCTGTGTTTGTCAGAGGGTGTGTCTTAGCGCGTGTCCTGGCATACTAGGCACTGTAGCTGTGTTTAAAAACAAAGCAAGGGACCATCTCTGACCGGAAGCATTTACGGTTTGAACAGGCGGTGCATGGAAAAGGCCAGCAGAATGTGGGAAAAGGCAATACCTTACTGCCTCCATTCTCTAAATACTGAACTAAGACAGGATAGATTAAGTAACCCATCCAGGGCAAAAGAAGCTATCAAGAAAATGAGCAAGTGAAGCTACACTTTCTGAATCCCAGCTCAGCACCTCACACCCCCCTTTGGTCCCTGTCGGAGCAAGCCAGTATGGATACGGTATTTCCCAGAGAGATTTACCAGAGTCATTCCAGACCCAGCGAATCCAGACTAAGTTATGAGATCCTTAGACAGCTTTATGGCTTCCTTTGAATATCATTTCAGATAATCATTCCAACTTTAACCCCACCCATGAAACCTCCAGGTTTTAGATGCTTATAATTTTGTTGAGAGTTATGCCAAAGGTGGGATCAGATGCAGGCCTCCTTCAGAGTCAAGTTTGGAACTATGTATGTACATACAGTAAAAGGTACTTCACCTTTTCTTTCATTTTAATAATCTCTCTGTTCTATATGGGTATTTACACAAAACAGTGTAGATGTCTCCAGTATTTGGGGTGCTTTCTTGAGGAATATATAGAAGACATTTGCTGTGATGGGACTGACTGCTCCCACCATCTGTGGGACCCCACAGCAGCCTCTCAGCACCTCCAAAATTCAGGGCATAGGCCTGGACTTTTCAGAGGGGCTCAACCTCCATTGTTAGGCCAGATTTCCATTAGACCCAGCCAACTATAGTGTCTGAGCAACTTGTAAATCCGATTTTTATATCATAATCCTATCATAACCTAATCATAAAGGGGATTCTTCTTAAAACCTTAGCTGCAAACAGTTCAGCAGCTGAAAATCTGTCTCCATAGTGCTTAAGTGTGGAGAACCCAAAATTACTGAACCTTTTGAAAACGTGGGCATTACCTGCTGCTGTCACCAGCAGGAGAGCTGCCAGGGGGAAGCATCCTTCCTTAGGGGGACGCCTGATGGGGGGAGTTGTCAGCATCTGATGAAACTCCCACTGGCAGGACCTGGATTCCCAGAGGGAAACAAATGCTAACTGTCAGCAGTATTACAGAAAGCTTTTTTGTGTTTCTCAATGGTGATTTTTTAAAAAATTATGATGGCAGTTTTGGAAAAAAACTCATTTAAGAAGACACTGAAAACTCCTTAATCCTTCTGTAAGAAGATCCCCTGCGCTTCAGTTTGAGGAGTATTTTTCTTGGGAATAAAAAGGGTGCTAGTATGTGTCAGGGGCCTGAGCCAGGTTCTGCCCGCAGCAGGAAGCTGCTTTGCATGCCTGACAGCAGGCACCAGCGAGGAGAACCTGCCAGCGGGGTGGTCAGGGCTGATGCTTTCTAATACAGCCTGCCTGCTCACACGTGCCCTGCAGGGCCTGGGCCACCATCCATGTGATAGTGACACTCTTCTGAAGTGACTGCTTGTTCCAGGGTCCTGAAGAAAAATTGTTTGGAAAGCACAAAGGAACAAGACAAGAAAAGGATGACGACCATTCTTGAAAAGACCACCTTGCGCCTGGCCACTCCAGAGCTGGGCAAGCCGGGCCGGGGGTGGGGGTCACTGGAGGGAGGGAAAGAGATGCAGGTGGATGTTAATACCAAAGGAACATTAAATCCTCTCACTGGGTTTGAGTGGAGCTGTTGTACAAGCCAAGTCCTGTGTAAAGGTAGAAGAAGCGCCCCAAGTGCATCAGAGCTGCCCGGGGAGTCTGTGGAAAGCAGTCATTTTTCTGCATTTCTCTCTAGATTCCTGCTTCTTTCTATTTGTCCTGCAGGACAAAATACCCACATTGTAAGGGCAATCTGTGACAGTGAAGGGGTTGTTGTTATTGTTTGTGTTCAGCCAGTGCTGCAGAGGGAATAGGAGCTCTGACATCACTGCATCTGCTTTGTACCAGCACATCAGGTCATGTGCAGCTCCCTCATTTTTCTGTTGATTAGTTGAAAAAAGGGAACATGCCTTACAGTTTGGAAATGTTTGGCAGTCCTGTTCTGGCTGCTGACCCATCTTTGCTTTGGAAAAGCTGTTACTGAAAGAGGACTTCCCTTTTGGTGTTACATACTGCATTTTGCCAAGCAGTTATGTTTGTCAGTAGCTTGAAGGGCACAGTCTGCTTTCTCGAGTTTCTGCTGCATTAGAGGGAGCAGAGATAAATATTCCTGTCTCTAAGGGTAAGTTAGAGTAGCCTCACAAGTGCTCTGACTTCTGTTCTGGTTCCCAGAGTTCTGTACTTCAGGGACTGAAGGAGAATAGCAGCTGTGCTTCAACCAACAGCTGGCACTTTCATGTATCCCTGACATACCTGGGTGGGAAACTGGCACAGAGTCTTTAGTCCAGCTCTGCATCAATTACAGTGGCCTTTTGCATGAGAGGTTTCTTCCATGAATAGATTTTAATGGCCTGGCTCTGCTGGAACGTCAGTGTAGCAGCGAGCCAGCCACAGCCACCGTGAGGACTGCGGTACAACTGTTTTCCCTGCTTTTAAGGTCAGAACCTATATTCCTCTGTCGCAGGAAAAGAAAAAAAAAAATAAGGATGTTTCCCTTTAAAAGCAGTTGGGGAAGGGAGAAAGCCTTGCGTAGCAAGGAGGAGACAACATCTTCAGTCTTTCGGTGTCTGCAGCAGTGGCAGCAGCAGTCGCATCCCGAATGATTAATGAGCAGGCAGGCTGGTGTGAGGAGCAGAGCCCAAGCCCCGGTGCAGAGCTGGCTGGGGGGATCCCCAGGGAGAGGCAGGCTGCTCCGACACCACAGGGGACTGGGGGCGGCTTACAGGGAGCTGACTGCACAGAAGGCGGCAGCTCTTAATGGTGCTGATGTCTTAATTGTTGGTGGCTTCGGCGAAGACTTATCTCGCGCCCCCATACTGCTCCAGGGAACAAAGGACTTGAGAAACATAGCTTGACCCCTTGGCATTAGGTGGGTTTGGGGCTGGAAAAAGCAACTCTATTTAAAGAGGTGTCATAAGGGGAAGAGAAAAAGGAAAGAAGGGAATTCTCCAGCCTGGGTTAAAAATAAAATACAAATCCTGTTTTAACCCCTTGCCTGATTCGTTCTGCTGTTTTAGGATCACTCCAGTAAAATGCAGGTGGTGTTTCCAGCAAAATGAGGGCATTTCTAGAAAGGCGGCCTGGTTTTCTGTAGCAGAACAACAGTATATTTATGCCCTCCTAAGCTGCACAATAAACCGTTTGGCAGTGCTTGAGGCACAGAGTGATTGTTCAGCTACGTAGTCTGTGCATCTGCTGGATCCCCGGTGCGTTGTGGAGAGGGAGGTTTGCACAGGACTTGGAGGCAGCCAGAAAGCCGAGAAAAGCAGCATGCAGCAGGGGCAGCAGAACCAAAATGCTTATAATAAAAGTCATTCTGCCAAATGGGACTTCGGGTAAAATGCACAGTCACCCATGAAAGCAATGCCCTCAGGTGGTCTGAAAATGCTTTTGGTTGAATAAACAGTACGAGGGAGAAAAAATTAGGCTGGGTGGGCTGCTTCTGGCCTGAATTTGAAAATTAGACTCATTCATTCATGTAAACTCTCTGTAGATTCTTGCAGTCCTGTTTCATCTCTGAGGTCCTGGGTTCACTTGTAACATCAGACACTTTCCCCAGAAGAAGGAACCTGCTGCAAACCGGGTGGTTTAGTGAATCCTCAGGTCTAAAGGAGATCAGCAGCAGCGTGATGCCACTGAAGAGCTGAACAGAGGTGCTGACTCCCATCCGGAGGCTTGGAGAATAGGCACACTTATCATGGAAAAGGATGAAGAGGAGCCACTACAGTTCAGATCGAGGAAAGAACACAGCTGTGCACTACACATTTCCTTTCCCTCTACAAGGGATGCTGTCTTATTTGAAAATATTCAGACCACTTTTAAGGGAGGGCTGTTTGTTGGGGTTTTCATCTTTTGCTAATTTCCTGTTTCAGACTTAATGAACTGCTTCATATTTCCCTAACGAGAATGTATCAGAACTGTACACTTGTATGTATTTTCCCTAAGTGAGATAGAACTGACAAACTCAGGCCTTCAGTAGGTAGGCAGCAACCTCCTCTCCTGTGGGTTTTACGTGACTGATCATTTGCAGATCATGAACAAGATCAGGGATCAGAGAGACACAACAGTGCTTCAGGGGTCTTGGTGTGCCTGGAGAGTGCTAAATTATAGCCTGTGGAGACATCTCAGGTTTCTCAAACAGGTCACCGTTCCCACGGATGGAAGGGGGTTGACAGTGCCTAGCTTCCTGGCTAAATGAAGACACGTCCAAAGGAATCTCATCAAAAAAGTACCTCTGCAAAATGCCTGTTTAATGGGTCAGAAGTAAGGACTATCCCCACTTCCTGGTTGTCCACCAAAAACATTCGCATTGGCCACCAAGAGCTTTCAAACTAGATGTGTTACTCTCCTATAGGTTTGCTAGAAGTTAGAATGCAATTTTTTCATCACCTTCTTTCATCATCTGGCTGTCTCTCTGTGGCTTATGCATAGACCTTAGACTATATAGTGGTGGTACAGACCAAAGCATGCACTTCAACACTTTGATGAAATGGAAGTAAAACGTTTTCTACAAGTTCATGTCGCCAGCCACCCTGAAGGGAATATGAAAAAAGGTCTGGAAAATTGCAAGGAAAATCACTTCTCCCTCAGAAAAAAGTAGTATGGAGCAGTAAAGGTTAATGGTTTAGAAATGTTAGCAAGCATAAGAATGCAAAACCAGAAGAGGAATAGTCAGAAAAAAACTCTCACAGTCCCTAGGATTTCGCAGAACGTGGTTGTTCTTGAGTGGCTTCTGTGGTGGCATAAGGAATCTACCCCAAAATAAAGAACAGGCTCCCAGTTTGGATGTGTAACATTACCCTGCTCTAAATACAGGAACATGTGGGCAGCAGAATGACACTGAAGGACATGACAAAACTCTAGATAACCTTCAAGTGGTCCGCTTGGGGTGGAGTAAGACTGTTACTGAGGGAGGGAAAATTGCCTCAGCTCTGTTAACAGTTATGTATGGGGATCTCTGCAGAGAATGCTGCTGGCCTCCTAAAATCACCAGGATTCCTTATCAGCTGCTGTCACAGCCTTTCTCACTGAACGGTACCCAGCAACAATTTCAGCACTCTCAGAAACAAAAGGGGTTTGTCAACGTCACTGTGTTCCTCTGGCAAAAAAAATGTGAGGTGGGACTGGGGTAAATTTCCATAGAGCTTTCCAGGGTACCCTGCAAGGGTGCTTGGCAGATGTCTTTATTTCGCCTCAGCTCCTTGGAGCTGGCAAAACGTGCCCAGCAGAGAGCATCTGAAAGTGCTGCCCTGCTGTCCCGCAGCATCTAGCAACAAAGCACAGGAGGCAAATCCCTTAACTGAAGTGCACATTTCCTGCTCAGAGGAGGGACACCGAATAGGGACTAGTGCTGTTTCAGTACAGGAATGAGTTAAGGGAAGGAGGCAGTACACAAATGAAAATTCTGACCACACACAAATCCATATTATACAGCAGTAGGATGCACTCCAATCCCTGCCATTATATATCTGTTAATGTAACGATCACCTGCCCCTGAATATCTTGAGGTTTCACATCCAAACTCACTGAGTTCTGTATGGTGCAAGGAGAGCATCTCTGCGGTACTTTCCTCCCAAGTATGTTTGTGTCACTCAGGATTTGACACGAGCCTGGCAGCACAGGACTGTTCCCTCCTGTCTGAGGTCAGCGCTGGGTCTCCTCAGCATGGCATCCGCCTCAGCAAGATTTTGGGAGGGTTTTTGTCTGTCCCGTGTTTGTGTGGGAAGCAGTATAAGCTTTTCATGGAAGGAAAGGCTTTCTCCATTGGAAAGAAGGAAGCTAATTATGTCTGCTGTGAAGAGATGTAATTGGTTTTCTTTTCTGTAGAGAGGATAACATGAACAGCATCCCTTGCCTTTTCATTCCAAAACTCTGTTGTGACCATATTGCTGAGTCTTGGAAAATCCCCGATTCACAGGTTGTTTTTTGCATGTTCCAAACATCTGGGAACAAGGTTCAGCTGGCTGATGAATGTGCTCTCTGGCAGAAAATGCTGAAAAGTTGGGGAGGGAGGGGGGTAGATGTAGCCCAGCTGTCCATTTCAAATGTTGCTGGTTTCAAATTTAGCCAGCCATCTTCCTAGGAAAATGTTTGCGAGCACTTTTAAATCTGCACATGTAAGTGTTGTAAGTATTTGGCAAGTGCAGGGGGTTTTGGATTGGATCGTGAAGCAAGGATGCCTGTGTATGTGCCAAAGCATCCCAAGGTGTACAGGCCTAAGGTGCTGTGATTTAAGTGAAGCCCAGTGTTCAAATGTCTTCTGGTTTTGGAATCCTTGCTCTGCTGCTTTCAGGAATAGCTCGAGTAAGTGTGTCCAGTCAAGTCCACTCTTTTCAGGGAATTAAGCTAATTTGCTCATAGTTAGAACTTTCCTGTTGCTTCCTCTATGTAATTTTTGAGTCATTAGCACTTTCTATAGCAGTGCATTATCACCTGACATAACAAAGTGTTGCATCCTGTCTTTGCTCTTCATCAGAAGCCAGATAGCTTTGAACTCTGTATTAGATGTGCTGTGTAGGGCAGATACAAAGGAATGGGAAGAGTCTCAAGTAAGCAATGGCACTTAAAGGTGACTATTCTGAAGATGCACAACCCACAACACCAACTTTAGAAGTAAGAAAATTACCACCTTCCTCAAGTTTAAACTGCTTTCATTTCTTAGCTCTCCCTGGTCTCCATGCCATAATGCCATGTTGGTGGGCGCGTCTGCACTGCGGTGTGCCACTGCTCATAAACGTCGAGGTTGCTTCAGACCAACGCAGGTAACTCGGGGGAGAGGTTTTCTGTACTGCAGAAGTGATTGTCACTATGTGGAAAAGATGATCTATTTTAGGACAGGGAATGCTTTTGGCATTAGTTTAGTGTGGTGAAGCTGAAGAATTCGCCATTAGGGCTCAGGAATACTGCGGGATCTGGGATGTAATGTTCAAGGCGTAGTTTCATAAATAGTGAGACAGGCCTCATGTTACAAGACCTGTCTCTAGGGACTTGGAACTAAAAGATGGAATTTGTTGTTTGTTGCTGGCTGACTGTGGTCTCATTTAGTAGTAATAGTCCCGTGAACTTTGAGATGAAGAGATAGGCCAATGCTAAGTACTTCTGAAAGTCCAACCAGGCTGAATGATGTATTGGAAAATACAAGGAAGATGTGGAAAACAATTGTTTTCAGCTCCAGAGAATATGCTGGGCCCATCTGCAAGAACGTGGCAAGAGATGTCTGAGCCCTCTTTCTAAAGGAGCATTGGACAATGCGGAGAAGGAATGACTTGGCTTACCGTCATCGCCTGTTCCGAGATGCTCGAGAGCCTATCTTTACAGTGTTGTTTGTAAGCCTCCCTTGCCAAGAGGTTTCTTGATCCTGATATTGATGTTGATAGGTTGCAAGATGTCATCAGCACCCCTAGCCATAACGGACTGGTGTGTGATGGGAAGGATATAAGAAGAGCAGAGATAAAATAACTGAGAAACAAAATGTTCCTTCGTTGCTGTCTTTGATCTCTTAACTCCCAGCTGTGAGAGATCCTGGATGCTGATGGCAGCAATCGACTAATTTTCTGCTGCTTTTGTTGCTTGTACAAAACAGAGGAAGACGATGTCTTCACTGAGGGGAGTACAAGTCTTGCTGTAATGTCTTCTGCTGCCGGCTGAACCTGAGGAGAGGCAGGGAGTGAGCACTGGCAGCCTCAAGAGTTATACACTTGTATTTCTCCCTCTCTCTTCCTGCCTCTTGCTTTGTACTACAATTCCTGCCCTATTAGCCATCCTTTTGTAGATTAGAACCTGATGGCAAGCTCCCAGCCAATGTTGCTATTTTTGACGCAGCCCTGATGCTGAAGGAAGAAGTGTCAGACCGCATGGACAAAGCTAGCATCGTCTTGAAAGCTTGTGCCATCTCTCAGCGCTGAGGTGCAGTAGGTTGTTGAAGGGAGGGAACAGTTTTACAAAACAGGCATTTAACTGTCCACCTCTAGTTTACTCCTGACCTGGGACTGAGGCTGAGCCCATAAAGCCGATTTTGCTGTGTGAGTTACTGAAGAGCTGAGAGTACGGGGCTTTTAGCCCATCTGCTGTTGGCTAGCTCCAGGGGTGGCCCAGGGAGGAAGGCAGTGACACTCACTGCTGATTTCCCGTGCTGTTCAGTTTTGTCTTGCAAGGTATAAGGAGACATGCTTGTGGTTGACATGGGTCTGCTTTAAAAAGTTATAATCCCTTTTTAGAAAACTTCTTTTTTTTTTTTAAGTTATAATCATCATATAGATGAGTGGGCAGGGATGTTTGGAACTGAAGTGCTGGTTCATATCGTTATAGAGGTACACCAGTTATGGTCATGTCGTTATAGAGAGACGTTGGACAGGCACGCTCCTCAGACATGTCTGCGCTCACAGCACTTATGGACAAAGCAGAGTAACCTTAACATCATGGATAAGGACAGTGTTTCTTGGGATCCACATCCCTAAGATGGGATGGACATAGAAGTGCTAATGTAGAGCTAGTGCGCATCAGACGGGAGCTGCTATTTCTGCTGCAGTGTGATGGAAACTGTTGCTGTCCTGCTGTGGTAGAAGAGCTGGGCTGGAGGGTTGCTCGCCCCCCCGAGCACACAGCTACTGGCTCCAGTTTGGCAGAAAGTCAGCTGGTGATCGCTCTGCCTGCAGCTGCCAGGCCTCCCCTCAGGGCTCCCTCTTTCATTGCAGAATGAAGTGCAAACATGAACTTGGCGAGTCTGTGTTGCCCTTGGCCTTCCCACTGCTCCTGGGTGAGGTCCACGCTGCTGTTTGTCTGGGACCATGTCCCTCTGGGAGGTGCTGTTGAGCTTCAACAGCTTCTTTAGACAGGGGAAACAAAGGGGAAAGCTGTAGGTTGCTTCAGTGTCTGCTTCCACCACTGCCAGCTGTGAGAGACTATCAAGATGGAGAATCTCTTCTAGGTATCAACCATTTATGTCCCGCTGAGTTTATTAACGCAGCTGAAATGAGATCCTAATATACAAGTACGTATAAATTTCCATCTAAAGAGACAAGGGGCACCCAAAAGTGAAGCACAGGAGAACACAGTAGAATAACAAAAATCATATTAGCTGTTTTCCGCTCTTTGAAATGATTGATGTCATTAGGCTGGTTGTGGAGCTGGGCAAGGCAGAGATGAAGGCTGGCTGGCGTCCTGCCTCCCATCTCTGCTAAGCTCCAGCTATTCTGCCCTCTCCAGGAGCATTTGTTACCTCCATTATTTCTTAGGCAACCAGAGATGGCCATTAAGGAAAGATGTAGAAAAGGAAGCAGCGGCAATCCTATCGATTGCTTCTGGAAGAGTACTGGAGAAAAAGGACAGTTGTGTAAGACAATGCCAAAGAGCTACACAAGGCCATTGTGACTAATGGAGAAAAAGAGCAAGAGGGGGAAAGAGGCTAGCCAAGACATAGGAACTGGTGGAGAGTTTATCCTTTGGACCTTTTGCAAAAGTGTGCTTTTGAATTTCTCTTCCTACTGATGGTGGACACCCTTAAGCATCCAGTCCATGGTACTGTCAGCATCGCTTCACTGTCTCAGTCCCTTTCCTGGATGCTCTTGGGAGCCCTTCATGCCTTATCGTGTCCTCAACCAATGCTCTCAGAAGCTCTACACTAAATTTTTGGCAGAATGTGTTATGCTGTGCTGTGCTCTACCACCTCCTTTGTGCTTGCCCATATTCCCTTATCTCTTGCATCCTCCATCCACTGTTTGGCTCAGACATTCCAGTGTTGTCTTTGGTACTGCCCATATTAAATCTGTGGTGTCTCAAGTAATACAAGGAGCTATGCACTTGTGCTAATTGAAGTTGAACTTTCCATACCCCTCAGTTTGCAACTTGTTTCTTCTCAGTCTGTAGCAACTTTTACCACAGCTCAGCATAGCAGCCCACAAGGCGTTAAATCTGTTTGAATGCCCCTCCTACCTTCAGCAGAAGTATTTCTACTGGGGAAAATGAGTTGTGACTTACACTCCTTCCCGGCACAGGGCCTGTCCATTGGCTTCCTGTTCCTGCATTCTTTAACATATACGGCCCTGAAACAAGCCAGGCGTAAGTTTGTTGGTCCATCAAGGCGGGGAAGGGGCAGGGGAGTACTGCCTGCAGCATTGCTTGTATTTCTAAGTCTGGGGTGAGCACTGCAGGTCTGGCATGGCAGGGGGGGCTCGTGCAAGAGGGTCTGAGCGTGCTGCTTTGGAGCAGTAGATGCTGGTGTTCAGCAGGCTTGGCAAGGCTGCTGGTCAGGGGTGGTGGGTTTCTCATAAACACTGGGCTGGCTACACATCAGTTAGTTTTTCTTGACCAGCAAAAAAAAAAAAAAACCAAAACCAAAACCAAACAAACCAGCTGTGCAAACATTCTGCTTCGGGTCAAAGAAATCACAGTCTGCATTAACATTAAAAACCAGGATAAGGAGGGAAAAGGAAAGGGCAGTCAAAGATCAGGTTGGTTTGTGTCCTGTGTCCTGCACTGCTCGGTGATGGCAGCCAGGATGTGGCACTCACCAAAGGTGACAGGAGGCACAGGGAGGCTATTTGCCTTCTGGTATAAGGGGCCAGTCCTGCTGACTGCTGGCAGAGACTTGCGTGTCAGTCATTCGTTAGCTGTGTACCACCAGGCAGCAGATAATCTGAAGTGCTGAATGAATAAATCCACTCCTTGTCAGCTCCCATCACTGTCTCTTGCATGAAGCCCTGATGCTTCTTAAAGAAGCATAGGCTGCAGATAAGTCTGAATGCCATGTTTACTCGGTCGCCTATGGCAGAGCGCCGGGGAACACTGCAGGTGTTAACTAGCGAGTTAAACCACAGAGTTCCTGGGTAGGATTTTCCATGATTAGAGAGCCCGTAGGATCCAAGCCCTGTCACTTCAAGTCCTTGGAATCAATACGCCAGGCCAGGCTAGGAGACCTCTCCTCTTGTGGAGGTCTGTTGGTACCAGCAGAAAGGATTTCCATGAAAATTCTCACAGTGTCTGTTCAGCTGACTTCATACCCTTAGACTTTATGGCAGATTTTGAAATTCAGTGGAGCTTTAGACTTGCACTTTTGAAAGAATATGGAAAAATACTTGTTTCAATAAAGACAAGTAGAAACTGACATTGTTGTAACAGTAGTTTGTGGAAAATAAATTTTCCTACTAAAGCTTCATGGTGTAGAAGTTTGCACATGCAAATTTTAACATCAAATATGCATCTCACTTGCTTCTCACACATACCTATTTTCATTTTCATTTATGGGGAAATAGCTTTGAGAAGCATACATGCAAACAAAAACTGTGGTGGAATGAGCCCATAATAGAGCTTTCAATAAAATGAGGAATTGCTCAGCTTTCCAGTAATTTTGTCTGTTTTAAGTATTTTGTACAGCATTGTCTAGCTGCCTGATTCTGTGGAGATCTAAGTATAGTTTCCCCCCTCATTTATCCACTTTTTATAGAATCTTCTTGTAATTACTAGTACTTAGCAGAAAACCTGAATTCATGTTAAAGCATTTAATTAGTCATAATTGTGTAATAGAAGATTTCTTCCAGATACCACTTAATGATCATTAGAAGTTCTGATTCAAAGCCCACTTAAGTCAATTGAGGTCTTCTGTTGACTTCAACACATTTTGAATTTGGCTCCTGTCTTCAGCAGTGTGACGCGAATGGCTGTGCCGCCAGCAGGAAATCCTTTCCGCAGATGGACACTTGTGGTTCTCCATTTGCGCCTGGAATGGCCTGCTGAAGGGGTTTGGGGTATATGTAATGAAAGGCCACTTCAAGTGAAAAATCAGCTAAATTCAGAGGAAGATACTTTAATGTTTAATCCTTTAAAACCTGATGGTTTTTCCACTTTTACTCGATTTATGCTCCCATTGAAAACAAGGATGCAACTGATGCAGTGTGGAATTGCTTAGATTTCTTAATGGCTTAAGTTTGTTTGGAAGCCCGATATCCCCACAGCAGTGCTGACCCTACGGGACATAGTAGGCCTACAGCTACTTGTTGTACAAAGCCATTTCTGCTTTAATGCTGTTGTCTCATTTCAAAAGTAGCTTATTTATTCTGTGATTATGAGGAAGAGTGAGCAGGTGACTTAGATGGTCTTCACCAAAGCCAGTAATTTTTCACCATTTCTAACTTTCAGTCCCACATAACACAGAAGCAAAAGTAGCAAATGAATATAATCCCAGGGTCTGTTCCTGTGATATTTCTGTTACAGCAGGAACACAGACTTTCCAGAGAACTTGAGATTAGTTTTTTTCCTATCTGATACCTTTGGTTTTGCCACTTCAACTCAGTGAAGTATCACAGTGATTTATGCTCTGCTTTCTGTGCTCTCATCATGGAAATGCAAATTACTGCGCAGCAAGCCAGACGCTGGAGAAACTAGTACTTTGGTACAAGGTTTCCAACTGGAGTTCTAGCCTTAGGAGTTGGATGAGCATCCAAATCTCTTCATCCTTTGAAGTTCATCCTGAATCTAAATAATTCTGAACTCAAAGAAAGTTCATGTCCTGGTTGAGTTTCTAGTAACTGAGCCATTGGTTCTCAAAAGTATTTCAGTAATTACTTCAAAGCAAAGTAGGGTCGACATCAGCGAGCCTGATTTTCGCATGAACACCTACCACCTCCATCCCCCCTCCACCATTTTGCTCTGAGTAGGAAAGGCAGTCCAGCACGTTTGCAGCCTGCAGGGCTTCGTGGCCCCTTGCCACTTCTGTAGCTCCAGCCGTACTTCTCAGGCCAGCGTTGTGAGCAGTATGGGAGCCACTGGTGTCAGTGGAGAGAGAGAGAGCTTTGTGGTGTGCTGCTGGTGAACTTCAAAGGATCCAAGGAGAATTATCATCTGCTGTCCCTCAGCTTTTTGCATGTAGGTGTTCTTTGAGAAACACTGCTATTAATGACTGTTGCATTTTGCTTGCACAGATTTGGTAGATAAAATACAACCTGGTAATACAAGACGGATGTCCGGTTCATTTTTCAAGTTCTCACAGCACCACATGGGCGATGGGTGACCCAATTGTTACTGAGCGAATGAATGTAACGGAAAAGGAAATGTTCTTCATCACTGAGACAAACTATCAAGCTCTCTCGACCTGCCCTTCTTGCCTTCCAGGTGAATTAGCACCCGGTGTGCCTGTGAGTCACGAGGTGAGAGAGCAGAGCACTTGTCACCAGGAAAAACTGTGCTGATGAGACAGGCTTAAAGCAGAGAGATGTCATTTTGTCTGGGGGAGAAGGAGCGTGGAGTAGGGATGGAGGACAGGAAACCAGAGTTTTGCATTATTACTCAAAGGGTTGCGTTGCCCCTGTGTTGCATGTTCTCATTAGCCGAATCACTGGAGCATCCTGTCAAATCAGCCTCCTGCATAGATTTTTAAAATCTCTAATTGGCACCTGCAAGGTGAGGAGTTAGCAGTGTGTCTCCATTTGCCTTGCACACCCTTCCACAGCTCTCTCCCCAGCTCCAAGGTGCTGCGCAGTCAGTAACCAGCGGTGGGCATGAGGCCACCCTGGCTCTCGTGGGGACCCTATGATGTGACTTGATGTTTGTGTGACAGAGAAAGCCTCACTTTTTTCCTTTCCCTTTTAACTATTATGCAAATGTTTTTTCCACATTTCCTGTTTATCGCAGACTTTGAGCCTCCCTAGACAGGCTATTCTGAGCTTGGCCTGCTCTCTGATAATTGCATCTGCATTAAAGCAAACAACCCTGCAGGGTTTCTCCATTTTGCTGTCCTTGCCAGCTCTGAGCTGGACAACACTCTGTGGCTTGCAAGCACAGGGATGCGCAAAAAAAGGCATGCCAGGGCCGGGAAACTCGGGGGCGGCAGGGAGAGCCGCATGCTATTTCAGGCCTCCTTTATCTTGCCGGTGAGTTCGGATACCGCTCCTTTGCTAATGACACAGAGGCTGCTGGGTCCTCCCGAGCCATGCGTCAGTAAAATCGCTATCGAGACCTACAGCCTGTGTCCAACCCGTATCAATTACTGGCAGATGCAAAAACGAGCAGGATTCGGGGGAGTCACCCACCGGTAATGGCTGCAGCAGTAATTTTGAGAAGGTGGTCTGTTGCACATTTTTGTGAACTGTTGTTTTTCTTTGGAAGGGAGAAGAGGCAGGACACTGCTGTAAGATTTTTGAGGATGATCTTTATCAGATTGCTGTTGAGAGAGCTGGGAATCTCTAGCTCTTGAAATAATACAGCCATTAGTGTCTTGCTCCTCTACATGGGGCCAAGGCCTGGGCTATGAGAACTACAGTAATGACACTCTTCCTTCATAAAACCGCCTTTTCCTGAAGGATTATATAAAGTCTTACTGAGATGAGTAGATTAGCTTTGTCCTTGGTTTACAGCTAGGAGAGGTAGCAGGCTGTGGAAAGCTGCCTGCTGCCTGCGCTGGAGTGGCGCAGCACAACACGCCGCTGAACCCCATCCAGCGCAGAGAAATGCTGCCAGGCACACCAAGGCGGATGCTTTCTGCATGCCTGGGGTTGAAATCAAGACCTCCAAAACTGTATTTCCTCTCCGGGTTTAGTTCCCAGGAAGTTAAAAATGTGCACAGAACCTTTCCCACTCACACACTTCAAATGATGAAACTCAAGTAACTCGAGTTATTTCTTTCTGACTGGTTCCTGGTGTAAATCTGTAGGTAGTAAGTGGATATTTGCTTTCTGGTCTGATTTTCTCTTATCGATCATAGGCCATGCAGTGGTGTGACCGAATCCCCTTGTCCAAGTGGCACTCATAAATCACTGCCTCTTCTCCTGCTTTAGGACAGTAACCAAGCAGGGCGCTGGCTGGATGCTGCCATCCATCACTCACTTGGTCTGAACATCCGTTGCCACCATACCCACCGAGAGGTTTTTCAGAACTGAATTGCCAAGGCGGTTCAGACAGCCCACCTGCAGGGAATTTAATCTTTCACAGGCAGGATATGGCCCAGGAGGGAGAACGGGTGAGTGGTGATCCCTGCTGTAGCTCATGCAGTGGTCCAATTGCCCATGAAATACCTGGGCTCTGCCACCCAAAGGGAAGTTCATCAGAGCTGCAGCTTCTGAGCAGCTGTGGTACATGGTGCTGTGGCTGAAGCACAGTACCGTTGGAGGACTGTTATGGGAGTGGGTGCTTCTTCTGGTTTGTTTTTCCTCATTCTTGAAGCAAATCCAACTTTATCAATTATAGGGCTGAACAAGCCTTCTGCAAATACCAGTGCATCTTATAAGAGAAAAGAGTAACAGATCTTTTTGAAGAGGAGACAAAAATGGAATAAACTAGCGCTCCCCCTGTTTTTTCGATGGAATAGCTGTACAGTTGAAATCGACCCAACTTTTGTTTCCTATTTGTATAAGCGGCTTTCATCTAAGTGCTGGTCATGAGTAAGTTGACGCCTACAGAGCTGTCACCGTCGAGTACTGTGTATCACTGAATTCATAGCTCTTCTGGCAGTGCTGAACTGTGTACATACATGTTTAAATGCATTAATCACTTCCCTGAAGGAGCTGTTCCCAGAGATCCCGAGTGTGGAAGTGGATCTCTCCAATGACTTTTGACTCTGCAGGGAGGAATAAGCATCTTTGAAAGACTGACAGATGTACAAACACCCTTTTCTCCATCCTGATATACGAGGAAGGCCAAGGGCGATGTGGTGCGAGAGTTGCTTTTGCTGTTTTTGTGTGGTGGTGCAGAGGAAGAGAGATCTGGGGTGATAACCAACATGCCGGGAAATCTTCCTCCTCTGCACAGCGCTGGAAAACTACCGCTTTCTAATTTCCTGCCGAGTATCTTACTGGCATTCAGGGAAAGTTGTCTGTTCAGGTTTAGCAGAGGGTGATATCTCAGGAAATTAAAGGACATCAAGAACTAAATGTGTACTGGGGTGACTTCCTAATTACTCGCCTGGGCCCTGCAGGAGAGATGTTAAGGGATGGTGATGTCGTTTGTTTGTGTTTTGCTTGTTAGCTTAGCAACTCCAGGACAATCAGTTATTCGAAGGACTGGAAAGAACCGTACCTCATTTTCCTTGTTCGCTTCTTTAGGCCTTTTTCCTGCCTTTGTGGATTCTTGGAAATTTGTCATGCCCGACAGTGCAATGCTTAGACTGTGTCTTGTTGCAGAATTTATTTCTGTTATCTACAGTCTCCACAGTGCTGCATTAACTCTGTTGGACTTAGCCTAGGTCAAACCAGCAGTTACAGCTTGGCTTCAAGCAGCACAGAGCGATTCTGCTCACAGCTGAGGAATTGCGCTGCCTCCATCTCTAATGAATACCCTGATTAAATTCAAGTTTAAAGCACCACAGCAGTTATGATAGGAATTTTGGGTGAGAACAGGGCTTGCACTAATTACAGGGACTTAGTCACAACTTGTTAACTCCGTGTTGAATACATGCTCTTAGAAGTAGCCATGCTTGGTCATACTGGGAATTGAGAGAAAGCGCAGCCTTACACTTAAGGCTCTGAACACCGTGTCTTCAGTAATCAGGTTTAATTTCTTGTTGTGCCTTGTACTTCTTACATCACTTCATGTATTTCTTTCCTTTTCTGTGCCTCAGTTGTGCAGCTACAAAATCACATTGCTGTCTGTCTTCTGCTCTTTGTCTCCCCTGTATACACTCCAGGTTCTTCGGGGTGAGGATTTTCTAATGTTAACTGAGTACACAATACATGGTGCAGCCACACCGGTGCCTGCAGGAGGTCAGGAGAGCCCTAAGTGACATCTTGGAGTTTCTGTACTTTGAGAATATGCCATTGGCTTTGGATTGTGAGGCAGGAACAGCCTTGAATGCTCATATAACTCCTACAGCTAATTCCCTTTGGTAGATTTGGGACTTTTCTTTCAACCTTGAAATTTTGCTGGTTTTGTGTTCTGCAGAGCAGGGAGTGCTCTTAAATGATGTGAGTGCTAAACAAGATATATTGTTATAAGTTGCCATACCCTCTGCATATAAAGAGGAGTGGAAAATGGATAAATGGGAAGAAAATGTGTGACAATATCTCATGTATTCTAAGACCAAGCTTCTAATCTTCTCTATTTCTTTTTGTTTCTTCCAGGTGGAGCGGGAAATAGCCATCCTGAAGTTGATAGAACATCCCCACGTTTTAAAGCTGCATGATGTTTACGAAAATAAAAAATATTTGTAGGTATTACTGGCTTTTGCCAGAGGAAGGGGAAGGGAAGGAGGAAGGAAGGGAGGGACAAGAGGGTTTTGGAACTTGGTAACATTTCTGAAAGAATGGAGCAGGGTGTGCTTTCACCCTCAGCTGGTGTCCATGTGATATCTGGTACTTGGATGAGGAAGGGACACTCCTTATTTCCTTGGCTTTTCTCATTTTCTTCTCTGTACTTTACTTATATGCTGTTTCTTTTCTTACTTAAATGGAGGAGAGAGGACAAACCAACTTTTTCTGTCAAAACAGCAAGATGGGAAGAAGATCTGTACATGTAAGATCTGGAAGTGTTTTGAATCAAAGCTGTCACAGACTGTTCCAGTGGATAATTTGGATAACCTCCCTTGCCTAATAGTTTTCATTGAAACTGCTGACTCTCGCTAGCAATATTTTGAATTTGCCCCATCAATAACACTTTTTGGTTTTAAGGGCTGCTGAAATCTCCTGATGGTTCTGCAGTAACAGTTAAGTAGCAAAGCCTTCTCCCCACCCCCACCCCCCATCATTGCCAGTGCCAGACAGGGATGTTGTCCACAGACAGAGTCATTTTAGCTTGACAGGGCACTAGATCTGTTGAATCTGTTGTCAAACAAACAGGCCACATTAATCTTGGCACAACAGGGAAAAAAATCAATGTTCTCCAAATGGGAAAGGGCAACCCAGTAGGGAACTCTGTGTTATTTTCAGCTTTTTAACAGGTTATTGCAAGCAGAGGAGAGTGGTTAAAAAAGAATTAAACTATTTTTAAAGCCCACCATCCATTGGTGACCTCTCCTTAATGTCACAACACAAGAAGGGAATGGCTGCTTACCCAAAGAAAGCGTGTTGAATGGAGGTAGCAGTCCCTTACGGACTATTCAGCCGGTCTCGTTACTGGAGCAATGAATGTGTGTTCTGAGAAGTGAGGCCTCTGTGCCTGTGGGGTAGCTTAGTAGAGCAGGCAGTAATTTCTTCTGGATTCTCCATCCTCCTTTGGGGCAGAGCCTGCCATCCACGGTGAAGTGCGGTCACCAGAGTGACCTCAGGCAGGCACGGGATGGAGGCTGGCTCAGATGTTCGCTGAGCTGCATGCCGAGTGCTCAATCCTCAGCGGCATAAATGGTCACGGCTCCATTAAGCCCAGTTTGCCCCAGCTGAGGACAGAGGCCCAGATGTAATGCAGCCTGCTCTGCATGCAGAAGGATGGCAAAGGGAAATGCGGATTTACAGCCAGTAAATTCTCCTTTAATCCTGAAATGTAGGACTACATTCCTCTGTATTCTGGTTTAAAGCCGGGGGTAGGATGAGGCCCCAGGCTTTCTTTTGGTTAAGAAAGAGGGAATATTCTTCTTTGTGATCCCGGCTTATTTGTATGTTGTGTAATCTGTGGTATACACACACATAAATACATGCACACATGCATAAACAGAGCACGCAGCTGATGTGTTCCAAGCAGGTGTAGTGTACTTGGGTGGTGGAGACCATGTCTGAATACGTGAAGGAGAAGGGCTGTGATCGTCACTTGGAGTGAGGAGGTGGGTTATAGAGGTGCTGAAGCTTTCTTCTTGCTCTGAATGCCCCTGAAGCCAGCAGCTCAGCTGAGCTCTCCTTCACTGCCCCAGAAGGCTGGGGGGCTGTTTTGTTCCAAGTGACAAATATCTAGTGCCCAGAGCAGTGGGGATGGCCTTACACCAAGATTTCCAAAAGCTGACTGCATTCCTTAGCAGGAAAATATCTTCCTGCTGAAAATCACCTTGAAAAGGGAAGCATCCCATATCTTTTAAGTTATATCTGGTTATCCTGGCTTCTAAAAACTGTTGGGCTCCAAAATGTGCTTTGCCAGTGACCGTTTAGCCTTCAACAATCACTAAGTCTTGTTTGTGCTGCAGCTTCTCAGCCTGCAAGATTGAGCTGTCTGCATCTCCCCGCCAGGGCACTGACTGAATCCCTCTGCTGAAAGGCACTGACTCTGAAAGAGCCAGTGACTGTTAATTATGTTTCATTTTTTATTAGTCACTATTTTAAAGAAAGGGCACAATGCAGAGCTTCTGGCAAGCCTCCGTGTTCAAAATTAGAAACAGTCGTGGCCTTGGATAAATCTAAGAGGTGGAAGAGAGTGCCTGTGGAGGGGCAAGGTGTGACACGTGCGTGGGGGCTGAGAGCTGTGCATGCACGTACTTTCCCAAATAATAAGACACAGTGACCTCCAGTTCTCACTAGCATCGCTAAAGGGATTGCTCTCTGGTTGTGGAAGCGCCTTTCCATCACACGTGCCATCTCAGCAGTAATGGTAGTGGCATGGTTTCAGAGAAGCTTATGAATTATGGGTGATATTTCAGGAGCCAGAGACTAATCACGATGCAGCGCTGGGGAGTATTTCCTCGATAAATGTTAATTTCACAAATCATGTTTGACTTTTGGTTTATGATTTAATTTGTGACAAGGGGCTTTGGTTGAGTAGATTCCTAATGCAACCATGAATCAAATCCTTTTTCCACAGTTTATTTAACACTGAAAATGAGTTTTAAAGAAATAAAAATAAAAATCTGTTAGCATATGTGTGTTAGCCTAGCAGTAATTTTCTGTTTGTTTTGTGTTTTTTTCTACCAGAATGGTCGGGGAGATGAAGATAGCTATGAGCTCTAAGACTTCCAGCAATTTATTCAGCATTTTTAGTTGTCTCATTTAGTAAAACTGTGGACTACAGTTCTAGGTGCATAGGGGAAAACACAGCTGCGCTGTGGCTCTCTGTCTGTGTGCTGATATACCACCTCAGCTATACATTATGTTGTCTAAACTAGCAATATTATTGACAGTTGAAGTGTTTCATATTTGTTGGATGATCATACTTGATGGCCTTCAAGCAAGATTGGGAGTCCGCAGTAAGAAGAAATTTAGAAGTAGCTATAGATGACCTGTGCCTCCCTGTCTGCCATCGTATAATGTTAATAGAGAAAACATCCAGGAATGGGGGGATCATCCTCCCATTTTAAAGATCAAGAATGAGTTAAAGTAGGCTGGTGTGGGATAAGCCCAGAGTTGTTTAAGAACTTACATTGCTGGTTCCTAATAGGGACTGATCAATGAGCTACCAAAATTTGTGTGTGCACCAGTCATTTTGACTAACCAAGTTCAAGCAGTCAAGAATTTTAGGGAAATGTAAATAAACTAAGGGAATGAGCGAGGTGGTAACAAAGCTCATAACGTTTTGGTGTGTTCTGTAGTGCATATCAGAGGGGAAACCCTCCTTTGGTCGTTCGGTTCCTGCACTGCAATGAACTGTGTGAACCTGGGCGCTGGTCCTCTGTGCTCTGTGCTAGGTAGAGAAAAGGTCTTACCTGGGCAGAGTTGGTGTAGCAATGGAGAGGCAGGCAGGGTTCACACGCTGCTCGCAGCACCGAGCTTCTCATGAGCAGACATGTTGAGGATTAAGTAAGAGGAAACCTACAAAGCCCAGTCCTTCATGAGCAAAGTGGTTGGCTCGGGTCTTTTCTAGGAAACAATCTTTTGCTTTATTCTTAAATCTCTGATATGTACATTTACTGTATTCTATGCAGTAAATTCAGCTTTCCATTTGATCTGAGAAAAGCAATTGTCCCATTGTTGGAGTTGTGAGCATGGCAGCTTAAGTGCCATCCTATAATCCACAGGAGATGGGCCTTCCCTTTCCAAAGGGGATAAGCTGACCGGTGGGTTTATTGCAGAACTCCCAACAGGGGTGGCATTATCTGTTTGATTTCGTTTGATTAGCTATTTGGTTTAAATTATTGGTGGTTTGGCAAGGAGTGGAGATGAGGTAGAATAAAGACATCCTAGGACCACTCCATGCCCTTTTCTTTCAGATGTTTATACTAGTATTTCATGATTCCCTGTCCATCAGTGTCAGTGTGTGTGTATATATATATGTAAATTTCTATCTATAGGTGCATACAGATATTTGTATATATATGTCTAGATTTATATCGATTAATTTTCACATTTTCACACTGAAGATTTCCAATTCTCAAATTTTGTGGGAGCATTTATTTTAAATCTCTGTGTTGTCCAACTTAATCAGCATTTGAAACAAGCATTTGTTTCAACAGAAGGAGTGGGCATCAGAATGTTGTTCTCTGAAATGCACCATGCGTTCGCTGGCTCTTTTTCCAAGCACAAGTCCCTTTCTCACCATTCAGCAGTACGGTGCTTTCACTGGGCAGGTGCCCAAGCCTCACTGCGATATACACAACACACCACCTCGTGATTTCAGAGGTGAAAGTGTTTCCCAATCAGCCGGATAACAAAATTAAAGTATCTCTTACCTGTGCACAACTCACGTTTCTGGCTTGTACAAGATCAGCTGACAGCAGGAGTCAACGCCTTACACTCTGGTGGTGTCTGCAGAGGCATTCGTGCTGCCAGTCCTCTCCTGCAGGGTTTTCCTGTAACTCTGTTTAGTTTTGCTGAAAACTGATTGTGAGATGCCAGAGAATGCGAGAAAAGAGAAAAAAGGGTTCTGTGTGTTCTTTGGTTATTGGTAGCCCAGGACTTTGACATTCGATCCATCTGCAGGGAAACCTAAAAGCAAAAGGAAGGTTCAGAAAGTTGGAGCAGCTCCAGGGCTCAGCGCTGAAAATTAATTTTGTGGTAGGTGTGCTTCTTGGTAGTCTGGTTGTGGGGTGTCAGGCGCCATGGATTCAGGAAAAGAAAATAGAACAGAATTGGAAGGCAAAAGGGTGTTCCACCTGAGCCTTGATTAGAATTAAGGGAAATATTCATAACCAGCTACTTTGACCCCTTTTCTTCTGCTGTTGACTTGGTTTAGCCCTGTGATGAATCACAAGCAGGTGTGGCCAAGGGAAGCCCCTTCAGCTGCAGGAGGGGGCAGCGCCAGGCTGGCAGGTGAGGTGGGCCTGGGGACCCGGGGCTGGCTGGAGGGGGCAAGGGGAGAGGGCTCTGCGCCGAGGACAGGCGGCACCGCTTGCAGGAGGGATGCCCGGCCGGCACACAGCAGGGCTCGCACAGAGGCGGTGGTGATGATTAATGCAACACCTTGCGCAACCGGTCTTAATAAGCTCTTCCCAAAAGCCTGACGGTGTCTTCTGCTCACTGCCTGATGTGCTCGTGCACCATCCAGGCCAGGATGCTGGGCCTGGGAGAAAACAGGCCCATAGTGGAGCAATTCTGTGACGTGAGCAAAAGACAAGGGGGGATGGAGCTCCAGGGCCACAGGACGTTACGTGCCTGATTTCTCTGTCAGGCTGCAGTAGGCGATGGTGTGTGTCTGGGCCGTCGTTGTTAAGGGAAAGGCCACTTGGTTCTGAAGAGGGAAACTCAAACAGCAGAACTGCAGCAGTGAGCTGATGAGTGTTGTCTCAGCTCTGCCTGTCCTGTGCTGAGGATCCTCCGGCTGGAGCCGTTCAGTCTCGTGTGCCCAAAAGGAGGGCTGCTGCAGGGCCACGGCATGCATGACTACACACCATGAAGGTGCTGCTCAGACCCCTGTCAGCCCCAGTAAATTAAAGGTACAGAGCACACCAGCATAATCTCCTACCTCTCTTTTCTCCAAAAGCTCCAACCTGTTCATGTCCAAAGGTAATGACCAATCAAATATAATCTCCATTCAAACAAGCAGACTGGAGTTAAAATTGTCTTTTGAAAAAAAAAAAAAAAAAAAAATTAATGCATGCACATTTTCTTGCAGGCGAGGAAAAATAAAATAAAAAACCCAGAGTTCCTGGCCTGGTGCCAAATTAGGGTTTAAAAATTCATGCCCGCCATAAGAATTTATATAACTTCTGAATAATTTATAGGCTGCGCCAATAACAAGGGGCTTAATATCTGATAGAGATTATTTAATCAATAGAAAACAGCGCAGTGAAAAAACTGTCAAAAGAACTACAACATGTCAGTCTTGGCTGGGCAGCTTTTAACCTCCCGCCTGCTACACATATATCCCTTCATATATGTATGGAAGGACATTTTGCAAGTAGGGTGGTAGCATGGAAGAGGCATTGCCAGGACTTTTTTTCTTCTAGAGGCTTTTCTTTGGCAGCCTGCTGCTCCAGACAGATCCCTTGCTGATTCACCACAGCTTTGAAATGTAATGAATCTTCTAGCTCTTCGCTGAATTGGTCAAAAGGAGTGATTTTCTTGTGAATAATCTGCCGAGGATTGTGGGTTACGGTGGGATGGTTCAGAGCGCAGCAGGACTGGTGGCAGTGCCGAGCACGTGCCGCTTGTGCGGCAGCCGGTGCCATCAGTATTCAGTTCTGTGGCCAAACTTCAAGAGGTTTTTACAGCTCTTGGCACTAACAAACATAGGCACAGGAAAGAACTAAAGACGTATCTGTCTTTACAAAGGAGATCCCTGCCTGATATGTGTCCCTGCCCTCGGTAATTGCTTAGACATCTGCATCAACTCCGCAGTGTCTTGCGCCATGCCGTGTTCCGCAGTTTTAGGGTTATGCTCGTGATTTTCAAGTATCAACTGTTAAGTGATAAACCAGGGTACCTGAGCTTCTCAGCAGGGGTGGTCATTTCATGAAAGGTCTTACCCATAGGCATCACAAAACGGTAAACTCTTGAGCATACAGAAAGCAAACAGAAACACTCTGATTTTTCATGTCTTCTTGTGTATCTCTTTCTATATAACTGCACCGGGGTTTGCAAGGTGCTGGAGTGCACGCCTGAAGTTGGGCATCTTAAAAGCTGGCCAGTGCCACGTGAATATCCAGTCTGACTTCTGGCACAGTAAAAGTCCTAGAACATCACCCAGCAGTGTGTGATGTACCCCGCGGTATGTTCGGGCTCATGTAGAAGACCAGCACACTCGTTTAGGTTTAAGAGAGGTTGTGTGTCATATGTGTAAATATCATAGCATTTAATAAAAAGATGGATTATTAACTGGTTCCCTAACAGACAGCTAAGCACATGCCCGTATGAGGAAACCCTCTACTGCCTGAGCAAAACAAGAAGCTATGTGAATTGACTGCCATTCCTAGAGCACCAGAGAGTATTTCTTGTTACTCTTGGTTTTTTGCAGTTATAATGCTTACCTGAAATATTTGTGTTCCAGTATGAGCTTTCATCTAAAGACCTCTATTCATTTAGCACTTTTATAATAAATACATTTGTATTGTCCCAGAGGACCTCATTTGTGTAGCTGTGAATGTCTCATAAGTTGTCTTCATCTATAAGGCTGAGAAAACTGGAGCCGCATACCCACACTGGGGTGTACGGTGATGGGCTGCTGTGGCAATCCCATCTGGCTGTGTCGTGGTTAAACCCCGGCCAGCAAGTAAGTACCACACAACCTCGCTCACTGCCTCTCCTGGTGGGATGGGGAGGAGAGTCAGGAAAAGGTAGACCCCATGGATTGAGATAAGAACAGTTTAGTAATTGAAATAGGGCAAAATATTATAATAGTCATAACAATAATGATAATAGTAACAAAAAGAAAAAGAGAGAGAAATAAACCCCAAGATAGACAAGCGGTGCACAACACAGTTGCTCACCCCCGCTGACTGACACCCAGCCAGCCCCCCAGCAGTGACCGGCAGCCCCCAGCCAGCCCCACCCCCAGTGTATGTACCGAGCGTGATGCTCTGTGGTACGGAATAGCCCCTTGGCCAGTTCGGGTCAGTGTCCTGGCTCTGCTCCCTCCCGGCTCCTTGTGCACCTCCTCATGGCACAGCGCGGGGAACGGGGGAGTCCTTCACTTAGAGTAAGCGCTGCTCAGCAGCAACTAAACCATCAGCGGGTTATCAGCGTTACTCTCATAGTAAACACAAAACCTAGCACTGTACCAGCTACAAGGAAGGAAATTAATTCTATCCCAGCCAAACCCAGGACAGGCAAGAATTCTAGTATTTCACACCATTCTTGCTAATGGCTTTTCGTTCTTTACAGATCACAACTGGTGTGTTTTGTTTGGGTGATTTTTTGTTGTTGTTGTTATTTTACCATAAATATCCCATGATGCATAGCCCTGATGGCCTTTGTGCCAGTTAGTCTTTCTTTAACAGCATTTTGTAGGCATTGCTCAGAGCCAGCCTATTTCTTTTGTTAACAGTCCTGCTTTGGAGGTAGCATGTAGCTGCCTTGCCTCGGTGAGAGCTCTGTGAGTTATTCCTCGAAGCTCCCTAGGGCTTCAGCGAAGGCAGCCTTTAAGAAGCTGTAGCATAGTCCACCAGATGGGAAGGAGGAATCATCACCAAAAGTCTCTTTGTTGCTGTTTTAAGTGATGTCTTCGCAGTATTGTAGTGCAAAGGCAATCTGGTCATACCTTGCTGTGCTGGCACTGGATGAGAATGGGACAAAACAGAGCCAATGCCCGGGTCAGCCTGCCCTCCAAACACAAAGCAGCTGCGGGAGACCCTGTGATGGGGGAGTCCAAGCTGTTGTCAGGCATCACAGCAGTCTTCAGGAAGGAGCCGACGAAAAATGATGATGTAGCTCTGTCATTAATAATTATGCTCTTCCAAGTGCAGGAGGGCGTCTTGTGAGAACACCGAATCATTTGCCTGGGTATTTAAAAAAATTTCACCAGAGTTAGTTTTTTAGTTTCACGTCTTGGCAGGACATGAGATACGATGCAAGATGTGTACCTTGGTGTCTGTTTGAAAGCAGTCAGTGGCCCGTGAAAAGTTTTGCAACCTCTTGAAGAATGTATCTGGTGAGGAAAGCCAGTAATCGAGAATTTAACACCACAGGCACTCGGCTTCATATTGAGTTGCAGAAACATCATGTTTTCTCGCTTTTCTAGTCTCCTAGCAAGCAGAGGGGAAATTGGTGATGGGGACAGCGTGGAGCAGAAGGCAAAAGGGACCATGGGTGCTAATCCCAGCTCTGATACTGGGTGGCTGTAACCCTGGGCAAGTCACTTGGCTTTGCAACTCCCTATCAGTAAAGAACAGGAGGTTAATAACGTGTAAAGCTTCTGTCATGTGAAATGTAAGGATTAGAAGAGCTGGTGTGTGTCCAGAGCATCCAAGATTTGAGAGCTAAGTGCTCTTACAGAGTCTTTTGTCCTAATATAGCTCCTCTCTGTATTATCACAGCAGGTAGCGTGCATGCTGCCAGCCAGAGGCTGGCTCTTTCCTTTCCCTGAACCTTCCTGCAATGGCTATTACAGAGCAGGGATTCCTATGTTTTTACAGTGGGAAGACTGATGCTGTCAATCTTATGTAGACAGGATTTTTAAAAAAGCTTAATTCACCAGTAAGTTACTTTTCATCTCCTAATGGAAAAGGAGACTAGTTCTGGTTACTGTTCTAGGATTTTTAGAGTTCACTCACCTCCTTAGCATAAATGGGAAAAGGAGTACTGTAGCGAGATGAGAACCTATCATATCTGGGAAAGATAAAAGGTAAGGGGAAACTCAGGAAAATACTTCTTAGTGTTTTTCTCCCCTGCAGGCTATGTGTTATTTACCTTCTCCTGGATCCTCCAAGAGTTGGCATTGACATACTTCCAATCCTATAGCACTTTGCTAAAGTAAAGGATTTTAGATGCTGACGTGAACTCAGGAGATCTGGATTCTCTTCTGTGCCACAGATTCTCAGGGAAGGCGTAGTGCCTGTGTGCCTTACTTTCCAGCCTCTGGAATAATGTTCTTTCTTTCCTTTGCTTTTTCTGTTCGGCTTTTCAGAGCACGTATTCTCTTCTTTTATGGGGTCACTCAAACACACTCACACGTACACAGATGGACAGATACATAGCATTTAGTGGGGGTTGTGTAAGCTGCACAGTGATGGTTAGAATCGGTGCAACACCTGGAAATGTTTAAACCCCCCTTGTTGGCCTGTTTGGAAATAACATGTGTACTACTATTGTGCCATGTAATGCGCCAGCAAAACATTGGCTTGCATAGGGATGGAGGCAGGTGCTGAATTATGCCCTTGTTTAATCAAAAATCTTCTACTTGGGGGCTGTCCTAAAAAAAATAAAATGCATCGCACTGGAGGTAATAGGGTTGGCAGGTGGCCAGCTCCAGATCCAAACTCAGAAATCCTAGCTGCAACATAACCACATAGTACTTGTGGAATGATCCCTGCAGCATTTATTTCTTGCACTTGACCACTGGGAAATGTGTTTGTCGTCCTTCTCACTCCTGTCACGTTGGGGGCTTTGTCAGATCAGAATACATCGTCGCTGTGCTTCTCTGCGTCCCTTGACTTGTCATAGGCACAAATCTTTTTCAAATGTTCTCCCCTGTTCATTTCCATTATTATATCTGGTGCTTCTAGGTGGCAAGCAGAAATGAATAACCTTGTAAATGCTCCCTGTCTTTCAATTTGTTTTATTTTTCATACAACGTGTCAGTGCATTTTTGTTGAGTGTTTTTAATAAGATGAAGTTGATGAAAATAAATTGCTTTGCAGTTCCTGCTGTGGGTGACAGAAATGCTGGGTCTGTAATTTTCCAAAACTGAGCATTTGAAACCAGCGTGGAGGGTGTTTCGTATGCCTGTAACTGCAATCAGCTTCATAAAATAGCTCCCAGAAAAAGAAAGCAGCTAGCAATTTGAATTTTGGGGGCAAGATGCACTGCTGTATCCAGCTTCTGCTGGGCACAGCGAGAGAGGGAGCTGTCAAGGAGAATTTTAGGATTGATTCTGTGCCAGGCTTGGATCTGCCATATGGGATAGTTAGCCAGATCTGTCGCTAGTGTGCGAAGGAGAATGAGTTATATAGCAAACCCCCTTACCAGACCACGTTAGCCAAGGCTTGGGAAAGTGAGGATTGGGACTTGAACATGTGGGCACCCCAGTGCCCATGGTTTCCGTCTGCACAGTTCTATGTCCTGCTCAAAAAACGTAGTGTGGATAAACAGTGATCTCTGAATTACCGGTGTACTCAGTAGGCAGTGCTTGGAGAGAAGATAATCCACATATTCCAAATGTGATTTTCAAGTCAAGATTTTTCTCTTTTTTTTTTAAGTCATTTTAATGAAAAAAATGTCAATACTACCATATTTCTTGTAACTGTTTCTATTTTGGTAAAAAAATGCAGAAAATACCATTTTAATTCCCTAAAGTTTATAATTTCATTTTATTGCCCCCTTTTTTGTGCTTTCTTACTACTTAGCTGGCAAGACAGTATTAATGTCTGCCTCCTGCTGCATTTCTGTAAGGCAGGGAAGTGCTTTTTCCTTGTGCTGGCTGGGAGCTGACACAAGGAACTCACACAGGAGCCGATGATGGACCAGGAGCTCACATCCCACTTTTGCAACTTCAAGGCTAACGCTGTCATCATTAAGCCAATTTTACTTTCCTCAGAGCAGCTTTTAGTCTTCCTACTGTTCCATCTTTTTGGAAACGTTGGGAAAAAGGAATAGTTTAACCCCCAAATGTATAATAATCTCCTCTTTCCATTTCAAATTTAGAAATTTCCTCTGAGATTATACTGCGTCAGGTACAGAAAAGACAGTATCCTGAATTAATGATTTTCATTGTCCACACAGATTTGAAGAGTTGGATTAATACTGGCAGTGAAACTAGCTTGCTGTAAAGCAAGGCATTGAGGGATGGGGGTCACGCAGCACATCATGTCCAGCCTGGGCTGCTGTGCTGTTGGAGGAGGGGACGGAGAATTACATTCAAAATTTGGAAAAAGACCTAATTCTTGTTTGCAAGTGTTCTGGTGATGTTTCTCAAACCATCTGCCAAAGGTTGGAATGCCCTGTTCCCCCTTGCGCTCTTGCTTTACAGAAAGCACCTTTCAGATGACAAGCCTTGCCATGCGACCCTGTAACTCGCATCAGGGGGGTCAGGCAGTGAGGGTACAGGTTCCTGCCTCTCCTTCAGGGTGTAACCAGCTAGCAGAGCCAAAGAACAAAAGCGATTTTTCAGTAAAAAGAATAATAATCTGTTGTTTATACTATACTTTCAGATTCTGACTAAGTAATCTCACTGCGTAATTTCTTCGTTCTGTATTAGAATAGTGTAAGCTGGGCAAACAAGCAAGGAGACAGTAGAGCACAAAATCACAGTAGAGATGGAAAAAGTCCACGGAGGTTTCCAGCAATCCTCTTGCCAACAGAAGCCTATTGCTTTGTCCATATTATATCTGGTTTCTTTTTAAATGGTTCAGTTGATGGTGTTCCTGCTACTGCCGTGGGGAAACTTTCGTTCCCACTATTAGGCAACATTCCAGAGATTTATACTAAGTTTTCCTCTGCTTAGTTGCCTTTCATTACCCCTACTTACAACAAGATAGCCCATCTATGGCAAGTCCTTTCCTTCCAGAAGATCTCCTGCTTCTCTCTCTGCCTGCCAGGAGTGCTGTGTGAGGTCTGAGGTTTCTTCTCTTGCTCCTGGGTCCCTGTTGTGCCACATTTATTCACTCAGTGTCACATTTTTCACATGTGAGTTGCAAGGGAGAGCAGCTACTCCAGCAAATCATTGCTGTTCAGCAGCAAAAGCTGAAGCCCTTACATAGGCTGCATGCATATAGTTGTTCTTATCTTTTTTCATATTCTAAACTATTCACCTTTTTTCTTTTTTTTTTTTCTTTCCCTCTATTTTGTTGACATCTCTCTGGTTCTCAGCAAGACAGAACAGTATGTGAGTGCAGCTTCACCACAACAGTTTTATAAAGGAATTGACAGCTTGGTTAAGGCTTCCTAGCATGCCGTCTTATTCCACTGTAGGTTTAAGAGCTGCTGTGAAAGCTTATACCTGATTATTCTCTTCTTCCCCTCCTGGTCTTTTGAGGCAATTTTGGCTTCTGGATTATCCCTCACTGTTATATTGAACACTGAATCCAACAGTGGCATGCCTGAAGTTTGCAGAACCCCTGTTAAAAATATTAATCACCCCTGATTTTAAAATTCTGATTCTCTTCCCCTGTTCTTTACAGAAGTGTTCTCCTTGACCGTGTGTTTGTGTATAATTGTGTGAGTGACGTGGTATGATAATGTGCTTACAAAATCCTGGCTTTGTTATTTTCTAGGTATTTGGTGCTAGAACATGTGTCAGGTGGCGAGCTCTTTGACTATCTCGTAAAAAAGGGAAGACTGACGCCAAAAGAAGCCAGGAAGTTCTTCCGACAAATCATCTCTGCTTTAGACTTCTGCCATAGTCATTCAATATGGTGAGTACAGCCATTTCCAACGGGAGCTAGCCGTTACATAAAAGCACAGGATAAAGAGCTCTTATTTCTTGATACTTTTAAGTAACTGATGTTGTAAAGCTCTAAAAGCATTGTGTAAAGTGCTGATGTGTTTTTAGATTCTTGGCCATCTGTGAGACAGTGCATCAGTCACAGATAGACATTTCATGGAGAAGATTGTCATTTCTCGCTGGAGGAGAATTCATTCACAGGGAATGCTTTAACCAGGACAACCAAAACCACCAAGGAAAAGCAGCTGAATTTCCATCATTCTTGTGGCACTTGCTAATAACCGAGAATTACATGCACTATATCAAAATGAATCCCTGAAGAAACTTTGGACAATTACAAATACAGCAAAGTCATTTTGTGGCTTCCTTCAGTTTTTGGAAACCTGCTGGCTTTTGGCAACCTTCACTGAGTCCCTTCTGGGCATTTGAGTCACTGTTGCCTTTAATTTCCTTTCCAGTAGGGAAGAATTTCCTTGATCTGACTGCTATTGATATTCACTAACTCCATCGTACAATTTGACCATCAGGTGTGGTTTAACCTGTGCTTTTCAGGTGGCGTTTTAAATTGGACCAGTTTCTCCTTCATCTTCAGCAAGTTTAGGTAATTTAAATTATACTGAAATCAAGTTGTTATAATCAGTCTGAGCACAAGAGTTTCTGTATAGTGGCTGGCCCGCAACCGCCCACTTATTTCTCAGAAATGCAGCTCCTGGCAGTGAGGTTGGCGGAGGGAGACCATTTGCATTATGTCCGTGTGGCTGCTTCTCCACAGCCCCAGACGGCCACAGATCCCCCCCCCCCAAGCGGCCGAGGGCCACTGACAGATCCTGCAGAGCTGGATTTGCACGGTCACTGTGCGGTTACTTCTCAGTGACTGTACAGGGATTCTCTGCACCCCCAGTTCTGTGCTGAGAACTTGCAAACTAGGTATTCGCACCAAAAAAGGATGCCTAAATGTTTCACTTGGTCTTCTAGCCCCCTCCCTCTACATCTCTGACTCATTTCAACAGGAAATGTTAATCTGAAAGAGAGCATGTTTCTAATAAATGGAAAGGGAAGTAAGAGCCTTTCTTGACGATATATTAAGAAAAGTATACTGTTAGCCAGAGATGCAGTTCCGAGGTGGTAGATCTGGGTGAGAAGGTCCTGAGGATAACGGCTGCCTGGCGCAGGCAGGGTTACCATGGTCAGAGAAATTCTCAGAGGAGCCAAGGGCAGGTCGCGTGCCCTACCCAGAGGATCTAAGTTTTCTCTGTTGGCAGAGACCTCTGTCAAGTTTAATTCCGGAATTCCACAATTTTTCCTCCCTGCTAGTGAACTGCATTGAGTGATCATGACCTTCTTACAATCAGCATAATCCTTGGGAGGTTGTACAGCTGTTAATTTTTGTGTAGGCTAGGCAGCGTAAGCACTGACGGATTGCATACAGACATGTTTCTGTTCCCTACTTGGCTTAACGCTTAGAGACCCAATCCAAGAAGACTCAGAAATGTTGAAGTACAACTGAAGAGAAATTATTTACTCTTCCAAATGAATATTCCAGAAAAACATGAATTTCCATCGGGATAGAAGTTTCTATGAGAACATGCATTATATACGCATACATACTAGTCCTTTGGGCATGTGATGGATGCCTCTTGATGTGGCAGACTTTAATAAACTGAGTGAGGGTTCTGGTGAGGCTGTCAGACAGACAAGCACCTCTGCAGGTTTGACGATATGTGCAATTTCCAAGACAGAGTGCACATCTCTCCTGAGGAACCCATTTTCCTCTGTTAAACATATTGGATTGTGGGCAGTAGTCTTGTTTAGAAGTAAATCCCCTGTCTCCTTGCCAGCTCCCACTTGACTAGCATCTTGTGCTGAATAAATTAGCAGTAAATCATAAGCTCTCCCTCCCTCCAGGTCACTCTGAGACTTGTGTGGTCTGTGTTATATTAGACTCTGTGTTCTATTCTGGACAGTTACCATTAAACCCTTTTCAAAAATCAAAGCATGCATAAATATAGTTGTGTGCATGTGTGTGAGTATAAAAGTTAATGTGTTTTCCTAAGCAATGAAGCCTGACCTTGTCCTGTCGTGGGGCAGTGAAATGACAAATCATCTCATCAGCCAGGTTATCCAGTTATGACCACGTTGAAAAATGAAGGCTTCAGCTTTGGTTAATGACTAAACGTGGGTGCCTCTAACCTACTGGCAGAACAGATTGATAGCCTGGTGTCCCCAGCCCCATGTCACTGTCCCATCTTCTTCCCGGACCTCCCAAAACACTGAAATACCTGTGGCTTACTTTCACAGCAGTATGTAACCGCATTCAGCTTTCAGCGCTCAAAATGTACTGATGCAGCAGGATTCCTGGATCAAAGAATCAGAAAGGATTCCCCAATCCTCCCGTCAGTAAAAGGCTTCTGCTGCTACTGCGTGGAGGGATCGCCTGCGTCTGAGAGGTGTTTACAAGCAAGCAGCTCAGACCAGGAAGCAGAATACACTTTGGAGCTTAGTCTGTTTGTGTGCAGTTTTCCCAAAGTATGAGCTTTGCGTTCTTACTTTATTTAATGGAGGCAGCGGGGCAGTATTTGATGTGCCTCGCTCCGAGGTGCAGCCACTTACCAGGGTTTTGTGGTACAGGTTGGCCACGGGGGAAAGCTTATAGGCAACGCGCTGTGGGGCCCTTTAGGGCCACTGCTGTGTACGTAGCACCAGGTGCCAGGACCCGCAGGCACCCGTGGGTGCCAGCAGCCCGCCTCGTGCGGAGGCACCACGGGCTCCCGCAGACGGTGCTGTGCCCGAGCTGGCCGGGCCGGCTCAGCGGGCGCCGCCACTGCCGGTGCTTCCCGCCCTGCGCCGCGCCGGGCCGGGGCGCTCAGCACCCCTGGCCTTGCCAGGCCGCCGCCGCGAGGCCGCCCCGGCCGGGGCAGTTTCCCTCGGCGATGAGCCCACGGTCCCCCCCGGCCGCCGCTCCCCCGGCGGCGCGGGCCCGGTCTCCCAAGCTGCGGCCTTCGGGGCGGCTCAGCGCGGCCCCGCCGCCGCCATCCCCCCCGGACGCCGCAGCCCCCCCGGCCCCGGGCCGAGCCCCCCCCCCCCCCCCCCTCCGGGATGCTGCAGGAGGGCGGGCCGGGGGCTGCCGCGCGCCCCATTGGCCGCGCGTGACATCACCGGCGCGAGCCCGGATTGGCGCCGCGCGCGGGGGGCGGCGGGCTCGTGCCTCGGCCCAGCTCGCGCTTGGGGCCTGCGGCTGGCAGGCTGACAAATAAAAATATGATTACAGAGAGTGCCCCGTGGCAAACCTGATTAGGGCTTCAGAGATAACAGATAATGCCAATTACTGCGCGGGGCAGCGGTGACACGGGAAGGAAATCCCCCGCGGTACTGAGCAGCCAGATGATTAGCTCATTTTATTTTTATTTTGGTTGGGTTTCATTTTGAGGTGGTTTTTTTCTTTTTTTTTCCCCGATCATGCACAAGAGGGGTTAAGGCAGGTTCTCTATGAATATTGATAAATGACAATTATGAGGGTCCTTTCTCCTTTCACTGCCTGGGGCTGTGCTTGAGTAGCACAGGGCTGAAGCGTCCATGTGTGACTGGGAGGGGGGCCGTGTGACTGGGAGGGGGCCGTGTGACTGGGAGGGGGCCGTGTGACTGGGAGGGAGGCCGTGTGACTGGGAGGGGGGCCGTGTGACTGGGAGGGGGGTTGTGTGACTGGGAGGGGGCCGTGTGACTGGGAGGGGGCCGTGTGACTGGGAGGGGGGTTGTGTGACTGGGAGGGGGGCCGTGTGACTGGGAGGGGGGCTGTGTGACTGGGAGGGGGGTTGTGTGACTGGGAGGGCTGAGGCAGTGAGGAAGAGCTTGGTTTGACTTTGCCTTGAGTTCTTCCCTCAGTGCAGGGGGCACACAGCTTCTCATCAAATACCGCTTCAGGATTTCACAGCAGTAGTCCCAACGCCGCCGGTACATTCCCGCAGGCAGGAGCTGCAGAGCACTGCCAGCAGGCTTTTAGGGAGAAATCTGGGGTGTCTTCAAGGAGCAGAGAACGCCAAAGAATCCAGGTGCCATGTTCTGTCAGGTGGTGCCACCCCCCTCAGGACCCCTGCTCTGCCTTGCGTCGCTTGTAAGGAGCCCGCTGGGGCGTTCTGCAGGGATGGGCTGTCGCAAGCTTAGGACTGCAGCAGCTGGGCGCTTCAAAATCGTGACTTAAGGCCTCCAGATGTGAAACTGGTCTAGAAATTGTGGTGTTTAATCAGGTTGGTTTCTGGTTCAGTTTGTTTTTTTCTGGTCATCAAGTCTTTAGGTTTTCAAGTTTTCTTTCGGACCATTAGAAGCGAGAAGGGTACCTTTTTCCCTGTTGAGAGCTAAGATTCACCAATCATTGCCCAAATCTGGGAGTTTCAGATCTGGATTCAGTGACTGAGACTTATTCTAATACAGTGAGGAATTTTGAGATTTCCCTTGTACAGAGAACCAGAGAAAAGCCATCAAGTACGGCATCTGCAATGCCAAGGGCTAAGTTACCAGCTCAGCTAAAGTCAGAGAACATGTATTTTTGTAAGTTTACTTCTTTACATAAGCCACTGAAAAGTCAAAAATGGCATTATCGTATCATAAGCATAACCGGGTGACATTCTCTGGCAAGTACAGTAGTGGTGATCAGACCTGGCAGTCTGTTCCGGCATTGAAATACATGAATATATGTTTTCAGCTGAGGTCGGTAGGGAGAAACAATGTATTTTAACAGATAGTGGAAGTATTTGTTAAAAAGTAAGCAAGGTTTTATGCATACAAACCCTCTCCAGGTCTCCTGATAGGTTTATAGATGCTGTCCTTTTTCCTAGCTATAACGATATTTACTTTTTCTGCAGAATTCTGTGAAATTACTAAATTTGTGCATAGCAACCATGGCTTTCAACAAAGATTCTTCTGTAGGTAGGTAAAAGTTGGGATCTGATTTGCAGAAGCAAGAGAAAAATAAGATGAAAGGCTTTTTCTGCTCAGGAAAATAAAAAAATATTGTTTCTATTAATTATTACTGATAAATTATTTGCATCACATCAGGCACTTTTAAGAGGCATACTACAGAACAATTATTCTGTGGTCTGGCCCTTCTGGGAGTTTGGGGTCAGTAAGAAAAGCATTTTCAAAGTAGCTAACAATTTGATTAGTACAAACGACCTGCAACTCCTCCAATTAGGAGGTTTCTTGGGTTAGAAATCTGTGACCTACAATAAGTTGTCATAGAAACTGATATGAACGTTTCAGCTCAATAATCACTTTAAAATAATGGGTTAGTTCATCGTCTCGTGCCAGGTGACATAGCTCCTCTGAATCCAAGGTCTGGAGTCTTGGATTCCAAAAATCTTCTGCCAACCCTGGGTGACAGGGAGAGTGCTTTACTTCTCTTTTTTACGTATGCTGCGATTGCCTGCAGTACAGAGACGGGGGTATTCCCAGAGCAGGAGGACAGACTGGAAAGGCGATGGAGGCAGCTAGAGGAGCTGTCTGAATAGCATCGCTGGGAGTGACTGGAAAGCAAGCATGGCTGGTGCGTAAGCGGGAAGCTGGAACATGGTAACGCATGTGTGTGCCTTTCATTTTCTATGCATCACCACCGAGAACTGTGCCCATTTCCATGGGACAATTTTTTCAGACCTCTCTCTGTATCCATCTTGTTCTGCAAGAGAATTGTACAGCCTTTGCTGGCATCTGTGAAAGAGGGACGTTGCAGAGAGGCTGACGGTGTGTGCTTCCCCTGTCACAGCTTCTACTCACGCGCTCTCCCTTCGAAAGCCTGCCATACGCAGGCTCCTGGTACTAACTTCTTGCTCTGTTGTCTTGGCTGAGAAGCTCTGGGAGTCTGTGGCCACCCTCGATCAGGGTTGCACTGACTGCTTCTGCAGTGCTGCATTTCTCTTTCATGTTCTTTCTCAGCACATGCAGGGCTCAATAGGAGAGTTTGCCGTGTTTGTCAATAAAGAAGGTGCTTTCTTCTCTTCTGATTTTCCAGCCATGTGATAAAGCCCCTACAGCTTTAGAGCCTTTCGAACAAGGAAAGGGTAACGAGTCCTCTGTTCACCTGCAGAGAGAGGAGTTGATGCGGTCATATAAGACATGGAGAGCCAGAGAGATCAGCTGGAATGGGACCAAATTAAATGCATTTACTCTGCAATGTTCCATTAATGCCAAGTAATTACCACATACGGTGGGATTTTTGTTTTGTTTTGTTTTGTTTGATTTTGGCACAAGAGAATTCTTCCCAAATATGAATGCATGAGGCTATCCAGGCTGCTGGGCTCTTAGGTAAATTATAACAAACCTTCCCTATTCCCATATGTTCCTCTCCCTTCCTTCTGGCGTTTGAAAAGCTGGCAATACAAAGATGGGAAATGTAAATGCATTTCACTGTCTCATTTTCGGTGGCAGTGGTGCTGGTTCTGCCACTGTGGTGCAGACTCCTGGCCTGGCTTCTATCCCCCCAGGGTGCTGCCTCGGCAAATTCGAAGTGGTCTAAAGATGGATAGCAGAGAAATGTTCCAGCTGGAAGAAAATTTTCATTGGGGCATAAAATTCTCTTGTGGTTGAATGTGCAAGCAACTGCCTGATCCCACCAGCACCTTGATCTCTGAGAGGGGTGCTGGCACAATATAAAACAAATACTGAGGCTGCCATGACATTCCTGTGCGGACCATCCGTACCGGGCACTAGGGACTGTGTTGAAAGAGGGGTGGAGGAGGGTCAGAGAAACGCAAAACTGTGGTATGACAGTTCCTGCATTTTAGGGCCCAGTCAGCAATGAATGTAACAATTCCTGACGGAGTCCCCACTCTCCTCTCTGCTCAGTGGGCTATAGTGGAGAGCTGATAATTTTTCCCGCTTTTATTTTGGTGAGTGTCCAGAGGACAAAAAAGAAAAAAAGCTTTAAGGTGTGTTGCCACCCCAGGTTTCCTTTCACACATGCTATCCCAGTCCCACAGATCCCCAGGTCCCAATTTAAAGCTTTCAGAATGCCCTCTGGGAGGTGGGTCAGGGCCTCTGCCTGAAGACCACCATCAGCCCCTGCAGGCTGAGCATTCATGGAAGAGCATCGCACAGCAGAGGAGGTTTGGCTTACTCCGTGTTTGGAATGTGGATGGTGGCTCCCCCTTTTCCCTCTCTCCCTTGCAGTGGCTCTCTAAAAAAACCCTGAATATATTGACCACTTTATAGGAACCTGATCATCCCACTCGATTCTCCCTAATAACCCAGGCCTAAAACTATCTGTCTGTGGATCCCAGCTGATGCAAAGACGGGATGAAATAGGGAGGCAGAGACTCCTTTCCACCAGTGAATCCTGTTCTCATTTTCAGAGGTGTCATCCCTTCCTTTTGCCTCTTGGTGGACTGGGAGTGGGGTTGGCTCAAGGTTCGTGTAGGTTCCGCTCCAGGCAGGGCCTGTGGCAGGTCTGCTAAGGCTGGTAGCTCTGGGGCACGGAAGGGGAGCAGTTTTGCATTTCCTTTAGCTGCACTATTTTCCTGAAATAACATGTGTTATAGTGAGCATGCATCCAGGCTGGAGAAACGCTTGTGGACATCCTGTACTTAGGTCGTGCTCTGCCTTGATCATTCCTTCAAGTTCTCTTTCTTCTTTCTAAAAGAGCTACATGAGTTTAGTATAAGCAAAGAATTTCAAATTTTAGGTACAAAAGGCACATGCCAGCAGTATGCCTGCTATAGATTGAACGTGTATGAGTGATATCAGTCGGGGCACAAACAGCATATCAGTGGAACAGGCACAGACAGCAGCACCCTCAGCTTCTGCACTATGTTACCTGTCCAGCAGTCAGCCAGGAGCAGTGGTCAAGACTGGAAACCAACCACAGCCAGTGAAAAACCACACACTGCACAGCAGAAGGACACACCGGAGCTATGGGGAGGTTTCTTGTTTCATCACATCAAACAGGCACTGCTCGCTTTACAGGGAGCTGTTCCTTGCCACTGTCCTCAGACAGGAGAACTTCAGGGCATCTCCCCAGTCAGATGAGATCTTCCCAGCACCTCGTTAATGAAACCAGTTGCAAGATGAGAACTGTCCAGGATGTCTGCTGGAGGAAAGATTAAATCACACACTACTGTCTCATTAGTGTCCAGCTTGCCCAGCTTGCCTCAGGACTGTGAGCTCTCCATTGCACTGTTGCAGCTGCAGCGTGTTCACATTTGGCAGATGTTGATGATCTTGCGTTTGTCCAGGACTGCTGTCCTTGATGGTGGCATGCAGGGGTTCTTTTGGTCATTCACTGCCTCTGGAACATCTCCTTGTCACTGATCTCATGCTTTTTTTTGTCAAGTAGGTATGACTATCTTGATAGTTATTATATGGCTAATAAGTATACTGTCTCCAGTTACCTTGAAACTTTGATTTCTATGAGAAAGATAGATTTGATAAAGCACCTTTGCTCTGTCAGATGAAAATATGTGCAAATCTGAATGGCACCCTTATCTACTGGATTGTCTGCCCATGGTTAACAAGGCCACGTTAACATGCAGGGTTCATCCTGTTTATATAAGATTGGAGACCAAATTCTATGCTTTTTTAAAAAGTGAGGGGGGAAGGAAACATAGGACTTGGTGATAAGGTAAATGACCAGTGCCTGCTTTGAATGTGTGCTGTTTTGCTGGAAGTCTGCCTTGGAAACACCTGTTACACTCCCCAGCTGTGCTGTTCCAGTGTGCTCTGGTTTTGCACAGAATCGCTGTGCGTTGTTCACCAGTTGTCTCTAACTGATCATTCCCATCTTCTCGTCAGAGCAGGGGAGATAATTTCCAAGACATTGTCGTACCTCTCGTGTTTCTCTGAGAAGGCAGAGACTGTCCTTCTTTACAGTGGTGTAGAGGTACTATCACACTTTGGTACAGGAGGAGTACTAGAGGAACGTCTTAAAAAGTGAAGAGGACATGGCTTGACGATAAGGCTGCCTTGCGTCGTGGGTGTCACTGGACTAGACTGTCCTAACGCTGGTTCTTTTACTGAGTTCAGTTTCTGGTCAGGGTGATGGTTTTAGTGACCCCTTGTTGCAAATGACTGTTGTTTGCCTGATCCTTGCACGTGTTGTCAGCTGCCCATGTTCCACAGGTTCCAGCTGGGACTGGCCACCAGAGCTGGCCGCTCTGCCTGCGAGGTGTCAGTGCTCCTATCTGGACCTTTTATTAGCAAGACATCAAAGGCTCGTTTTGCCTACTCATAGGCAAAACCAAGAAAAGAGCTGCTGCTTTAGTCTGCTCAAAGTGCTTCTCTCATCTCTGTGACTCTTTGAGAGTTGCAAATAAAAAGGGGGGAAAAAGCAAAGTCATCACAAATTTTGTGCGAGATTTTTGTCTTTGGATATAAAATCATGTAAATGTTATAGTTGTACAGAGGCACTTGAGTACTAAGAAGCAGACGTGGCTGCACAGTGGTGTTGGCTGCGGATAATGGAGATTAATAAACTAGTCAATTATGAAACCTTTGATTGAAAGCAGGAGTTGCCATCCTGAAGGTCATGGCTGCCTGGCTCTTCCCATGTTACCAAATAATAAGAGAATCGAGCTTTGATGGAAAGGAGGGAATCCTCTCTCTTAATTTCCCACTGCTGGCGCCCTCAGTTATAAGCAGTGCTGGGCTGAAGGGATTTCTCTATCAGACCTAATTACCCAAAATTATTTCAAAGCCATGTGCCTATGTAAACAACTCCTAATAGGGGCTTTTTGCAGTAGCATTTACATCAAGGATGTTTTTTTTCTCTAGATATCGCTCCTTTTGTTCCCTGTTGTTGACAGAATGTATTGATGGTGTTGCCTCCTACCTCAAGGCGTGTGATGGAGTGTATCAGCCCTAAATCCAAGCTGAAACTCTCCTCCTACCTATTTCTCTCAGTCTCTCCCTCAGATTGTGTTGGTATTGCTGGAAGTTGAAGATTTTCGTTTCCTGGCAGTACACTGCAGGCTCAAGCCTTGCATTCATCAGGAGTGGGCATTTGGGGTGCGTTTAGAGTACTGCAAAGGCTGGATATTGGGTATGTGTGTTCTCCTGCCTGGGACAGCAAAAAACCTGAAATCAATTAAAATGTAATAGGTTGGATGCTGTGCTGGGTAAGGAACAAGCTTTGGAGTGGGAAAGCTGTCGTGGATAATTTAACTCACATTTTGATCCTCTCTTTACAGCCACAGGGACTTAAAACCAGAAAACCTTCTGCTGGATGAAAAGAACAACATCCGGATAGCAGACTTTGGGATGGCATCACTGCAGGTTGGGGACAGCTTGTTAGAAACCAGTTGTGGGTAAGTGTCACAGAACATGTTGCAAAAATGAGTGATAGCTTCCAGACAAAAGTTGTCTATAGTAAGGGTTTCAATAAAGACCTGCAGACTTACACCATGCATCGTTATTTCCCAGCAAGACAGTAAGTTGACGTGATGCATGGCTGCAGCAGGGTCCTTTGCAATTACAAGCAAGGCGAGACTGCTAGGAGGATTATTGCAGGGGCAATCTAAAAACATTTCCATGGCAATTCAAGACCTTTCTAGGTATTTCTAAGGGAGCCAGCAATAATAAGCCCAAGAGCTGAGCAAATCCTGGGTCCCTGGCTGGGGACGCGCTCCCTGAGGGCAGTGCCCTCTCATCACCATCACCTCTAGAGGCACCACTGGACCGTGCCCCCTAAGCCCCCCAGAGCTGAGCCTTGGTGCCATGCTGACTGTGCAGGGGGCTGCTGCGCTGAGCTGTAGCAAGGGCAGCAGCTGCACTGAGCTGCTGCAGCCTGGCACCACTGCGCCAGCTTTCAGCTGTGTCTGAATTTGCTACAGCATCCAGCAGCAACTGGAGCTGCAGACAGTACCGGCAGATTTCCGCCTCCTCCCATCCAGACTTCGGCCCGGTGACTCCGGTGACTCCAGGCCCGCTGCGGCCCCAGCGGGTTGCAGTCCGTGTTCCTTCAGTCCGTGCTCTGAGCCCAGGCAGCCGGGGCAGCCGTGGAGCCATCGTGGTCCCCTGCACAGCCCAGCCACTGCCTCTCAGTCCCGAGCTGCACAGCTCTGCTTTCCGAGTCATGAATAATGGATAGCAAAATTATTTTAAGTTCATGATGTGATCGAATGCTGGTTGATGAGTACACTGAGATCCACCCGTTCCTTCTGTCTGTGTCAAGTCAGGATTTGACCTCTTAACAACACAGATGAAAAGCAAGGAGCTACAAGTCTGCACCTCTGTTGCTTGTAGCTGCATTCAAACCTCCCCCCTAGATTAGGAAATGAAGTCCTCCCTGCAGTTACCACAACGCCTCTACACTCTTTACAGAAAATTTCCCCACTTGCTTCCATGGAAAGAACAAGAGGAAGTATAAAAACCAACCTGGGCTCACATTGCCCTGTAAGATTTTTCAAACTCCTTGGGAACCTCTCGGCAGGGTTCCTGTTCTTGTTAGCACCGGGCTCTGTCATCCAGGTCTAGAGTCTCAAAGAGAGAGCTCCTTACCATAAGCTGTGCTGGAATTCAAACCTCCGTGCTTCAAGCAGAGCCAGCCCCCACACTGCGGCCTTAAAACGCGCTAGTAAAGAAATCAATGGGACGGAAGAGATGTGCCTGTAATAAACAGAACACAGCAGCAACGCTATGATCTCCTGCCTTGCAGATGCATTTTAAGTGTGGTGCCAATCACTAGGCCTCCGTGTGAGCTATTACACCACTTCATTAATTCTCCTGGCATGGAGCCCAGCATGGCTGATACTGGTGTCTTGTGATCTCTCTGGTTTGGGGGGTGAAGGGAGGAAGGAAGGAAGGAAGGAGTATATAACAATATGCCGCACTGTTCACAAAGAAAGGCAATCCAGTTATGACTCCCTTTCCCTTGGAGCACACACAGTAACCAACCTCAGAGCTTTTCAAGGCAACAGTTTTACCTACCCCTGTAGCTGGTACTTTCAGCCAGCATGAAAAGGAGCAAAACAGAGTGAATCATGGCTGAGGTACAGAGCTTTAATGAGATGCTCCTCAGTGCACCCAGAAGTTAATTTCCAGAATGGTTTTATCTGTGCTGTGAACACTGATAATGAGATGAAACTGTAACATTTCCATTGACAGTCACACAAGGAGTCTCCAGGTATTTCTGTCAGTCAGAGTGGGAGGATCAGATGGGGTTGAGCCATGTGATGCAGCTAACTTTGTCAGTGCAGCACAGTGCAGTCAAAAATTCTTTGCTGTCACAAGTGAAGTGCTAAGTTTAGTCCAAAGTTTGGGTAGGCTGTAGGTCACCATAGAGCCTTGTCTGGCCTCGTGAAGATAATATCGTAGCCTGAAGTATGCTGTATTGCATACCTCAGAGTTAGTGTTTTCTGAGAGCTGCTCCTCGCATCTGCATGGCTTTCTCCAGCACTGGTGCCTACCTGGGGGAAACAATCAAAAGTTCAGTCCAGTTGTGTTTGTGTAGGAGAGGGAGGTAAGGATGGACTTGCTGTTTCATTGACATAATTTGTCACTGACAGACTGCACGTTAGGCCTTGATTGTAATGAATCCCCGTTACTGGAAATGTATATTGTGTGAATCCTGCATATACGCAGCACAGAGGAATAAGCCATCATTTTAAACACGTGGCTTTAGACCCTTGAGGGGAAGAGGAGCTGTGTGTAGGGTCTGTGGGAATAATTCTGTTTATGGCAGACATTGCACAGCGAGGCAGTCTCACGGAGCGATGGTCCTTGCAATGCCAAAGTAACACAGTGAGTCTCTGCATTCCTCCAGGAGCAGGGGAGGTCTGCGAGCAAACAGCGGACAAGGGAGAAGCAGAAGATGTGGTAGGATGCTGCTGCTAGTATTTTAGATCTCTTTGGCTTTTTCTCCTCTTCACCCATCCAGGCAATGGCATGCAGAGACACTCCCCGTCTCTTTCCACAGTTCTCCCCAGCCTGCTGCCTTGCAGCGTTTCAGAATGGTAGATACTGTCCAATCTATCCTGAGTTGTCACTAGGCAAGAAGAGCGAGTGCCTCATGGTTAAACCTCAGGACTGAGACCCAGGTGATCTGAGCTTGATTTCTGTCTCTGCTGAAGGCATTCAGGGTGGTCTTAGACAAGATAAATTACCTTTCTCTGCTTCAGTTCTCCATCTTAGCGAGTCATTGCAGTGCTCAAGTTGCTCTGAACATAAATTTCAGTCATTTCTATAGGAGTCTTGGAAAAGTAGAAACGGTTGGGGCATTCCCTGATCCTTGTTCCCTTTTCGTGAACTAAGAGGGCCTGTGGCTAAAATGAAGGATTTTAAGAGGAAACTGTTGAGTTACTATTCTTGTGAGTTTGCAAAGATCCTTCCAAATTCCTCATTGCCCCTTGCAGAAACCTTTTTGCCATCTCTTCGCTTCTGTTTCACTCATCACAACTTTGAAACACTGAGTCCTGCTGCACGGAGATTGCTGCACGCTGCCAGGTGGCTGAGAGCCCACAGCAGTACCAGCCTCTGTGCTCCCTGCCTCCAAACGTATCCCGACCAAGAGCCAGCCAGAGCTGACATGAACATGGAGCTTTCTCCAGCACCAGCTCCCATCTCTGCAGAGGCAGTCAGTAGGGAGGCTGAGACCACTGCTGACATTCCCACAACTGACCGTATGCAACAGTTTCCCTGTGTTGGTGTCTCTGTAGGAGAACCCCTGGCCTGATACAGAAAGCTGTGTGCATGTGGGATGAGCGATGCTGGTTAGGATTTCACTGAGAGTGAGAAGAAAGCCTTGCACCTGTCAGTGGCATAATGGCAGAAAACAGCAACTTCCAACTCCAGCACGATTACCCTGCTCCCAGCTCTCCCTAGCAATTCCTAGCAGCACTTTGCAGACCCACAGATTGCCTGGATCGATCAGACGAAAAAGGACATATTCTCATTAGGACTGATTACTGGCTCGTTTTTAGCTCAGGGTATTTATAACAACCAATGCACTGTGTGTTTGTTAGAAATGCTACCAGAGGTCGTCTAGCTCCAGATTCCCTTACATCTGTGTTTGGTGTGTCAGCACACCTGTGATGAGCCGTTAATTCAGAAGAGCCACACACTTGCCACACACCTCGGTGTCCAAGCAGCATTTCTGATTTTAATGACAAGACAAGATGCTGCACATGGTCCGGTGGCAGGTGTCCCTGCCCATGGCAGGAGGGTTGGAACCAGATGATCTTTAAGGTCCCTTCCAACCCAAACGATTCTATGATTGATTCTGTATCCTTTCCCCTTTATAATAAATGGGTGCATGTTGTCCAAAACATATGCAGATGTCCTGCATCCACTTACTGTTAGGGTTTCAAAGTTAGACTCTTAAAATTGGAAATGCCAGAATTAGTACTTTTTACCCCATCTCATGGAGATCTTTGATTCCCAGCACTCTGTTTCCGTCTCCTTCCCTGATTTACACTCCAGTCTTGCCAACTTCTCCCAGTCATTTCAGCTCCATATTTGGCCTCAGATCCCAGATCCTTTTTAGGTTCCAGCTCTAGTTTCCCCTACCTGGTTGTCCCGGTCAGTTGCTGTCAATCCTAGATCTGTTTCCTGTTGGTTTTGCACTCCCTTTGGTTTGAGGTTTGGTACCTTGTGATACGAGCTGCCAGCTCACAGTGTCGGTTTCAGGTAGAACTGTTCTGTGAAGTGTTAACAGTGCAGGTAGAATTTTGATCCTGATGCTGCAGAGTGTTTTAGCTAGTAAATGCAAACTGCAGTTTTCTAGTGGCAGTTTGAGTACATTTTTCTAGAGGATGCAAACAAATATTCAAGTTTTCCCTTTGCAGTTGAGGATATAGAAATTTTCCCTTCATTATGGGAAAAAACATTTAATTTAGATTAGGCTTAGGTAGCATGCACACACAAACATGAAACCAGTCTGAGGCAGACGAAAAGCAAGGAAAATTGTTGTTAAGTTGTTAAATTGATTGTAAGTCGTAAGCAACTTAAAATGAGGATTATAAAGGGAAATACCTGACAACCTTATTAATAACTGTTAATACCAGCCTCCCCTATAATACATCCCAGGGTATGGTAAAAGAGGTTTAAGTCTGCCAAATCAAGAACTGAGAATTTAAGATGTGCTATTCTTCAGATTGCCAGCATAACATTAACTTAGCCCATGCACATTAGGGTATGGCCATTAATTACGAGCTTGTACAGCTTTTCCCCAACAAATCTTTGCCTCATTTGGTGTTTGGATGCTGTGCTTTTTTGAATAAACAGCTTTTTAATATTTGATTTTTCCTCATCATTCATTTTATGGATCCATTCATAATTTCTGCTCACTGCATTCAAGCCTTGCTATGAATGCTAGGTAGGATTTTCATCATAGTGTCTTAGGTTTACAAATATGAAGTAGACTGTTCTCGTATTACGTTTGCCACATTGATCTGATTTATATGAGGACACATGATTCTGCAAAATGAAACTCAAAATTAACAACCAGTTGGATGCTCTGGGGCCTGGTATCAGAATACTCAGGGCCTGATAACAGTCCTTTGCTGGGAGAGCAGAGTCCTACCGACCACAGCCGCGGCTCCGCACACTTCTGAACACCATAAATCAAACTTCAGATGTGTCACACTGTGAGTTTGAAAACGGGGAACCTGCAACTTATAATTACCTGTGAGCATCTCAGTTTAAGGCACCTGTTCATTTTCTTTCACAGAAGGGTTCTGTGGCAGGGGCAGAGAGAATTTGGTTCTCCAGTCCGTCAGTCAGCTGCCTCTATCCCAGGCTTGTCCTTCATGGCGCTGAACTTCCCCACGTTGTACAGACTTCCCGACGTCGGCCACGAGCAGAGCAGAGGTGTCGGGGACAGCAGCATGTCCCCGGCCCGCCTGGCTGACCGCTGAGGGCAGTGTCATCTTGGCAAGCTTTGCTTTAGCAAGTCTTAACTTCTGAATACTTAACTTTGCAATCTTTGTGCCCTTTTAATACAGGGGTCTGTTTCATTTTTTAAAATTAAGATCTCTTAAAGGTTCCAAGTCTTAATAATTTGAACTGATGGATTAATTGATGAACTGATTTGCAGATTCCCCGGAAATGTAATTGCACTCAAGGAGTAAACAACTGTAAGATGGCTGAGGGCTAGATGCTGAGTTTTCTCATATAAAGCTAAATGACTGAGTTGAAGCTTTAATGGCAGAATAGCACTCAGCCTTAACTACAGCTGCTACCTTAATTACAGCCTTACCTACAGCTACTGCCTTCACTGCAGCCTTAACTACCCACTGCTACTGGAACCCTTTCTTCAGTCTCTCCCTTTCTTTTCTCTGTGATCTGTGGCTGTCACTTTCTCCACTCAGGATGCTCTAATGTATGTCCTTCTCCTGAAGAATTCCCTTCATCTATTTTTCTACTCCTCTGGCGTTCCCCTTCATCTCAGCCCTCTGCTACCCAGCGTGAGGGGAAAGCACAGGCAGCCTTTTACGCTCGTGGGTAGCTCCTGTCTCTGAAAGGCAGCTTGGAGACAGTGATTAACAGGGGGGAAGGAAGGGACTCCAGCATCCGAGCAACAACAAAAACAGCGAGGCGTGGGAGGACTTCAGTGCACCTGTACAACCTCCTGTATCAAGGTAACTTCATGCATAAGAAAAACAGAGGGAAGGCGACTTCTTGTTCCTCCCTCTCTGCAGAAGCTGTGCCTCCAGCTGCGAGGCCTGAAGAATGGCACTCAAAGAAGCTTTTCTTCTTCCTCAAATAGTACCATCTATATATAGGACCAAAGGACCCAGGCATGGACACTCGTCTTTGATGGGACCTGGGAGCCCATCAGGCAATGTAACACATGATTTGTCACACTGTGGAGTAGGATCACACAGCTTTCCTTGTGCTTCCTGATCAGCCAGCTGCTTCTCTGCAAAAGCAGTTGCCATCAGTCCCCAGAGAAACCGTGCATGGGCAGCTGATCTGTGTGTGCACGGTGCAGGTCTCTCTTACCTGCATAATGGGACCCGCAGGTCACAGGCACGTCACTTCTGCTCTGAAGACGTGGCCCCGGTGGTCTCAGGTCTACTGTAGCTGCGCTGTATCTTGCTATGCACAGATCAAGAACTACTTTTCTAGTTTCTCAGGTGAAATTCAGGATAGATGCATCGAGGATATATAGGTTTCTTTCTGAATGCCTGACTTACCTGCCCAGGGCTGTCCTGGATTTCACCATGGCACTCTGGCTTATTTCCTCTGGTTGAAATCCCACGTAAATGCTTTGCTAGGGTCTCCCAAGGTCCTTAAGATTACAGTGTCCTAGAGTCATAGCTGTGAATGACCGTTCAGAGAGCCCTTCCTGCCCCAGGCAGACTAGCCTGGGAAAATCCACATCACCCTTGAAATAAACACTGCCAGCATCAGTGCTTTTTTTGCAGCAGTACCCGCAGGCAGCAACTGCTTCTTGATCTTGCTGAGCGATACACTTATTTGTTATCAAGGGCAGATTGTGGCTTTTGCTGCACAGAGATGTCGCTGAACGATGAGGGGATGGCCTAGGGGAAGAGGCAGGGAATGTTGCTCTTGACACACGTATATTGAATAATTAGTGATAAGAGCCAAAGAAATATTCATGACTCTGTAGAAAGATAAATAGATCTTTTATTAAATTTCAGGTTTCTCTTTAAGGCAGTTGAAGTTGCTCTGTGATTGGCAGCATGGAAATGAGTTTTCTATGGATTGTGGCTGGCCAGAGGATCCCTTTTAGAGCTGTTAGCCAAGGCAATGCTGCAGATACCTAGCTAGTGTGTGCTGGCAGGAATTCCAAGTGGCTGTGCCAGAAACCTGTGCTCTCTGGGCAGTTGCAGTGCAGCTGTTGAATGATTGAATCAATCCAACTTGCTCAAAGGATTTATTACAGCATTTTCTCCACGCGTTCTCCTAGAATTTAGCAGAATTTCAGTTGTGCCTTGTAAGACACCTAGCAGATTCCACTGCCCTACAGCTGGCCTCAGCAGGGTGAAGGCTTTGAGTACATTTGCTAGTGGGACACATGAAGAGGTACATACCTGTCCTGGTTCTTCCCAACACTCACCTTCTTTTCAAAGATGTTAGCACAGGAAGCTGTCAGGTTGGTTGCCTTGCTCAGCATCCACAGTTAAGCGTTCTGAAAGCTTTGTTGGAGTCGTCATATATAAATAAACACTCAGAAGTACGCTGCAAGTTGATACCGACTCTTCCAGTGCGCCCTAGATGGCATGGCCACCCAAAAAGTATTGTGCTGAAGGACGATGCTGAACTGTACAGGATACTTGGCAGGATTTGAGAGGGCTGGCTTAAGTTTCTAGCTCAGCCGCAGACACCACCTGTAGTAGCTGTTTAATGTACCGTGTGTCCTCACGAGTCACCCTCTGTAGGAAAGGCAAGCGGGCTCTGCTTCTCCAGGCCTGGGCTGCAGGCCCGGTTCTGGTGCTGCTCCTTCATTCCGATTTGTGTGTACCTTAAGGATGACCTGTACAATATACACTGGTTTTATGATATGAAGAAAAGACACCACCATAGCCAAGCATGCTCACAAGAATAATTTAACTTGGCTTCTAAAAGCTTGTGAAATCATGTATTAGTCCAGTGACATGACTCTTTAGTGGTTAAGGCTCAGGGGTATTAAAAAGAAGAGGTGTAGAGTAGCTGTTGGGTTGCTGTAAAGAAGCAAATTCACAGGGATCGATACACACTGGAGGGCTGGGAACACGTATATAACATGAAGGAATTCAGTGTCTCGCTGTGGCCCCACTCTCACGCCAGCAGTGGCCAGCAGTGGCCAGCAGTATGCTGCAAGTCCCCTGAATCAGCCCCCGCTTAGTCCAGAAGCAATAATTTTTTTAACATTACTGACTGCTTTAGCTTTATTTCATTATTGTTGCCATCACACTCGTTGTTACTACAGAAGCTTTTGCTGTAAAAATTTAAAGCTTTATACGAATCCCTGTGAATTCAGTCACGCCGACTTCTGTGAGGTACGAGAGCTGTGGTGGCATTGCTCGTGCTTTAGTCAGGGGAGTAGACTTGTGGTGAGGGTCTGGTCACCTTTTCCAAACTGTGGGCAGCTGCAGCTTTTACAAATGTCAGGTAATCGTGTCCATATGGCTGCCAGTGGCAGAGCTGCCAGGAGAGCCCCGGTGTCCGTCCTGCCCACGGAGCACACGTCCATCCTTCTGGTCTCCCAAGAGCCCACCCTGGCCAGCACCCCGAGGGCAGCTCTCCTTTCGTTGTCTGCTTTTACTCTCGATGGAGGTTTTTAAAATCCAATCTAAATTAAGACACTTGGGATCACTACTGAGCAGGGCGACCTGGTTAGAATACCTGCAATAACCTCTTAAATGGGGGTGTGTGGATTAAATTTTGCTCTAAACTTCTGAATTCCATCTTTCCTAAAACTGGTGAGGGATCAACTGCGTTTCTCTCTCCCTGCTTCAGCTTTGCTGCCAAGGCAGCTGCAGTCCCAAGTGTGCCCTGAGTTTATTATCATGGTCTGCCAAAAGCTGTGATACCAAATCAGGGCGTTCCGTGCCCACGGGATGGTATTTTGCCATAAGATAAATGTAGTGTGTATGGAAATTCAATTAATTGGCTGTCTCACTGGGCATTATTTTAGCACCTTAGCACAAAGCTAACCTCACTGCGCTTCTGTTCTGCTCATTACTTCGTGCGACAGGTATTGCCCAGCCATGATTGCGTTTGTCACAAGAAACAAATGCACAAATGAAGGCAGGCTCAGAGACTGCTGGGAGGTGTCAGTATAAACAATAGCGTGATTTGCACACAGATCTCAGACAGTTTGCATCCCTTTTACTTGTCAAGTTACTTAAATGAAGACTATAAAATAAATAGCCATGGCTATAATCTTTAGGAATTAAAATGATTACCTGGCAAGCTGTAGTAATTAACTATTTTCAGTGAGGAATCAAACTGGAAATATATGGGTAGAAGGATGCAAAAAGAATATATTAACCCACTAGGTAATAGTACTACTTTCCATCTTTTTTAGTGTTTTAAAAGAGAAAAAAAAGGATGTTGAAGTCTTGAAATCAGCAGTTTTTATGAGCGCTGGAGTAATTGAGAGCAGTCTTAGCAGACGAAATGCAAAACGTGCTTTATGGATGCATGTGTTTGGTCTGAAAATACTGTTCTGTCTTTTTTCTTACAAAAGGCTACCCAGCGTGGGCCTTCCTTCTAATTAGATACAAGGCCAAGCTCAAGGGTGGCATTAGAAGGCTGGAATTCTATATAGTCACAGAATATGCCGCGTCTTCTCTTCTTGCCTTGCTTTTAAGAAATTCATAGTAGGGCCACAGAATTGTGAATTATGCTAGTTTTTGACCATTTTCTGAGTTTCTTAGAAATGTTTTCTCGTTGAGTTAAGGAAAAATCTGCTGGTTTTGCACACTTGCGTTCTGTATAAGCGAGCCAATCGTGATTCTGCTAAACAAAATGGAAATGCACGTAATCCATAAATACCAGGCTGTTACATGCTCATTTGACTGTATTTTGTGTTTCAGATCACCACATTATGCTTGCCCTGAAGTCATTCGGGTAAGTTGTTAACACTGGTGTGTATAAATATATTTTTTAAAGTGTCATTTGTTGCCAGGACGCAGATGAACCCTCTGTACAGCAAGTCCGTCCAAGGCAGACAACACTGGAAAGCACACAAGAACCTGACTATGGTCTTGTTTGTTTGGCTCAGCCCTGAATCAAGCCACATCGACCATATGAGGGAAATGATGGTGTGTTGTTCTCGCAGTACCCTTCATGCCATGTGATCAGACAGAAACACAGAAGCCTTGCTGAGCTTGATCTCTCCGCCCAGGGGACGCAGTCCCCTACGCTTCCCTGTCTCTGATGTAGCTGTCATTTCAGTAGAACGGGGGTTGGCTGTCAGTGGTGTTGGCTTCTCTTAAATAATACGAACTATCCTTTCCCTCTACTCTCCCTTTGTCCTCTGAAAATCAGTATCCCAAGATTTCAGTGCTCAAGGTTCCCATCTTTTAAAGCGTACCTTTAATGTAAAGCTGAGCAGGGAGCGTACAGAAGAGACTGTCCAGACAGTGCTGTGAGTTCGCAAATAATATGACTGGTGACAAGCTCCCTGAAGAACCAGGGAAGAGAAAAACACCTTCTTGGTGTCCTTAATGCCCCTCTGACACTGTTTGAGTGCCAGGTCTAGTCATTTGTGAGTTGTTGACCATTCCTACCCTGCTCCCTACTTCTGAGCCTGTTCTCACAGATGCCAGAAAAGGCTGTAAACTGATGTTCATAAAAATTCAATTAATGGGCTGTGTCATGGCCTTCTAGTTGGGAAGGCCAACTTGGGAAGCACGTAGCTGAATTGAAATGTGGGGTTTCCCATTCTCCCCTCTCATGTTCTTCAAGGATAATTAATTCATTTACTAGCGAGCAGTCTTTTGAACCTCTGTGTCATTGCTGCGCAGGGAGAAAAATACGATGGAAGGAAAGCAGACGTCTGGAGCTGCGGAGTCATTTTATTTGCGTTGCTAGTGGTGAGTCATCTTCCTTGCACTATCCTTTAAAAAGAAAAGAAAAATCCAAAAATGCTGCTGTATGTAATGGCGATTCTATTGACATCATGAACAGATGGGTTTTTTTACTTCCTCTATTTTTGTACCTCTCAGTTGCATCCTTTTCTCTTACTTCTACATCAGTCCCAAAGGAAAAGCAGGAGGAATATTTCACTGCTGCTTTGAAATGCTGCTGCCCTGCACAGGAGAGCATAGGCAAGCATCAAAAACTTGTCTCCATAAAAGCTCTTTGCTGTTTTGTGATATTGCAGCACATTTTTTTGGCTGGAAAGGATGTGCAGGATTACAGCTGCAGGATACAGAGAGTGTCAAATAAGTTGTCCTTCACAGGACCAAAATATGGCTGGTTCGGGGAAGCGTTTGTTTTTTCTGCTGTATGTATAGATGTGTTTCAGTAGGTATATGCATACATTAACTGCAGTGTTTTATCAAGAGAAGATTTGAGTGCAACAATTTTGCTTCATGCAAGTATTGAGCTACATTTTAATTTGGTACACTTGGGAATATAAAACTGAGCCAGTAGTACAAAGTTTAAATTAGTTTCCATCTGGCTCAGTAATACTTTCTTTAGTATTCAAAATGTGGTATCTTGTAGCTTATCCTTCTTTCGATCAAAGTTTCAGCTCTCTGTGGGATTTGTTCTGATTTGCAGTGGTAATGTAATACTCCTAAATATACAGCAACTGGATGTCCAGCTGAAGGCAGATAGGCTTGGCATTTGTTCTCAATTTCAATAGTATAATGTAGGAAAATATACTTTATGTTCATATAAGCGTATTCCATGTGCAGATTGAATACTGTATATGAAAATAGATTTTATATGCATGTTAAGTTTTTAATATCTATAATAGTTGAGATGATCATCTACAATTATAAAAATAACAAGCCTGAAGTCAAATTTGGATGGCCTTGTAGATTTCCTAGTAAAACTAATTACTTCACTTAAATGTTTTATTTGGCAAAAGCACTTGTACAACGTCCAATCAGAGTTACATTCTGCACATTATTTTTCCTTAAAATACTTGAAAATTGTAAAAGATTTTTGTTTAAAAAAATATTATAATTTTTTAATGGCCCAAATCAAAATACCTCAAAGTAGTCGCAGTATGATGCTTTAATTCCCCTTAACTGAGCTTACTCCTTTTTTTTTTCTTTTTAGTCATTAAAATTCACTGACATTTTTTAAGTTGTAGATTCTTTATCTTGATGTTGCTAGGGAAGAATTTTAACCATCTAACTACATAGCACCCGGTCATCTATTGCTCCTGAGCAGCTATTTTCATGGCTCATCACAGAATAGAGCTGTATAATGAGCTCTTAGTATTAACTTCTTGAGTTCGTAAGAGTAGAAGAGAGAAGGTGTCAAGATGGTTAGGATTTGTAGGAGCGGGCATTTCATTTTCAGGGAGATTCTCTGTCAAGATTTGGTGTCCCTCTGTCGGTACATCTTTGTCTGTTCCTATGTAGATACACGAGCCTGCGAGATGATCGAAATACATCTATTACAGATGGAGAGCGCGGAGCTCTCCGGTTAATTATGTCAGGACAAACCCTACAAGAAGTCTCAAGCTATAACGGCGGGTGGTGGTAATAAAAGAGCTGTAGTTGTTACCTTCAGGAAATTCCACAGAGCAGCCTTGCTGACTTCATCGGGGCTTAAATTGCGTTAGCCAGTGTCCTGAGTGATCAGAATTGATTTTTCTTTAAGTCTGGAAGGGTTAGGACAGAAGTAGGTAGCGCAGGGGGTGGTGCAGAAGGGAGGCTCTCTCTTCGAGGCCGCTGGACCGAACAGACGACAGTAAATAGTGCCCAGCCGCGGGTCCATCAGGTGGGTGTTCTGAGGCGGCCGTAAACAGAGCTGTTGGTCCGTAAGCTGTAGACAGAGGGTTGCTTATACAGATGCACTACTCACTGTAGTAAAAGCGGTGCCAGAACTGACAACTTAAAGCTTCATTATCACAGCAGCTGACAGCTTGCAGCTTCCCACAAGCCATCCTGGAAATGGAGGAAGCTCGGCACTTACTGGAATTAGGCAGTGAAAGAAGGAAGTGAGAATATCTAGGAAGGTGCAGACTTGCTATAAAAGGATATCAGCTTCAGTTGGTGGCGTTATCCTAAAGATTTCAACTTCTTTTTTTCTTTTTTGTCCTTGCAGCAAGGGTAGGTCTTTTGCCACTTTTTGTGGCAAGCTGATGAGCTATTCAAAATGTAATTTCCGCTAAAAAAACCTCAAGCCATTCATGTAAGTGAGCTGCAGTAGGGAAGCAATAGGAACTGATGACCTGACCACAGCATGAGAACTGGATAGAGTGTATTAAACAGGTAGAACGTCTGCAGCTTCCAAAGGCTAGTGTTGGTTAGGGTTTCTTTCAGATGTGTCATTTCACGGCTCCATCAGGAAGAGGATGTTCTTTATGGAAAGTCTCTCAAATGCTGTTCACCTCCTTTTCAATGTCTGCAATAAATGTGTCTCGGGAAGATTAAAAATAAGGAGATGGTAAACATTGCTGCTGTGAAAGTATGCCCAGGAGGAATACCAGAAGATCAAAAGCTTGAGCTGAATTTAAGTGAATCCATGCATCTTTGGTGAATTTGCCTGGAAAGGCAATTTCATATTTTTTATTATGTTTTATACTGGTAGTTATTTTCTAATTAAAGGTCTAATAAAAAAACTGTCCTCGGTTTTGTTTCCTGTGTTGGAGAAAATATAGCAGCACCAAGAAATTATTTATTTTCAGTAAATAAAAAGTTTTTTTCACTTATTCTAATAAATCATTATGAGCTGACTTCGTCTCTTCCATTCTCTCACCACGTTTATCCTGGCTTTTCTCCTTTTGCTCACTCCATTTCCCTTTCGCTCGTCTCTCCCATCCACCACTTTGTCACATCCCTGCAGGGTGCCCTGCCTTTTGATGACGACAACTTGCGGCAACTGTTGGAGAAGGTGAAACGTGGAGTGTTCCACATGCCACATTTTATCCCCCCAGACTGTCAGAACCTTTTGCGGGGGATGATTGAAGTGGATGCCTCGAAACGTCTCACGGTAAGAAGGCATTTGCTGTGAGTCATGTGAGCAAGGCTTCATTTGCCACCTTGTTGCGTTTACAGTCGAGTAACTAAGGTAGCTTGTTGATTTGCTGCCACTGCTGTGTGTTTGCTCCTGACCGAAGGATGAGTGGAGGTGGTAGAGCGTCTAGGAAGAAGTCAGTTACCTTCTCTTTTGAATCATGAGGGCAGATTATCTTTGTGTCTCTTCTCTAGCCCCGTAATTCTCCGCCCGTGTAACAGTGGGCACTCAGGAGAAATCCCTCGGTGCTGCTGACCTGTTAGCACGCTGCAGAGTCCGCCGGAATTGTCTGGCTCTCCCAGCTGGTACCGCAGTTTGTCAGGGATGTGATAGAACCATTGGCAGGTCAAAACCGCTAGGACTGTTACTTGGAGCTTCGCTATTGGAGAGAGTATGCTTTTCTTACGTTCCTGACAAAAGCGAGGGCTTCTCACTTCGTGGCACACAACCTGCCTTGTGTTCCCTCTTGCATTTGCTCGGCATTACCCTCCAGCAGCCTTCAGAGCGAGGGTCTTCCCGTCTGCTCTTTCCTCTTGTGCCCCGTGTTCCTGAGCACCATTAGTCCCACAGTGCTGAGCTCCTGGCATTCGGCACTGAGCCTTTGCATCCAGGGTACATCCCATCACTACCACAGAGACCCTGCAAGGGTGAGCACTGCGTAGTGATTGTATCCTTCATTAACACTGTGTTAATGTTTTGGGGAATTAAAAAAAATTAGCAATTAAAATCATTTTGGAAGGCAAGATTGCCTGCTTGTCAGTGGAGGCGTCTGCCTTTATGGGTACATTGCCCTTGTAAATCCCATTGTCAGGCTGTGGTGATGATTTTATACAGATTTACTAAGCTCACAGATTCTGGGTGGGAGTATGTATAAAGAAATGTAAATTTAAAACTCCTCCTGGTTCTTCAGTCTGCTAAAATATTTATAAATAAACTCTCGGATCACTGCTTGGCCTCTCTGCTGAGATTGCTAACAACAGCATCAGTCTGTGCCAGCTGTGATGGTGCTTTTGGGATGCAGACACCTGTCTGCTAAGAAGGGAACTGAAACTCCCTTCACAACTCTCTTTACAGCATTACCTGACAGCTGCAGCTGGTTTTGCTTTCATTCAGTACGAAACCAGGTCATGCTCTGTTTGGTGACACAGGTGAAAAGTTCTTCGTGCTATTACTAATGTCCCTACCTTTCCAAACCCGGTAGCCATCACATTTGCAATACATAAGTAGCACTGACTGAATAAGTAGAAAAAAAAAAAAATTAGGCACTTTAAAAGGGCTTTTTTAAACAGATTTTTGAAGAAAGAAAGAAAATATTTTCCCAAGCATTTTTACGGAAAGAACACTGCAGAAGTTAAGGCTGTACCCTGGGGCATGAGACAGCTGTTCTTCATGACAAGAAAGTCACCGAGTCCCTCTCCAGCTTAGTTTCCATAATATAAACATAACGGGTTTTCTGTTGGGTTTGTTGTTTTTTTTTCTCTGAAAGATTTTAGTGCTGATGGATTGAGTATGCCAGGGAGCAGGTCACGAGAGGTTGGATCTCCAGATTGTTCTAACTGAGTTTTTCCGTGGAGCACAGCCCCTAAATGTTTTGAGTGGTGCAGTACAGCAGAGAATGTACACGCATGAGAGAGAAAACAGTGAAGTTAAATCAGGGTCCCAGGGTGACACTCCCCCTGCTCCTTTTCTTGATCAAAATTAAGCTCTTATTTCCTTAGGGAGGGAAAAAAACAGATCGGGTAGTTAATAACAAGCACTAACCAGTGAATTGTGAGTAAGAATTTGAAATAGAAGATACTCAAGAGCTGAGAGCCAGGAGGAGAAAAGGATAGCTCTTTGTTACTAGCAGCAATCTTATTTTCATTATTGGAGGGTCTCTTGGTTTGCTGTCCCTGCTGCTGTCACTGCGTGTGCTGCTCGGATCGCCAGGCAGAAGGGAGCTCTTTGTTTACCATGCAGGAGCTGGGAATAGACAGTTCGTTTTGAGGAGAGATCTGAATTCTATTTTAGCCGTGTCCTGTCAAAAAGGGTATAAATATGGGGGGTTTTGGAAGCTTCCATTCCTAGAAAGTATCTCACTTGAATCAATTTGATATTTCTACAAAGATCTGAGCGGAATAGTGGCTTGGGTACAATAAGTACAGATGTAGCTGTTATCATTACTGATCATTTCCTCAATATCTCACTGGTGAATTCAGCAGAAAAATACAGTGGAATGTAAGGTCACTAGAATTTTTTTCTTTCATTTTTCCCTTTCTCTCTGCTTTGTTCCTTTTTTTGATTTGTATCTCTTTTCCTTTTCATCCAACTGCATTTCCCTCCCTGCAGTAATTGCCATTTCACAGCACACCCACACCTTCCCCAGTCCATCTGTTAAAATGATCAACAAAAACAGAACTAGCGTTCACGTTTAACTGTCATCATTCGGCTTCAGTGTTAGAGCTTCAGAGGATTAATGGAGAGGAGGGTACTCGGGATTATTGTTACTAGCCCTTTCCTGCCTTAAGAAATAGTCATTACCTTTCTTTGTATATGATTCAATTATGGAAAACCGAGTTTGTGATGTCTTAGCGGAATATTGTTCATGTTCACCCAGTATTACGTAGCCTTAAGTAGGGTTCATGGGACATCCTTGACCACCCTCCTTTACTGGGCCTGGTTTACTAAACATGCTTTAAAATAAAAGAACCCATGTTTTTCTTTCAGTAGATGGCAAAAGTTGGTGCTAGCTGCTGGTGACGGTATTTCAGACCACTCGCACTCATGAAAGATGAAATCAAACCCAGAAAGAGTACAAAGGCGGTCAGAGAGCCTGTCTGAATAGCACAGCCCAAAAGAGCTCTGTGTAGTCTGCACAGATGATGTCTAAGAAAGGTTGTACGGCTTGTCTGCATATTCATTAGAGGTAATTACTAGGGAGAGAAGGATTACTGAAACTAAAGGAAGATACAGGCACAAACCCAAATGTATGTCAAATGGCCTTACATAAAAGTAGGCTAGAAATTAGAAGAAGCATTTTAGCCATATTCTGGGGCATCTTCCTAGTAGGGAAGTAGTCAAAGGGAAAAGTGAACTAAGTTTTACGTTTGAGATGGTTTATGGAATAGAATGAATGCTCTCAGTGCCTGCAGTACCACAGGTTGAGGTTTCTTTTAGTTACGTGCTCTTCAGAACATGAATGTTTTTTTTTCCTTGGAGGTTTCAAATGATTCAGCATCTCTACAGCAGAGAATTACAGCTCCTGTAGTGGAACCCATTTGCATTCTCAGCTGATATTTTCTTCCACAGAAACACAAAGGCAAAGAGGGAGAGTAAGGAGCTTTTGGTCCGCTTCCCATTTCAAGGTGGATGAGCATTATTGAAATGTTGTCTGTCGAGCAAGGTGTATCAGAGCAGATATTGCAGAATAAGCTATTCTGATAAAGCTGCTACTGTTCCACTGTTGGCATTTTATTCCAGGGTCTTCCATGTAGGGTGTCCACATACCCTGAAATACCTGACCCCGAATGTTATCCAACTTCAATTACACACGTTGGCAGAATCTCCTCTCCGCTGTCTGTTTGGTTTTGGTTTTTCTTGGATCTAATGCATGCTAATGGTGGACCACGGCATCTAAAGAATGTTAAAAAAAATGAACAAGGGAAAACTCATCTAATTCCTTCTTCATTTTTCTAGAGGGTCTTATGGTAAGGCGCCTATCACATCATTTAAATTATCTCCCTTCACCGCCTGTGGAATGGAGGTAATTGTCCAGCTGATATATTTAGGCTGTAAGCCTGTGGCTGCCAAGGGTCTCTTCATGCACCGTGCACGTAGCACAGTGATACCTTGCCCTTGTCAAGGTCCCTGGAGGCTGCTACAGGACGGCTGCTACTACTGACACAGATAACGGTTTTACCAGCGCTGTTTGCGCTGCCAGCGTGAATCCCTCGGTCAGGAAAGCCTCTCTCTTGACACTCTACAGTAGGTTTAAAGTTCAGACTAGAGGATCTTCTGAATGAGAAAGATTCATCTGAGGTGTGGGTCTGTTTTAGTGCACAGATGGATTTCAGACTGTTCCCTTCCTGGAGAGGGAATTTTGAAATCTGACATGAGTTCGAGCCCAGAAGCCCTCATCCATTATCCACAGACTTTGAGAAAGTTTTTCTTCAGGTCAGAACTTTTTAGCTTGGCAACCGCTCTGCTGAGATCAGTGCCGAGGATGTAGACAGTGCTGTCTTGTTTTCCATCTGCCTGTCTGTCTCCATCTGTTGTTCCCTGCCTCAGGATTCAGACGTAAGCTCCTTGGGGGAGGAGACCTCCTTTTCTGATGAGCTTATACAGCTCTGGAGCGCAGCGGGTCTCTCACCTGTGAGCGGGGCTCCTAGGTGCTGCTTCAGTATACAGGTTTAATATATATTGGAAGTATTTTTGCATAAAACCATGATAAAGGAATTCCCCCTCTTCCTCCATCACAGCATTTGAGCTGGCAGAAGTCTCTCCTCTGACTGTGCATGTGCAATGGATCTGAGCATGTTTTGTCGTTTCAGAGATGGCATCATGAGACAATTGCCTTCGGTGGCTAGGAGATATTAGGAAGCAGCATTTTTACAACTTCCATAAAATGGCGTTAAATTTGGCAAACTCATGTGCAAACAGCAAGAAGAACCCTCTGGGAAGGGTTGTTAAATGCCTTCGTCACTTAAATGCATTTAAACATTGTGTTTAAATGAAGGCAGGAGGAGTGAGATTAGCTCCCACTGTGTATCTCCCTCCCCTGCATCGCATAGTAAAAAGCGTACAGACTTCTCCTTGTCAAAACCAATCGCCCTCCCATAACCCTCCTGTCACTTTAATGCAGATGAAAAGCAACAAAGCATTAATTAATTACCTTTAAAAAAGCGGAGAAGGTGTTGGCAGCAGCAAGCACATTTGTAGTAACATTTCAGTGCGATTATGTTTGAATCGGAATAGAAATCGGTTTCACAGAGTGCTTTTCCTACCTGGGATGTCCCAGCGCTTCACAGCGGTGGGTTTGCTGTGGGCTGGCGGCGGGTGTGTGGGTGAGCGGCAGCCGTGGGGGCTCTCACACACCTTCCAATGTGTGTCAAGGTGCTACGGGGCTTCTCTTTTGGAAAAATGCGAGGGATCCCTTAGCCTGAAGGAGGTGGCTCAGCAAGGATGGGCAGAAGGGATTTCTCCTTGACATCTCTGACGGAGCCCAGGGGTTCTGTGACTAAGGCATGAACTGGTGACCCGCCTTTCTTCCCCCTCTCTGACTCAGAAAATGATGTGCAGTTGTCTGCTTCGCCATGGCATTTCTGTGTACCACAGACACAAAAGAACAATGTGACCCATGGAGACAGAAAATGCAGCAGGAGAAACAGGCATGAAAGAGGCTTGGACATCGCTTAGCTGTTATCATCTGCATCTTGTCTGAAATCATTAATGTCTTTAACCCTCCGTGCAGTGTATATGAAATAACGAGTAGATGCGCATCTCACAGGGTGCCTGTACCAAGCGGAGGAGGTAGGGTGCACTCCTTAGCAGATCCTCACGGTGCTAGGGACCGATAAACACCGCGCTAAAATCCCTTCCCATGGAAACTGTACAAACCAGGCTCTGCTGTGTCTGTGCTGCAGCTTGCAAAGAGCCAGAGGAAGGGGGCTGCATCCCAGGGAGGGGGGGGCGCACCCACGGTGTCTCTTCGCTCTGTTAAGCTGCTGGGGGAGATGGCAGCATGTCAGCAACATCCACCTTTCTCTTAGCGGGGCAGGGCTGAAAGGACTACCTAATACAGGAATAGTATCTCTTGCCCCTTCTGCTGAAGGGGGATTCTGGTGAACTCCCGGCTGGAAGCTCTGCGAGTCTGCCCGAGCCCGGGGAGGGTGCTGGGGGTACTGGTGCTCCCAGTGCCTGGGCTGGGTAGAGGACAGCAAGGTACGTGAGTACCAGCTGCACTTCTGATCACGGTGCTGGTACAGTCTTGGTTTTAAAGGAGGCTGTTTGTCTCCTACAGATCCCTCCAGACTCCTGTCATGCTTTCCTAAGCTGTATTCCCTTGTTTCTTTGTTTTCAGGAAAAGCCCTGTCTCACTTGAAAAATGATCTCATACAGAGCCGACCTCAGATCTCCCTGGTTGCCCAGGCATGGAGCTGTTGTTCCATAGCACAGAGGTCTCGGATTCCTTGCTCTCTGAGCTTTCTTGCTCCTACTTTCTATCTCTATGATTTTGTTGTTTGTGTGTTCCTCTTTTTATTTTTTTTTCTTTTCTCTCTGATTCTTATTATTCTGGAATTGAAGTGGAAAGTAATAAGAGCAGGACAGCTATCTCCGTTCTTCCTGACCAGTTTAATGGGTCTGTGATTTCATCTTATAGCTGTTAGCACTTGAGTTTCCTCCCAGCCCTCCCCTGTCTCTCACCTGCGTGTTGCACAAATGCAAGCCTGTGTGCGGTGAGTGTGCATATTGTTCTGCACATACAAAGGTGCTTCATAACGAGTAATATGAGAAATATTGTCCACATAATGAATAATCCCTGGGCATCTAGAAAAAGTTATTTTCTACTGTGATGATGCTTAAAAACAAACCACAAAAAAAAAAAAGAACACAAAAAACCAAACAATTAGGAAGGTTCACATGCTCTATGTCATGTGAACAGTGTGTTCTCTTTTACTGGTCAAGAGTTTCTCTTGGAAAAAGGCTGCGACTTTCTTTTCCCCATACTGGTGGAAAACATGGTCATCACGTAACATTTGCTGGGATCTGCCTTCCACAGGTGGACAGGGCCACTGTTCAGCTCTGCCAGGTCCCTCGTTGCATGGCAGAGTGCTCATGTGCGAAACAGGAAAGAGGGAAGTACAAGGAATTTGCAGCCTGGTGTTCAGGCCCTGGAACAATAACTGGTATTATTTTGACATAGAACCTTATTCTGTGGGTCATCAGATTTTATTCATAAATGAGAAGCCAGTCAGGAATGGGTCGTGGCGGGAGGTTGTATCACATGCACAGTGTATTTTGTTTATTCACTTTATGTTTGAACCTGTTTCTGTTTCCTTCCTTCTCTCTCTCTGTCCCCTTGCCCTGTCCTCCCCCCCCCCCCCCAACCTAGAAATGAACTTGAGGTGTAAAGAATCAGCTGTTATGCACATACAGAAAGGAGCAGTTTCTAAGCTTCAATTAAGTTTTACAGAGGAAAGGCTTAGGAAGGGAAAAACTTCCATTGCCAAAATACTTCCCTGTGAAGCCTTGTACTTTTCCTAGGGTTCTGTGTGCATTTTCCTGGGATTTGCTCCTGAATGATTCCTTATGTCCAGAATTACAGGCTCCTTTCCAGTGGGGTGGCTGAGGAGGAGCGTGCTCTTTATGCAAAATAAGGTTCCTTTTGTTTGCACGGATCCATCTCTGGAATGTTGGACTTAACTTGAATAAGCCTTGAATAAGGATGTCTTGTGGAGTTAACTTTTCTATTTTACAGCACTAATTTGTTGTTTTCTTTTCCTTTACAGCTAGAACATATTCAGAAACACATATGGTATATGTAAGTAACTCTTTTTAAATTCACTTTTGTATGTATTCGTTACTGGTTCTGTTACAGGAGCTAATATTCTAGTGATCTCTGAAGGGAGATACTGGAGTCTGAAAGCAGCTTTCACACATGTGGAGAAAGTGGCAGAGGACAGAAGGCATCTAATTTTTCTTTTTATCCTTTGCTACTCATATAATTTCATCTGTAGATATATACATACCAAGCCAGGAACTTTTCATACCGCGGCTAACAATTGTTTGAACTAAGACATTCAGTCCAGCAACTTGCTGTGTTGAAAAGATACCTGCAGGTGATCAGCAAAAAAAGCCCCAACTCCAACCATATTTAGTTTTCCATCGAAGAGCTACATACAATCCCTTGTAATACCTTCTTGACAAGAAAGCCTTCAGTTGTTACTTCTTGGCATCTTGGCTTTTCTCAGAAGTAGAAACAAAAGTGATGATATTGATAAGTAAGTACCTGTGAACAAGAGCTTTTCTGTCTTCTAATCCCTGCTCCTCCTCCTTTGCAGCAAGCTAAGAGGCTGCTTGTGACCTTGTAACCTGTTGATGTGAGAGTAGTTCTGTGACTTGATTAAGAGCAGCGGTCTTGACAGTGAAACAGGAGGTCTGTGGGAAAGGTACACGCCTGTCTAGTGGTTTGGGTATAAGGAAGATTGATGGCTTTTAAAAGTGACCTTGCACTTTGCATAGCATTGATAGTATTTCAAGGAACCTAAGTAAATAAAGTAATTTTTTATACTGATGATAACCTAATCAAACTAAGGTGAATACTTCACATCTTAAACAAAGAAATGATGCTTTGATACATGCTTCTCAGGGTCAGCATACCTACAGGTTCCCCAGGTGGGCGATAAGGGAAGTTCAGCCTTCATAATCCTGTCATTGCTCTTGGGAAATACTTGAGGATGATATGAACTGGTATTTAAGCCTATCACCAGGAAAAAAAAAATCATACACCTTTGTTCTGATTCGTTTTGTTTTCTCTGATTGTGTCTCGTGGGTAATGTTCACTTCTGGATTTACCTGACCTTGACAGGACCTGAGGGGCATTCGACAGTTTGTTGAGTAACATGGTTTTTTCTTAGTTCACCTAAAGGGTGGCAGCCCTCTGCCCATGGCGCTCTCATGCTCTCTGCAGTTGCTAGAGTTGGCACCTTTTTAAACCAGAGAAGGATCAGAGCGTTGTTTGCTGCAGATACTATTTTGTAAAACTCTTACGGATAAATGTAGGAGAAGGGGACAGGGGAAATCTCTAACTGTAACCTCTGAGCTGCCCTTCCTGTAATGTCTCACTAGCAATTCCAGCAGTAAAGGCTGGTTCCATCACACTGGACAGCTGCTCCCCCTGTTCCTTCGTGGAGTGAAATGAGCTGACTTTCTATGTGCTTTGATCAGGACTGGAATAGGAACTGAAATGATATGTCATCGATCAGTTAAGTTATTATTCTAACCCTCCTCAAGATTTTTGCCTGGAAGTTTCCACCTGTCGGAGGACTGTTGTCCCAGGCTCACATGCACGATTAGGCAGGTGTTATTTCATTAATTTATTTAGAATTGGAAGATTTATTTCTTTGCAGACATAAGCGTTTGAACATTTTCATGTACTTCTCCATGAAGGTCACGCGCTCTGATGATTGACACAGTAAACAGCTTTTTTACCCTGATGGAAATAGCATCTGAGGCTGTTTTCAGAAGTGGAAACTGAGTTTTGCAAAAGCAAGTCTCCCCTAGACTCACTCCGAGTGTAGTCAATAGAGAGAGAAAGGTTCTTCCAGAAGTCTGTTCAGATTGCCTAAAATGAAGTTTCTGCTCAAAATAGCTTTTTTAATGAGTCGCTTTCTCATTTTCTCTGTACTGGCCATGGATTGACCTAAAGAGGTTAACCTCCTTTGGCTAAATTTAGTCTGTGAATAACCCTGCCACCTCCAAAACTCAGTTACTTTCATCTGGTGATGTCTCACAGCCTCTTTGCATTCATTTTGCCTCGAAATATTGATGCTGACAGAGAAGGAGGGGTTAGAAGTGTTTTACTCTGTGGCTGTTTTGCCCACATCTTTCATGTTTTTCCTTATTTCATGGAACACTACTATTCTACGTAAAATCTTCATTCTTTGTCATATGTAGGTTACTGACCTGAAAGTTGTACTCGGAACACGTAACTGATTTCACTTACTTCTTCAAATAGATATTAAGGCTGCTGTAAAACTGAGGAAAAGATTTAATTGCAGACTCGGGAGACAGAGGAAGAGGTCTTGAAAGCAGAAATCATGATTCACAAGCCTAAAAAAGGAAAAAAGAAACCAAAGAGAAACCTTTCATCACCAACCTCCAGTTCTTCTTGCTCTCCCACCCAAATTAATTCAGCAAGGGTTTTTTAAGCCTTTGTAATTGAAATTATTTACTTTTACCTCAAGCACAGGTTATCATTAATCAGCAAATAAGCAGCAGTTATTTTCACATATTTTTAATAAGGCAAGAGGGCAAATAAAATTAGCTGATATGGTAAATACATACTCCTGTAACACTGAGTTATTGCCCTAATTGGGAAGGTACCAAATTTACTAAAACCAGAAAAAGAAAAACTGTACTGGTTCTGCTTTGCTTTGCACTGATGCAGATGTGCATCTTGGTGAGATGCACAAGGGAATTTCATGGAGAGACTGAAGAAGTCTGCCCGGCTCTGGCATCACAGCCGGCGGCGTGCGCCGACGCACACAAGAGAGGATGGGTTTCAAAGCAGCAATTACATTCATGTGGGCCTTCAAAAAATGCCCGTGATTTGCAGTATTTCTCGTGTGACATTGTTTGATGTCTCTCTGGGCTGAAATGCCACGCATTCATCACTCCCTGCTAGACGCAGACGGCACAGGCAATGCAGCGGTGGCACTCGCAGTGCAGAGCCGGCGGGTGCCGCTGCCCGAAGCTTGGCATCGCGCTGCCGAACGCCGAGGTGCCTCTTAGGAGGTTTTGCTTCTACCTGATGAGGAGGTGTGGAAATTCCTGCCTAGGTCTGAGGCTGATCAGGTGCAGGGCGTAAGGAAAAGCTACAGAAGATGGCAAGCTGTGCTCTCTGGAAGTGGCTCCCGCGCTGGCTGATACAAAAAGAGCTTGCAGGTGGTACTCTGCTGTAGGCTGGGGCAACTAGTAGGGAACCCGGATTTTCTGGAAATTTTCAAGAACAAGAATTCTTTTTAATCTCTTTAAATTACCTTAAGGTCATCTGCTTGTAACATAATGAGTGATTAATTAAGTCAATACCTTTTAACAGTGAACTGCAGATCATTAAAAACCAAAACCACTCAGCTGCTGTCTAAAGGTCCATCCCGCAAGAATTTATCTTACTGACAAGGTCATCGCTGGCTTTAAGAGTGCAAGGTTATGATCTAATCATTGCTTCTTACCTGCTGAGAGCTAGATCCTGATCCTAAGAGGTAGGAGTCGCTACTTCTTAAAGCAGGGCACTCAAGGAATAAGCTTTTTCTTTAGTTGAACAAGGATTTTTGAATCTAGCCCTTAGATTTAAGACCATGGTGTCATTGCAGAAGACACAGACACTTCTGCAAGATTCCAGGAGGACATCAGAAGCTGTGTTTTAGGGGTTTGATGCATAGGAACAAGTCCCAAGGAGCAGATTCTTTCTCTGTCCTGTATATTCTGCTTCCAGCCTCCTAAAGTGAATAAAACTGAGCAGGGTGTGTGAGAGTGCTCAGAGTAAGAGAAGAGGGATCTGACCCATCTTGTCATGACCCTCTGTAATGCACACCGGAGTCTGATTCCATGGCATGTATCCCCTACGGGCTGAAGACATTCTCATTGCTTCAAGAGAAGATAAAATGAAAATTTCCAAGGAGTCTTTCTGCAAGTGACGTCCCACAAACGCAGTTAACAGAGCAGATGCCTCACAACTGCATTTCAGCTGCTTAAAAAGAAATTGCAAGTAGCACCCAGCAATCTCCTGTGCTTGAGGTGAGGCATGTAGCTGCCCTGCCCAGCGTCAGAGCCCTGGCTGCAATGACGGCATTGCCTTCTTACCTTGGAGGAGATGATCTGCATTGGCTTTCCTTTTGGTACGCTGGCTGAGACCTTGATCTCATCTGTATCCCCTACCAGAGTTGCTTTCTAACTTACCCAAGAAAAATTAGGGGCATTTGAATTGGAGCTCGTTCTTCTGTGTAGCCACGTGGATATCTCACATCTGAGCCCAGAGCATTTTAAACAGTGCGAGTAAGTTCCCAAGCTGTGTTCGCCTGATTTCTGCCAGCATCAAAAGGAAGACTCTCTTGCGCAAACACAACCCCATAAACAGCAAATGTTGACATCTGATGCAATTTAAATACTCCTGATGCCTGTTGCCCACCCAGGGAGCCTGGACCCAACAGTCACACATTTCCCCCACATAAAGGAAAGGGAGGACCTCACCTCAACACGCACAAAGCATCCACTGAGAAATAGCAAAGGTTCGGGGTAGGTAGTTCCTCCAACCAAAATACCCACACACACACCAAACCCACCTCTCTGGGTGGGTAGAGTTTACGTAAATTGCTCACTGTAAATGAAAAGAAATGCTATTCAGGGTGCCTGCAATGTGCATCAGTCGGTCAGTTATAGATACTCTGAGACCTTGACCTGTTTCTTACAGTCAGGGCCTTCAATTGCAACGAATAATATTTCCTGAGCCTGGCGAACGGGATGAGCTAATTATGCAGGAAGCCTGCGTTAACTCTTTTTAAAGTAGTATATGCTCTACCACTCATGGTGTATTCTGAGGTCTGCCACTGACCTTGGCCATCACGCTTGAGCCACAATTTTCAAATTGGCATGTCTGAAGAGAAGTAGAGGTTGTGATATTAGGGCACATAAATAAACCACTTGTTTCCCCCAAAACCCTTTTTAAAGTGTGTCAAGTGGGGACCTGAACACTGGGGTCTCTTAACCCCATCGGAAGCTTTAAAGAAGCTGCTGCAATGCCCGTTGTAGTCGGGATTGGTGACAAACACTGGCGGTTTGTTTGCAGCTCCTTCTTTGAAAGGGAATCATTCAGCTTGTGCCTTTCACCCTGATGGCCTGAGGTCTGGCCAGCCCCTCTAAAGCTGCCTAGTGTGTTAGAAACATTTGGCATCAGGACGCTGAGCAGCTGCTTAAACTGTGAAGGTGCTGGTAAGTGAGGTGCCTACTGCCTTGCTGACTGAACACAGGCACTTCTCGTTAAAGACCCAAATCCACAAGGTGCTGGTCACTCTGAGCCTTCACGGCAATTTTTTTTGGAAAGAATTATCTGTCTGGTCGGGAGCTCTGGTCTCCCAGTGGGAATTTAACAAGCCGTTTCCATCCGTTGCTGCAGGCTGTGTTTCAGACTACGGGTTCAGTTGTGACTCATGTTTCTTTTCTCTCCTTTCCCTGTCCCCCTTTCTCTTTCTCATCTTCTTTCCTCTGCAGAGGGGGTAAGAACGAGCCAGAACCAGAGCAACCAATCCCTCGAAAGGTGCAGATTCGTTCTCTCCCTTCCTTGGAGGATATTGACCCAGACGTGTTAGATAGCATGCACTCGTTAGGCTGCTTCCGTGACCGAAATAAACTCTTACAGGACTTGTTGTCGGAAGAGTAAGCACTTGCTCAGTCTTCATATCAGTTGGGTGTCCACGGGCTGGGATGCTTATAAACCTGGGGAGCGGGAGCGAGTGCTCTGCCTGATGTCTCTCCTGGGAGGGACCAGCAGCAGTTTCACCCCCCCGGTGCCCCGTGGCCGGCAAGGTGCTGGGCACACGTGCTGAGCCTTCCTGCGCCGGGCGGGGAGCTGCCGTCGCTGTCATTTCTGTTGGCTGTGCCTTTGCTGGCAGATTTTTATTTATTTCAAGCTTATACTGAGAGCTGGTGTCTTTCCTGAGGTGTTAAAAGGGCCACATAGTGGAAGGAGCGCTGAGACGCTCAGGAAACCTGTCTGGCTGCCCCTCCTCCTTGGACTTCTGTGGACGCGTTGCCTCCTCTGTCCTGTGCCTCGGTTCGGCGTGTGTAACGTGGGGATCGTGTCTCCTCTGCTCACGAGCGGCTTGCTGGGGAGCGAGGTTCTCGAAGGCTTTGTGGGTTGTTTATCTCGCTGGCAGGCACGTGAACCTTCCAGCTTATGTAGAATAACTGTAACCGAGTGTTTGATGAGAAGGGTTTATCTACATGTGGATTTTTTTTCTTCAAATTTAATGATTTTTTTTCTTTTTTTTTTTTTTTTTCAGGGAAAACCAAGAGAAAATGATTTATTTTCTTCTGCTTGACCGGAAGGAGAGGTATCCCAGTCATGAAGATGAGGATCTTCCCCCCAGAAATGAAATAGGTACTACAAATATGATCTCTGTCACCATGAACCCATCTCAACTAGTTCCTCTTCACCTTTTTTTTTTTTTTTTTTTTTTGTAATATCAATATAAACCCTAGCATCACTGTTACCTTCCCAGTGAAACAGTGTCCAGCATTGGAGAATGCTCAGCCTGAGGCAGGCAGGCCGGGGCTGTGATTAAACTCGCAGGCTTCGTTTTTCAGGGTGTGTCTGTCTCAAAGCGCAGAAACATCCAATCTGATCTTGAATGTGGGCTTTTCTTAGAAAATATCGTGTGGACTCACAGGCTGCCTCTGCGCAAGCAGTCGAGGTTTAGAATTAGCATCGTCTGGTGGTGGAATTTTCTAATCACTCATCTACATGCAGTATTGCAGAAATGATGCTTCTAGACTTGAGCTAGGAAGACTGTGTAGCATTGCATCCCCAAGGAGTTATGCAGGTACACAAGCTCTTTTCCGTAGGCAAATGCATGCACTGGTGGAAGTATGAATGATATCACTTACCTGTTTATAGTACACACATCAAAATCCTATGTTTTTAGACTATCGTAGGAAGATCTAAAAAGCTTAATATGCAGTAAGATTATATATCTTATAAAGCTCTTGTGATACCTGTTGGTTCCCAAAGAACTGTTCGTTAGTATTTTAGGGTACTGTTCATCACCAAGGACTCCACTAATCTAGACGAAAGGAAAAATGCTTCCCTAAGGAGCTAACTGTGTAAGTGGCTCTTGCTGTGCAGAGTGACAAAAGTTTTAACTACTAAAGGATTAGTCCATTTCTAGCAATGACCTGAAATAGCATTTTTACATAGTAGAGTTGTGATTTTAAGTTATTTTATTTCAGCACTTTGAAGGCTATAAGCAAAGTGCTCTTTATTTTCACCTGGAATCACCCAAGCCTCCGGGGCAGTGGTATATTGAACTGTGAGTTTGTTAATACTCTGTTGGATTATTACCTTATCCGGGTTCCAGGCTCTATAATTTTGCAGGGAATTCTCTTCTATGGAAGAAGAGATGGAAGTTTTTATGCAACACAGTAGTTTTTAAAAGCTTACCCCGGTTAGAGCTACAGAGAGCACACTAGCAGGGATCCTGATGAAGATGGTTAGATGTGCCAGCTGCAGGTCCTGTGGTCAAAAGCCCCTTGTTCAGTGCAGTTTATAGTCTGGCACTTTACTAATGAGCTTTTGACTCAGATTAGCCTGCCACATAAGGACACTACCATCTTGTTTTAGAAATATTTTTGTCATAAGAAAAGAATCGAGGTGACTCTAGAATCTTCATATCCAGCACGTAAGTGTTATACCCTAAATACATCCTGTATCTCTCGTGTACGTGGCAAAGTGTTTTCATGGTTTGAACTGAACTGTTATGCTCCACTCTTGCATTTTTTTGTGCGAGGAGTGAAAATGTTCCCCAACAGGGAAACACCACTCTGAATGTAGCATTGTGCCTTATCGGCTCATTTTAGAATCTTTGAGCATTATTGAGTGTTTGTAGGTTGTATTTCCTCTTCCACAGGAGGTTTCCACTGCCTCTGTTCCCAGCAGTGTCTCTGAGAACATGGGGCAAGGTTTAATTAAGACCAGTCCTGCTTCTGATGAATATCTCATCATTAGCCGTTAGCCGTGGCCTTGCACAAAGAAGAGCAGAGAAAAAGTAACAGATTTAATAATAGCAGCTTGAGGAAGCCACGTTCATAAGAGTTGCGTGTTGCCCAAGCTCTTGTGGAAAAAAAAGGGAGGGGAAAAGTGCATCCCAGAGTACTTTGCTTTTTCCTCTTTCTTTGCATGTAGGCTCTCAGAAAGGATGGATGCGGGTACACATACAGCAGGCTCAGACTAGCACTCTCTTCTGGTGGCCCTTCTGCCTGTCTGAGGTATATGAAGCTTTCTCAAAGGGCCAGGGAAAGGCCGCCTTCACTGCCTTTCAAGTCCAGCCCCATTTTCTTTACCTGAAAACACAGAAATGAGAAACTTATTAAAATGAATGAATGTCAACTAATGTCTCCTTGAGGGGACACCTTTTTGTGGGGTGGAGTTTCTTTAAGAAACCAGAGAACAAGAGATTGGGCCAGAATAGCCGTATAGGATATAGGTGCCCCGTCCAAACTCGGAAGCTGAACCTTTATTTCCCACCTTCCAGATGAATGCCTTTATAATTGGATCATTACCTAAATTACTCTCTCTTCCTCGGTAAAAATCCTTAGGAATGGCTTCATTTCTCTGATATGAAATAAGAGGAAAATGCATCCTCAAAACTATCATAGATCCAGACTAGGACTTGATTTTTTTTCCCCATGTGAAATATTTCCAGGGTCAGGAAGAGAAGGGCAAACATGGGAGGTTTTCCGATTTTTAATTCCTGTACTTCTGCAAAATCTTCTGCTGCTTTCATATGATGATGCCATTTTAGTCTTTATGGCAGGATGGCTGTGTATTGAACTATTTCTTTAGTATCTTTCGACTTGACAGGGATGACAGATTTGGTGCCCTGTCAGTTCTTACTCAAACCTTTTTGAAAAATATGTGTATTACTTGCTACACTCAGCCATGTATAGTGTAGGACTGTAGGCAGTTTTAAAGAGGAATCAAATACCTTTATTAAAAGCTCAACCACTTTTGTGCAAGCTTCTGGATGTATTTTCCATCAAACTTCTTGTGAATTGCTGTTGCTGAATTTATAGGTGTGTTTCACCACCTGCTCTTTTTGCTTAGTCTGTCTCTTTGATAGTCTAAAATACAGATTGTAAATCAGTATCTTCCAGCATCTTGAGCAGCAAGGGCTGATACATAAGAACCATTTAGCTTGTTAGCGATATCCTTCTCCTCCTTAATTGTTCTGTGGATTCCCTCATGGTCCCTCTGGCAACTGTCCTTCTCTCAAGCTTTCTCTTCCTGATGGCTGTACAAAAACCTGATATTCAAGTCTTTAGTTAATTCTTCTTCAGATCTCTTCTCTGTCTTTTAATGTCCACTTCTGTAAGTGTCACTCAGCTGAGTTTCCCTTTGGTGAAGTCTTCTGTTTTGAACATGCTTGGATCAAATTGCCTTTTTAAACATCAGTTCGTTAAATGCTTTTCTTGCCTTTTTCCATCTCTGTTGTTTGGACTGTAATATCAACTAAGATGGATGCAGTATGAGTTCGCTCAAGTCCGTTCTTTTGACATTAGCTGCTTTCTTCATCTCCCTTCTCCTGCCTCCTTTTCCTTTCTTTTAAACTGCACTCTTCCACCTTCCTTTCTAATGTCTGATATCCCTCTGCAAAACTAGTATCAGCTCTCCGTTGTTGATACCAAACGTAGTTCATTGTCGTTACTTGTGTTACATGGCTCTAGTCACACTTGTGGTACCAGCAGTTGTCCTGTGGGATGAATCTTTTCTCATATTTCGAACTTGTTGGAAGAAGCCGGAGTCTGAAATGTTTAAACCCTGTCCCAGCTTCCTTTGGACCACTTCCATGTGTGCAGCTGAAGTCACCCAGTAGAACTGCTTTATTAGGTTCATCTCCCTTTATTTTTCCCTCAACTGTATGCACTATGTATTTTTCCTAATCTGGAGGCCGTTGCCCCTGCTAGTATTTTCTACTACCTTTTTATGACTGGACATAGATTGAAATAGAGTGAGATACAACTGCTTTTTTTTTAATTAATTTTTAAGAGGAACGTTATTACTATGAATACAAAGAATACTTGGGTTATACTGTGATGGGGTCAGCTGTTATCACTAGCCCATCTGCATGTGAGCCGTCTCTGCTCATCGTTTCAAGTATAAGCCCTGCCTTAAAGATCTTGTTCTGGAAAAAATTAGGTGAGAGAAGAAACAAGCAGGAGGGAGGCGGGGGTGAGGAGGGCAGGATAATAAAAATAATACCATCAGACTAGGCAGTACCACTGTCAGGTGTGGTGTTTCAGGTTTTATAAAGGAATCCTGGCGGAGGAAGAAGCCTTGGGGGCTGGGCACTGTGAGCTTTTGTCTAACTGCAGGGGTGAAGAATGCTGGTTTTTACAGGTGGTCACTCCCCACTAAAATTAAAACTGTGTCTATAAATAGAGACAGGGAACTGAAATAGCCCAGCCAAAGGAAAGAAAATCCTTCTGTAGTTTTTTTCTGCCTTCCTCCTTTTTACTGTTTTGATGCCATGAGAGATGTCGGTAATAAAACATCTCAGCGGGTCTGCATTTGGTTCCTGCTGCACCATGGAAGTGTGCATGGCTTGGCCAGCCCCCTTCTGCAATGCAGCCTGGTATCTACTCTTCTCAAAGCAATTTAGGTGTGCTCCTCAGTACCTTAATAAATGTTTCTTAGCACCTTTAGGAATGAATTGCCTTTAAATATGTCATTCTTAGACCTCAGTTTCACTCTGTAAAGTGAAGGTAGCACTTCAATACCTCATAGAAATGTTACACATTAAAAAGTGTAAAGCGCTTCAGTTATTGTAGCAGTAAAAGCTGTACACTGACCTGTGAGATAAATTTTAGTAGCTCTCATTGGAGATTCATTTTGGGTGATCAAGTACGTTTAATTTCTAATGTCGAAGGGAGGAAAAATACAAAGCAGTGGGGGAAACCTGAAATCTAATCTTAAAGATGCAAAAAAGGGCGTTTTCAGAGGAGGATGCAATTCTGAGTTCAGAGTGTCCTCCTGTCCCTGTGTGACATTTAATCTCGCTGGCAGGGACATCGAAAGCAAGCTCCAGCAACCCGAGTACATGTGCGGGATCCCTACATGGCTTATGCTCTGGCTAACAGCTTGTGCTATAGCCCATGCTGTCATCTTGTTATTACCGTTATAAGCCCTGTAAGGTTATTTCTGCGAGCTACGCTATAGCGGTACCTTTATTTTACAGTGCTTGTGCATTCAGGGCAGTAGCAGTGCTCCTTTCTGTCGGTGGATTGCAACTTAGGTCTTAGTGTTTGCAAATTTGGAGGAAGGGAGAGACTGCAAAAGTTTGTCTCCGTCATGAAGATCCCCGTCTCCGTAAGGGGAGGTGTGGGGGTGAGGTTGAGGAAGGGTTTAGCCAACCTGTGTGAGGTAAGTCACAGCCGAATTCAGCTGACGGTGTTTTCTTTCCATAAAGATCCCCCCAGGAAGCGCGTGGACTCCCCAATGCTGAACAGGCATGGGAAGCGGCGGCCGGAGAGGAAGTCGATGGAGGTTCTCAGCGTGACAGACGGTGGCTCCCCAGTCCCTGCTCGCAGAGCTATTGAAATGGCACAACACGGACAGAGGTGGGTCTCTCCTTTACCCAGGAGTCTTGCCTCTCTGGGTTTGCTGCCCCTTTCTGTGTTACACGTACAAAGGAGCTGTGGAGCTCTTCTGTTGGCACTAGCACTCATGACAACTCCCAAGCACATGTGCCACATGATCTGGCAGCCAGCAGCACTTATGCACGCAGGACCAGAAGTCCTGCCAGGGGCTTAAGGGTTCTGTTCGCTTGCAGCTATTGCTCAGGAAACCACCGTGTCCTCTGGGCAAGACTCATCTCACCTCTTTTTAATTGTCGAGAACACAGGCGTTTGGTCTAAGCTCGTGATACAGGCTCTAGGCAATGGGGACAGACGAGGGCTTTGGAAGGTCTCAGATACGTATGTCCTCTGTTCCAGCAATCTTAGGTGGGATAAATTACCCTCCAGTTGTTCCTTTCTGTCTCCGTAGCCTACAATAGGAATCTAGATGACTGTCTTGGATTAGGTGCCTAGATTTTGGGCACCTGAATTTAAATAAGATGAACCCCACCCTCTGTGTCATCAGAACAGCTTAAATCTGGAAAGCCCTGTCCAGGCATCTGTGGATGCCTCTAAAATGTGCTGTCAGAGCCAGCATGCGTCTGACCCACATAAATTACCACATGCCTCTAAAGTGATGGAAAATACATATTTTTGCCTCTTTTCTATCAAAGAAAGTGTCAGTCTTGTGGAGAAACAGCAGAGGAAAGCAGCGTCTCCTCAAGGCAGGTTGTGGGAGAGTGAGTGAACTGTGGAAGTTCACTTCTGTGAACCATGGAAGTTGCTCCCTCCATCTGTATGACTAGCCTAAGGGAAGCACAGGCATTTGGGTTCATATTTGCATAAATCAATCAGTATAAAAGAACGCTTCACGTATATGTACGATGCTGCTGCTGTAACTTCTGTTTCAGCTTTATGACGTGATTATTTTGTTCAGCTGTTAAGATCTGCTCAAAAAGAGCCTGCTGTGCTCAGAAACTCCCTCTGCTGATTGAGAACTGGGTAAAAACGTGAAATAATTTCATGTCCAGAGGCCCCTAGTATTGCTGGAAAGTTTTGCTGGCAGCTGTTACAGTTCTGTCTACAGTGAGGAAAAAGTGGTGATTTCCAGAATCTGCTAGGACTTACTTCAGACTAGCTACGTGGCCTTCAAATACTCTGCCATAAAGATTTTTCATCGCAGTGTAGGTTGGAAACCTGTCTTGAATAATTGGTTTGCTTTGACGTGGAGGCTGGGCAAAGGAAATGTTCAGGACAGGGTGTGCTCAGTGTTCCTTACGGGCCTCAAAGGGATGAGGATGAACAAAACCGACAAAGAGCCGCTGCCTCCTTACTGGGCTTGCAGCGTTTGAGCTGGTACCTGGCAGGTGCACAGGCCGTGAAGCTCCCAGAGCCACCCAGGGTGAATCACTTTCCCTCTCCCCAAGGCTGCCTGCGAGGCTCAGCGCTCTGCAGAGCTTACAGCAAGTGTCCAACTGGGCGGAACAAACAGGGGGTGTTAGATTGATCCCCAAGTTTGCTGAGAGCTGGAACCTTCACTTCCAGCTCTCAGCCTTCACTTTGGATTCAGAAGTCTGAAGAGGCAACGCTGTGTCTTGCTGTCCAAAGTATTTCTTTTGCTTTTAAATGTCTCGCTCAGTTCTGCACACGAGGAAACAACTGAAGTCAAAAGGTCCGAGATGGTTCAGAGCAGAGACGTGGCCAGGCTACGTATCGGTAGAGAAGGACTTTGGCTTAAGGAGGAGGCAAAACCTGCCAGGCACAGAAGAGATACAGGGCAGTGCATACCACAGCTCAGGGCTGGCCGTAAAGGTGTGATGGAGGGTGGAGACAGGGACGTATTGACACCGTGATTGATGACGATGGGTTTAGTAGTGCTTGTTTTGGAAGGGGTTAAAGGGAAGATGTTATTTTACTCCATGTGTGAGCTTCCATAACTCATACCATCCACATCCACAGATGACAACGGCACATTTTGTGTTGCTGGCAGCACAGTCGTTTATAACGTGAACTGGCTTCATTAATGAACACCACTGCATGGGGGTTGTCTGGGGACGATGCATTGCTGATGGGGCACCATCTGTCAGAGCAATCAGTAACAAAATGACAAGTGCCTTCCACCAAGGGGGGGGGGGCGTTAATGGCTGGTCGCATGTTATGTCCATGAAATGACCCACTGACGATGGATTTTACAGCAGTAGGGCTTAGATCCCAGGGGTGGGTGCTCTTTTAAGAATGACATTCTTCGGTCTCAACAGATGACTCCGCAGTGCTTTTATTCTACAACACTGGGAAGACAGGGAGGTGGACCATGGAACCAGGTCTCCTGTTTAGACACAGATGACTTTTGTAAACATCCAGAAACACAGAGCCATTGCTTCTTTCTTGAGCTGACAGAGATACTCTTCTAACCAGTGGGCCAAACGCCCATGTGTCTTGTGATTTAGTCCTATTGTCCTTTTTCCCAGTAGTAAACAGATGTTTGCTTGCATAATGGGGATTTATGTTATGACCTCTGGTATATGTGTCTGTGTGATGAACTGTGCTTTTGGTAGCCATGAGGGAACCCAACAAGGGTCTGGTCTTGGCTTGTTGAAGGGCACATCTTCCCAGTGAGATTTGAAACTTGGCAGCCTTCAGCCCTACAGGCTGAGAAAGTATGAAGCGAAAAACTTGGTCCTTCAGTGACTTAGTTTTGGCTAATGGAGCAGGGCAACTCAGCACAAAGGCTGCTCCTTGAGCTTACAGACTCCTTGAAATGCTTGTGCTGACCTCTCCTGTGTTCTCCGTTGGGTCTTCGTACAAGGCAAAGTTAGTATGCACAAACAGCAGCCACCCTAAAACTGGTGACCAAGTTTTGTTAATTCTTGGTTTTCCCTGCTAGTTGTCAACTAAACGGGTTTATAACTATCTCTTAGTTGCTTCTGCTCTTGTGGTATCCACGCCTCTCAGACTGTCTGGTATTTCATTGAAAAGTCAAGAGAAAAGAGGTAGATTCTGAGCTTAGTTCAATACCAGCTAATTTGTCCCTGGTGCCAAAACCACACAGACTAGGAAGAATTCCATGGGAGCTAGCCTCCCCCAGGGATATGCCAGAAATTTTCAGCAGCTCTGCTGTGAGAGTCCAAAAACTGTTCTAAAATGGGCTTCATTAACTATTCATTTTCTTCTGGTTATTGAAGTGGATAGCTTGCATGAGAGATCAGCTAACATTAGGAAGCAGTGTTCTGTGAAACAGCGAAGCATATTACAGTGAAATATATTACAGAGAGCTGCCTCTTTAGCAAAGCACGGGGAATTTTGCTTCTAAGCTTCAGGGATTCAGACCCAAGAAGGGCATTTCTCTATACCCTGAGTATAGGGAAGAGAGTTGGGACTAAGTGGTAATGGAGCCTACAAATTAGACTACAGAATGGATTACCGTTCCTCTAAGAGGCTCTGTGGTCTGATTTTAACCTTTTCCCAGATTGTGCTTAGCGTTGAGGTCTTCTAGAAAAGTCTGAGTAATGAGCACTTTGCAATTTGTGCCTTCAGGCATGTTCTATTTTCCCCGGACAACGTGACAAAGTAGATGGTACCTGGGTTTTCAGTTGTGTAAAGGAGAACAGAGTTTGCAGGAATGTGTGGGGGACGTCATCTTAGACCTCAGAAGTCAGGGGGAGATAATGAACTTCAGCACTGTGTGTAGGCTGGAGCCATAGTTGGAAAGTAAAAGAAAGGTTTGTCAGAGAATTGCTTAAAAAGGGGAGGAGGAGGGGTTGGGGGGCTGGGTGTCCAGCATTGCTTCAGGTGACTCTTTTTTATAAATGTCCACACCAGTAACTCTGTTTTCTCGCTTTGTTCCTGCCATAGTAAAACAATGTTCAGTAAAAGCCTGGATATCTCTGAAGCCAATCCCAAATTCAACAAAGAAGAAAGGTATAAACACTGACAATATGTTCCTCTCCTCTACCTCACTGCTGAGACCTTAAAGATGCAGTACTTACCTTCTCCCTGTGGGGACCCAGCCGTTCTCTCTTTAGAGACAAACTCAGAGGGTGGGATACTTACAGCCCCACACTACATATATTTTTCTATAGCACTATTCATTTGAGGCTATCCCAAATGCAGCTTTTGACTGTACCAACGTTTTCTGCCCCTAAAATTTCATCCTACTGCTACCTCTGGTTCGGTTCTGCCATGAGCGAGGACGCCCAGGGCAGAAGACATATTTGCTAAGACTGCTTTGGGAACGACTGGAATATAAAACACTAGAAAAGCCCCGAGTGCCTCGCTCCCAGCACTAGAAACAGCAGCACAACTGAGTCAGTGACAGCAATGGTAGGAAACTTGGGAAATCCTGCGCGGCAGAGCACAATACTGAGTGCCTGTAGGTGAGAGACAAACTCCTTAAGACTACCCTGGCTGCAGCTGCACCAGAGAACACCAGAGGAAAAGGTGACCAGAGACAGATTTCGGAGGATGATTCCAATCAAGCAGTTCAAGTGGCAGACAAAGAGTGACAGAAAGCGTAACTCCCAACTGTGAATAGAGGCACAATGGAAGACACGCAGGCCACCAGATTTAGGAGTTTAAGTGGACTCATGTGGGCCCAGAAACAACAACAACAACAAAGTTTAGACTTTTGGGGAAGTTTTTAGTTGACCTGTTCCTAAAATTTGAGTCTCAGGGGAAGAGAATTTTTCTCTAATGTTAAAACCTGGCATCCCAATGGATAATTCTTCATCAAAATGTAATCCTTATACATTTTGGACAAACACTTAGCTTACTGAATGGTTAGGAGTATTCCATATGATTCAAAAAGGGGGAAGCAGTAGGTTCCGTAAAGGAACCTCTGGACCGGGCAAACCATTCTTCTTTCCATTTCCCCTTCTAACAGCAACTTTCTATATAAAAAGTGGCTTTTAAGCGTCAGGAGACTTGTAGGATGTGTGAGGGACAGCCCCTGTGTTGGCCTTTTGCAGGCTGGGGCAGCCCGTTGTGGGCAGTGCTTCAGTTCTTGAACCCGCCACGGTGAAGAACATCTGCAGGAGAGGCTGTGCCCGGCGCGGGGCGTCCAGCACCCTCTTTAAGATGCCGGGATAGGAACAAGCATTGGACCCGAACTTAGAAAGCTCCCAGTTTCACAGCCGTGAAGAAGCCGTGGTGATACAGTCTCTCGTGTGTGGGCTTTCCTGGACTGTTACCACAGACACAGGAATTCCTGTTCCTTTCTCTGATTCCCCCGATACATAAATCCTGTTCTTGACCACGTGGCACTTCTTGCATTAAAAGTTAAGTCTGAGACTCCTCGGAAGATGAGCTTTTCCACAGCAATTAAAACTCAGGTCCAGTAAGAGAAGTGCAGAGATGATACCTGTGACAGGAGAAGGGGCTGCCAGCAGATGTTCCCAGCACCATTTGTTGTCGCCCTGTCCCTCTCTAGCAGCTGCTGCAGCTGTGGTGCGAGCAAAGGGAATGACCCTTCAGTAACCGCTGGGGGAACTTCAAAATACACACGGACGTTTTGTGTTCCCTCTCAGAGGTGACACTGGTCAGAGTCCGGCAGGAGAAGGTTAGAGCGTTGCACAGGGGTCCCCCAGGTCCTTCTCTCTGAAGGACCACGCTGACTTTTGGAGGACCACGTTTGCTGTGGTCTTGCCTCCCTCCCACTTTGAAGAGTTAGGATGCAGAACCTCAGTGGTGGGCAAGTGAGAGGGCCTGGACTCTGGCTCTGCGCACAGCCACACGGCAGCAAGGGGTAGGCAGCAAAGAGGACCCCAGCAAAATGGGGCCAGCTAATCATGGTGGCCATTAAATTTTTGGCCAGTGTTTAATTATCCAACTTTATGATGTCTTTTTTAAAGGAATACTGCATCTTTAAGGGTCCCTTCCCTCTAGATGCACATGGTTGTCTTAGTAGCTGAGGCCACTGTCCCTTTCTTTTTCTTTTTCTTTCTTTCTGACTTTCTCTTTCACCCCCTCTTTCAGTGCTTCTCTTCTTCTGTATCTGGGTTGCTGCAGCTCCGTAGTTCACTTGCTTCAGTATTGTAGGGAATGCACATGTCTGCGCTTCTGGGTCTATTGTGTCCTGGGATTGTTCATTTTTTTTAAACCTCATTTCCCTTTTCCTTTTCCCTATTGTCAATTTGCTTTCCATTCTCTTTGTTAACCTCTTCAGTGCCTTCCCTGTTGGGAAAATGACTTGAAAGAAAAATTAATCAACCTTCTTGCACCCATTCTATTTACGTTTTAATATTCTGCATGTGTGAATATGGGTGTATTTTCTGTATAAATATACACACACGTTCCAGTATACAATGGGTGTCAATTTGCTCTTCTCAGTTACATCACTGTAGATAGATTTGTACAGGTACAATCGAGGACAGTGTATGTCCCTGAATATATACATATATATGTATTTGTATGTATATGAATTAGATCTTACCCAAATTTGCACTCCAGGCCGAAATATAAATGGAGTGTCGCTCAAACACATGAAAAAGAACTTAATGTAATGCTTCTTTCCACTTCTCTATCAATGCGTAGCACAACAACTTTTTCTTTCTATTCTAACTATGTTTTAATTTTAACTTTTCTCAAAACTGCCTTGCGCTGCCCAGCCCAGCATTTGCAGTGTTGATGTAACTGGAAGCATGGCTAGTTGCACTGAGCAGGAAACTGTGAAATCTACTGGGCATATATTAAATTTGGCATTTCTGTTGGTGACCGTCTTGTGGAGAATGGATTTTCCTCACCCAGCCAGAGGTAGCTCTGGCAGCTTGGGAGCCTGTTACTGAAAATGGAAAGAAAGAGAGAGAGAACGAGACAGAGAGGAAAAAAAAAGCGCTGCATCCAACTTGAAAATAATTTGGTGTAAGAACACCCGAATTTTTGTTATTTCTAATCTGATCCTTCTTAATGTGAAAAGGTGGTGATACTTTCCTGAGTTGGCTTACCTGCACCTCTGAAAACTTAATAACCTGACTATTCTTTCTGATTTTGAATGCTTTGGTTAGTAGTGAAAAATTAAGAATACTGAAGTTTTTGATTGTCGCTAGGTTTCAAAGTCAACATGCCAGAGATTCATTCTGCTTTCAGAGCTGCTGTTTCAGACTCTTTTCAGCACAGCATTGATTTATTCTCCATTCACATTTGAAAGATTTTCTTTGCAACCTTTAAGACCTAGAGACTGAATTTATTTTAAATGAAAAATGAGATCCTGGAGCACAAGATGGCACCCACAGAGATAAGTGCTGGGTTGCTGAGCTGGTATGTTCTAGCTGATCTGAATTCCTGACTATAAGGCCATCATGACTAATAAGCCAGTCTCAAAGCGGATTCACAGCTTGAGCTACAATCTTGTACCCTGGGCTCCCAAGCTGGCTCAGAAATGCATGCTTTAATAACCAATACGTTTCACAGTTCATTCGTGGCAAAAAAAGTACTTCTTACCAGGCCAGCTTGGGGGACAGAGGGACACAACACGGAGCAAACTGGGGACAAAAAGAACAATTTCCTTGGTAACAGTCTGATGTAACTGTGCCTTATGTGAGAGGCAGAAAAGAAATGCAGCATGAAGTATGAACCCCATTGCTCTGCTGACTGCTTGAATTGGGATTTGGCTGGGAATTTTTTTTTTACAGCCTCAGTATGTCCCTCTCCGTACTCCCCAGTGCCAAAGTTGGATGTGTCTGCAATATTATGAGCAGGACAAAAGTTGTTTTCTGGTAAATGAAACTGTCCCCCTAGTGTTCCTGGTCTCTGAAGATGTAGGCACCGGTGGCAATAATTATGACCGTTCAGTTCTCCGAACAGTATTTCACTCTGCTTTTCCTACTCTTCTCTCCACCTGCCTCCGCATCCCTCTCTCTTTCTTTCTCTCTCTCCTTCCCTCTCCGTTTTCCCTTTCCGAGGATGGCGAGTGCTGATCCATTGGGGTAAGCTCTAGTTTTGGATTATTCCTGTTGCGGGACCTGTTGTATCTTGTAGAGAAACTTTTCATTTGCACTTTACAAATACAATACAGGCTGACACACTTCAGTGAACGAGGCGTTACACAGGGAGAGAGAGAGAGAGAGATGTGGGAAGAAGCATTTTTGGTGCTTTTGTGTGTGTTTGTATGCTTTTATGTTGGAGTCACACTCCATATAATTTACTTTTGGGTTCTCTTTTGTTCTTTTGTTTGTCTCGATGTCTCAATGTCTGTGGGCACAGAGAACTATCCTCAGACACTGTGCAGGTACCAGGACACCCTCCAAGAATGAAAACCCCTTCTCTGTTTAGCACTTTTTGTATCTGTTTGGTACCCTCCAGTTAATTTTTATCCTAATTTATCCTTTTTTCTTCTTTTTTTTTTTTTTTTTTTTTAAGATGAAGCTGAATCCCATCCGTGTTATTTAAAAAATGCTGGGTATTCCCTCTCTTTTTAGTATATGTTTTTTTAAGAGGTGAACAGATGGCCCTAGAGACACACACGTCTTCAAAGGTCTTTACTTTCAATAAAGTGGATATACGTACAACTAGGAATGCAGTCACGCTTCAAATTAAAGTTCCATTTATAAGTACTTAACAGAAGGAGAATATTTCATTAGTAAATGATTTAATAAAAACATTGTAATAGATCACTACAGACTCCAGCAAAAGCTTATTGAGAGGATACATATTGAGAAAGCTAATTAGCACCAGTAGCTTCTCATGTTTGTAGCATGCTTTACTATTTATTAATTCTTTCTAAACCACTTATAAATGGAACTTTAGTATAATTGGCCAATTAAGGAAGGTGGTGCTGTTCAACGTCACCCTCTGTCTGCACTAAAAGGAAGAAGAGGTGTGTTACCAACACCTGCAAGTCCTTTCTCTGTACTCTTTGTAAGGCTTCATCTTACAAGTGGTTATTATCATGAGTAGACCTTCTGACCTAAGCATAAGTATTCCCAGTAAGAGCTGTTACAGTTAGTATTATTTGCACAGTTGGGACTGTTAAGTCACTGGACCATCAGAGGTATTCTGTTCGTATTCCCTGGATCAGAGAGGAAGGAAGCACAGGTTGTATCTTTTAGACACCCAAGAGTAATAGCGATGAAATGCTGTAACACGCAATGCCAGGCTGCTCACCTATCGCAGGTTAATTCAGGTCATTTCCAGGGGTCTCATACCCTGCAATACAGTTTAGAATTTTTTGGTTTCATTTGAGTGAGCAAGCAAAGAGGAGTATCAAATTCCACCCAATTTATGCTTGAAGCAAATAAGAGGTTGGCTGGATATTTTGGGAATGACTTTCAAAACAACACGTGGAATCAACCCAATTCAAAGTTTCTAAGGCATTTCACCCAGGGACACAAGCCTGATGCATTACTGCACGCTGCATGCATGCTGCAGGCTGCCCTCCTTGGAAGCATGGCTCCAGCTTGGCCAGCTAAGAGGCTGTATCAGCGTCCTGGTAAAACTGTGCTGTGAAAGCAGGTTCTGCTGGGACTGCAGCAAGCGCAGACCCCCCCCCCCCCGCTGATTATAAGACAAATTTCTGTGAGACGGTCATTCAAGGAAGAAACAAATGCCAAATCCCACGCAAACGTTAATTGCTGGCTGTGAAGCCTTCGTACTGCCCTGGTGTGCACCAGCAGCTGCACTGGTTAAAGCACCTGGACGCTGATGGAGCGAGGGGCGCGCTGTACGGGTGCTGGGGGGTGCGGCTGCCAGGTCAGCTGCGCTTTTCCTTCTTGTATTTCTCTCTGCCTGCACCTCAGCAGCGTGAGGCTTCAGCCCTTCACCTCTCACAGCTCTCAAGAAATGCTGCCGTTCTCTGAAACCAGCTGGAAACTGGATTCCAGCTCCCCCGTTTCACCAGTAAGAGACCACTGGTGTAACACGAATTGGGCCTCACATGGCTTCCCCTTTGACAAGCAGCTGGGTAAAATCAGTAAGAAACTGCTTTAAAACAAAGGACCTTTTGACTTTGAGGTATCAAACAGATTGAATAAGGTATAAAATCATCACAGCTACAAAGCACAGCCCACACAGGCACATGTCGTCAGTCCTTGGCCTCTCTCTTTCATAGCTCAGACGTCTCCAGGTTATTGTCAGTCCATGAGAGGGAGGAGCAGCCTGCAATGGTCTCAGTGCCCATCCTGTGGTTAGAGTGTCTTCTACATCCTCCCCCTCCTAAGCCTTGGGTCTAGCTCCCTTCTGTTTGGGTTTTTTCCACTCCTCTCTCCAGGCTTGGCAAAACAACTGTGTCACTTTGGAAGGGGCTAAAGAGTCACTTCTTGGGTCTCTAAACCTGGCAGGTGTCTTTGAGGGAATGCTCTTTATCCGAGCAACTGCACTGACTTCCCTGCTTGCAGTTTCAACAACTTTTTGATGGCTTCCTTCGAGTTAGTGCCCAAGCATGCAGCAGTGCAAAACACAGAGAAAAAGGAGCCACATTGCAATGTTTGTAGTTTCCTAGATTGTTGCATTTAGTATTAAGTTATTGGAATAAGTATAGATTTAATGCTTCCAATGATATGTAATGCCTATAGAGACACATAGGATGTTACTTACTAATAGATACTTCCCACTGAATAAATGTAGTTTGTAGCCACAGAGATAAGATGATGTCATATTTTTCTCCTCATTCCCCACATAAGATTTTCCAGGGTCTGCCATCCTAATGTGCTGCCTGTAGGGCCTCATGCTTTCATTTTCTGGTGAGAGGGATAAAAATTTAAATTTTCTCTATTTTTTCATTACAGCGTTTCAGCATAATGCAACGTTTTCATTACTTTTGGCCCTGTCCCAGTTCTGTCCACCTGACTCTGAGATACAGGAGCAGTGCATGTGTGTGTTTTTTTTAAAAAAAAAAAAACCCAAAAAAACCAGAATTCTGGCGTTTCCCAGCTAAGATGATCTTGCTGGGAAGGACAAATCTGTCATTTTTGCTCGTTAGCATTTCTGTACTGGAGTATAGAACCTGTCAGTGTACTGAGATTTTATAGCCAGCTTGGGAACTGTGTCCCACTTGTAAAGGTAAATTATGGGAGATTTATTAAATTGAAGGAGATGCAAGGAAAAGCTCCTCAGTCTGGGTGTCATATCCCATACCAGCACTCTCTGGTAAAGGGGAAAAGTTTTGAATATGTACAGCTCTCTTTTCACTCCAACACTTAAAATTAACCCGGGATTCTTTAAACTCTTTCCACTGCTCCTATATACCATTTCCAGTGTGGACAAACTAAAACTTGCTATAGGGCTTACTTTACTTCTTACATATTTTGCATGTAAATCAGCAGCAGAGATAAAGCTTGTTTGATAGCAATCATGTGGATACTGAATGCATTTCCAGGAGGATTTCACACTAACTCTCTCTTCTGTCCCCTACCTCAGGCTCCTAGGCTGGATGAAAACACAGTACACAACAACTCTTTTTTCAAATATTGCTTCCAATAAGGAACTGGGAGTTGGGAGGTGGGGCCTGCCATGTTTTGCCCTCCATGCGTGTGATCGTTTTTGTAAAAACATAGGAGGCAATGGGGTTGGGAGGGGAGAATTCAGGACTGTTCGAAACACCTGATTGCAAAAAGGAAATAGCAGATTGGAACTTTTAATCAAGTATCCTGGAATTCAGGTGAGTGTGAGAGAGGACTTTCCCACCACTGTTGAGAGTTGGTGGGAACATCTCCTAGTGGGAGTTTAACTCCTAAGCAGGTTGTTTAGCTGCATTGCTGGGCACCTAAATGCCTTCCACATTTGTCCAAGATAACCTATAGGCTCCTCTTGTAATTTATGGTTTGGAAGAAGCTTTTTCTGATGACTCATACGAGGAAGACTTTAACTACATGGACTTCCCATATGCATGACACATCTGTGTTGCGCTCAGCTACGTCAGTTACAGGAGAGGCACGTAAAACAGCCTTTTGAAAGTGGGGCAGACGGTTCTCCCCTCAAAATTACTTTGCATAAACCTTTATGAGTGCCCCAGATCATGATGGTACAAATTTAGGTTTTATCTAGTGCAAAAGAATGCCAAGACTGAGCTTCTAGGTTTTGACTGCTGCACTGTGATGGGCAGACTGCAGCAGGGTACAAGGACGAACGTAGGTGGGGAGTTTCTGCGTAGAATGAGTGCCCCAGATTTTCACGGCGCAAATTTATATTTTATCTGGCAAAAAAGCATGCTGAGGCAGGGCTTCTGGGTTTCACCTGCTTACTGGGATGGACAGACTGCGATGAGATACAAAGACAACCATCAGTGAGTAGTTTCTGCAGAGGATACAAACAGAGAGAACAGGACCAGCCATTGTGTTCAGTTGTAGCTTGCTCTTCCCTTGGAAATATTTCCCCTTGCAGTTCACATTTTTTTAGTAACATTACTACTCAAATTTATTTACAATATATCAGGGACACCATTTTGTAAACTGATTTTTTTGTTTGATTCTTCTATAACAGTAGAAGAGAGTGAACTGAGACAATTTGTGTTCTCAATGCTTTTATGTATAAACTGACATGAACTCTCTGACCTATGTCAAGTTTAAATATGTATGTGTATACACATGCACACTGGCACTCTGCTTTCCGAGCTTCTAGAGGATTTCACCTTTTCATGTTTGTTACCTGAAGGCAAGTAATTGCTTTCACGGCTCTTGCTGCAGGTGAAACGTTGGTAGGTTTGCTACGTTGACATTGCATGGTGGTTGTTGGACAACCAGGTTCTTAGCCAGGTCCTCTGCTGTCAGATGGTTCGGTCTTCAAGGTGACGTTCTGTTTGAAAAGGGTAGGAGGCAGCTGCCCTTGGGGCTTACTCAGGCACAGTCACACAGGCGGGTTTTTTCCCTGCTGGGCAGCCCTCCTCCTGGAAACTTCTGCTGCTGAGATGTTTGTGCGTTGGGCCTGTCTGCCCTTTCAGCGCGTTTAGCATAGCCCATTCGTACATTTTATTGTCTACAGCTGATATTTTTCATAGGTGGCCTTCGCTGGAGAGCGTAAGAGCATTACAGTGTAGGTGACCTTGTCAGCAAATAGCAGGAGGGTTTATTCTCCCTTGACTGGCCTCTTTTTGAGGGCACCTGGGTTGTTATCTTGATAGCAGTCAGGTCACCAACCACAGCAGAACTCGTTACCCATCGAGCAGACCGGGCAGTGGGAAGTCCTGCTGGAGAGGGGAGGCCTGAGCTCCATCGGTGGGGGGCTGGCAGGGGTTACCCCATCGAGCTCCATCGGTGGGGGGCTGGCAGGGGTTACCCCATCGAGCTCCATCGGTGGGGGGCTGGCAGGGGTTAAGCCAGCACGGGAGCTCATCCCGTAGGAAATGACTCTGTGCCTGGGGCATGGAGACCTGGCGCTTTTTCTTCATATCTGGAAGAATCCCCTACCTTTGTGCCTTGTACAGACGGTGCTTTTCCATGTTGCTTCTGACAGAGAATGCCTCATTCTGTGTTTACCAGCACTGTGCGGGAGAGAATTCTCAGCACCAACACGGATGTCTTGACAGTCCTGTTGGAATCCAGCAGCTCAGCTTGCACAGGTCAGGCGCAGTAGCTTCCAGGTGCTTGATGACCAAAAAGAAGGTAGCAGCTCCCTTAGTGAAAAGGGATTATAGCGTCCTCCCTGAGCAGCAGCGCTTCTTTGGTTTGAGGGTGGGGCAACTGCAAAAGGTGACAGTAGTGAAAGGAAAGAGTCCTGTGCTTTTCCAGTGACAGCCTCCCTCCTCCTCCTCACTTCATGCCTGTGCCTGTGGTGGCTGGTGTTCAGGGTTCTTACCTGTCCAAGTGTTCTGAGGGCTGTTTTCCTTATTGTGTCCATCCAGGTCTCGGTCAATCAGCGGAGCGTCGTCTGGGCTCTCCACCAGTCCTCTCAGCAGTCCAAGGGTAAGTGGTGCCGCTTCAAGATCTGTTAGTCCAGTTCACTCACACATGCTTGATGCTTTTTGACATCTGTTGCTCCAGAGCTGTGGCTCTTAGCTGGGATGTTTTGTTTTTCCTTGGCAGCTTGTAAATTTTCATGAGTGGTGAGGGAAATGCTATTTACAAATGCGAGCAGAGAATTTCTCACATGCTCCCAGCGCTGTTACAGGGGTCTTGCTGTGCCCTCGCCCTTTTCCAGTCTCATCAGCATGCAGGATAACGTGGCTGTGACTAAACACCGCCAGATCCAGCCGGGATCCGTGTGCGGCGTGGGTTCAGACCGTGCATCGGGAAGGGTTTCGTCGCTGTCTTCAGTCAGGTCACAGTAGAGCGCCAAACCATGCTGGTTACAGCCAGCTGGATGCTCTTTGCCTCAGAATAGCTTGTATTAGAAAGTCAGAGAAAATAGGCTGTACAAATTTGAGGGCTAGCAAATTTAAAAGGAGAGGAAGAAGCTGGCTAATTAAGATGAGAAAAGAACACTCAAAGCCCTCTAAATAAGGTACTTTCACTGCCCTTGTTCAGTATACAGTCAGCTAAATACGGATACTCGGCCAGTACTGATCCTCAGCTAGTACAAAACGTGCTTGACCGTACACCTGTAGCAAAGTTACTACAGTTTCCTAGTGCAGTGACAGAGGCGTCCCTCTCCTTGGTAACTCTTTAGGGATAAGAGCGAGCATTCCTCGTGTCTGGCGAGGCCATTTAGTCACCCCAAGGCTGCAGTGCTTACAAAAGTCGAGGCCTCATCAAGGAGCCTGGGGGGCTGTGGCCGTGCAGGTTACCCAGTTGCCTGGCCGAGTCTTTGGAGGATTTCTCCACACTTTTCATGACTTCAGGAGAAGATGCCATCCCCCCACTGGAAATGGATACAGTGTTAGGGTACGGATGCTCTGGATCTGTTCTTAGGTATATGAAGGTAACATCAGTTTTCCAAGTGTTTAACATTGTAATTCCCCAGTAGCATCGTGTGTAATTCTTCTGCATAAAGACACGCTGTCAGCTGTAAGTTTATAGACTGATACAGCTTCCAGCTCCGTGCTCGGTGGAACTCTTTTCTGAAACACATTCTGGGTTTGCATCAGTTGTTACGCTGTTTTGCAACTGGCATAAATGTGTTCGTGGTCTCCTCTGCATCTTTAACGGGCCAGGAACCAGTGAAGATCCATTTCCTTGTTTCTGCACTGGGACTCCTGGGTGTCAGTGGAATGAAGCAGGAGCCTGAGAATTCTTACACCACTGCAAAATGTACTGAAAAAGAGCATGGAAACAGTTGTGTGCACAAAATAAGCATCCAGTGTAGCAAACCAAAATCTTAATCTCATTAATTGATCTCTTGGGATCAATTTCTGGCATCTCAGTAGGACTACATCAAAGAATAAGGATGACAAGATCTGTCCCATCGTTGCTGTATCTTACCATTATTCTTTTAAGAGGCAGTTGATTAAATAGTCTTCAAAGGGATTTAGCAACCAGATGGCATTTTCAGCAGATCATAACGATATTAAGGCAGGTCAAATTTGAGGCTTAAAAGGAAATGTTGGAATAAAAATCATTTTTTTTTTAACAATATTAAGGCAGGTCACATGTGAGGCTTAAAAGGAAATGTTGGAATAAAAATCATATTTTTTTAAACGTCCTTACCTATGCTTCTAATAGCACCTTAGATTATTGAAAGAGAGCATACTTTAAAAAGCAAATACACATTCCACTCTGTGTGCTGCTGAGGCTCAGTTCTATGATGAATTGAATCCTCCAGCAACTAGGAGTTCTGAAATCTCAGTGATGTTCCCCATCGCACCAGCACAACAGACCTGATCGTGTTCTTTATTTCATTATTGAAAATGTGGTAATTAAGGGTGCCCCTTCAGATTCTTAATGGCTTGAGAGGGAGCTGCATTTGACCGACTTTCTTTCAAATTTGTTTCTCAAATCATCATACATGTAAGATACAAAAACTGCAAGGAAACTTTTGCAATCAACAGTCTTTGACTTTTATCCATTGGTGTCATTTGCAAAAGATGACTTGTCAGATGCTGATAGTGACTTCCATAAATTAACCACTTTCCTCTTCTTTTCCCCTTCCTTTCTCACGGGTTATCCGAATTACCAACGTGGCACACTTTAGTTTTAACTTTACAATCCTAACACAAATGTTTTGATGTAGTGATTTTCTTTTAGTCTTGGTGGCCTAACCCTAAGTCCTTTGAAGTAATTACACAGCTTTGATGCAAACAATTTTAGGACTTAAGTCTTCAATACATTTCTGCATTTTTTGAATATGACAGCATTGGGCTAATCCATCAAACCCAGAAAGTAAACTCAATAGTGAGTGTGCTTACCTGGGACTGAGATTTGAGGCATCGTTATGTGTACATGGTATGTATGGACAGTGCTTGGTTACAGCTTGTAGGTGTTAAGAATGGATAGTAATAGTAATAATAATAATAGTAATAATGATAATTATAATTGTAATAATAATAAAAATAAAAATTATAATGGTAAATCATTTATAATGGATAGTAATTTCTAGACTTCACAATCTGAGCACAGTCCAAACCGAAAGACTTTGAGTAGTGATTTCTATTTTTACAATTCTGCCAGTGCTTGTAATCTAAGGTGTTAACAGCAATGTTTTGTAAGGACCTTTGTTTTAAATGTGATTTTTAGATTGCTAATATCCCTTTAAAAGGCTTCTATTCTCCCAAGTCTGTGTATTGCTGTTTGTTTGGTTTCCCAAATGCTTCTAACGTGTGTATATGTTCTTGTTTGGGAAAAAAAAAAATCATAATCCCATTTTGGTAACTCGGTGATGGATTATGAACTTTGGTTGTGTTTTTCTTTTTAAACTGTGTCTTGCAAAACAATGGCTCACCCCACCCCCTCCATAGAATTGGGACTTAATGGCAAATATTGCTGTGACTTTATGACAGAAATTCCAGTTGTCAAGCTGTCCTTCAGTACAATGAGGGATGTTGCCGGAGAAGCATAAAGTCTGATGGGAAGTATCATCTCTTCCCAGATAAACAAAATATTTGCCAGGCCTCACTCAAGTTTTGGCTGTAGCTGCGGACAAACCAAACACCACCTGAGTTCGTATTTTTCCCGTGGTGGTGTGTGCTCGGAAGCCTCCAAGAGAAGGCTGAGCGGTTTAACCTGCCAGGCCAGGGGAGGAGAGGCGATGCCCACGCGGGGTCCCTCTCCCTTCGCCCCCTCTTTCTGCCATGTCTGGCGCAGCCGGGGTGCGCATTAGCCAAAGACGGGGGTAAAGAGGAAGGAAAGAGGTTCTGACCGCTGTGTGCAGTAGCTGTGTGTATCGCCTACCACCCCGTGTGTATCACACACCTGTTTTGAGTTCCATCTCTCTGCTGGGTTTGCATACAGGCACTTGGAGCTGGAAGAGGTGGTCCCATTGGCACATCTCAATTTGTCTGTGGCTTGAGTGGTTCTTCTTCCCCTTCCTCACCTCCCTACAGCATCGTGCTTCTCTCACTGCAGGGCAATCAGAACAATCCCAGAGAGATTTCTCTCTTCTTTTTTTCTTGGTTACTTTCTTTCATTTTGTTTTTTTTTTATACTTTTCCTTTGTTTTACTTTTCTTTCTGTTGTTTTCCTTTGCTGACACATGGTTGGTTAATATGATGAAGCCTGTTATGACACTGTTGTTCTTGCTGCTGCCGCTGCTGCTGTTGTTGATTATGCTGTGTTCCCAGCTAACTGCATGTCTTTTTTTTTTGTTTTTTGTTTGTTTGTTCGTTTTTGTTTCTTTGCAAAATCCCTCCCCCCACTACCCCTTCACCTCCATCTCTTGTGTCTCCCTGTGACATGGTGCATCTTTGTGACTTGGATGGATTTTATTCTGACTTTCCTTTCTCTGCTCGCCCGCTCTATGCGTATTTCACTGTTTTTGATGTGCATGGACACTCTGCGTCTGTCTTGTAGCCTATCAGAAAGTTCTTCATCCCCCCTCAGACCTCCGACCTCCCTTTCTCTCCCCGACCCCAAGTCTCCTTGGACCCTGATGCTTGTAGGAACGCCTCCAGGCCTGGACATGTACTCCAACCAAAGCCAGCACTTCAGCCCAACCCAAAGACGCAGACTTTGCCATCCAAGAGCAAATTGGCCGAAAAACCACTCCAGTCTACTAAATCCAACCCACTCCCTACCAGCAATACCAGCGCGCCCTCTTCCCAGAACACCCCTGTGCAGAACGCCCAGGGCCGCTCGCCTGCTGCCGGCTTTAACCCACAGCTGGCTGTTCCTAAAGTGCAGACCAACCCTATGTCTCCTGTTAGATTGCTCCCTTCTAGTACTGACCCAAGCACCAAATCTATCCCCATCATACAGGTCACCCCTCACCCCTCTCCAAGGGGAAGTCCCCTCCCTACCCCCAAGGGGACACCTGTCCATACGCCAAAGGAGAGCCCAGCAGGCACACCCAACCCAACACCACCATCCAGCCCCAGCATTGGAGGAATGCCATGGAGGACACGACTCAACTCAATCAAGAATAGTTTCCTGGGGTCTCCTCGCTTCCATCGCCGGAAATTGCAAGGTGAGTGCTCGCCCAGACGCTCAGGGTCCTTCTGATTTGGGCAGACATTCGGCAGCGAGTTGATACCTCTCCGTGGCTCTGCAGATTTCAGGTCCTGAGGCCTGAATATTGCTATTGAAAACGAGAGCGATGGCATCAGCCAGTCCTAACCCAAGGCACATGTGAGCAGGCTCTGTCGTGCCACTGCACCTGCTCCCACAGCATCTCCTGAGCCCTCTTGCTATCCCTGTTGTGGCTCTTAGAACACAAGAAAATTTTATCTCCAGCTTCTCCACCCATTTTGTTCAGCGAACCTGGAGTTCTGCTGTTTTCCCCCATGGCTGTGCACTGCCTCTCCATAGCCGTGGGCTGAGCCTTCAGCTGAGAAAAACTAGCCCGTGGCAATAGGTTGAAATTGTCCTTCTGAAGCACAGCTTGTTTGATCTTGGTTAATGCTTTTTTTACCTCCTTTGGTAATTGGTATAAAAATCCCCTTAATATAATCAGTGGTTTCGTATCTGCTGGCCTATTTCAGTTTTTGAGAGTCTCTGGAGTGTTAAGATGTGCAAAATTTTCTGCTTCAAGCTCCAGGTGGCTTTTTGCGTTCAGGCAAAGGGCACCCAAAGTCACATGCGTTATCCTCAGATGTCATGAGCAGCGATCCCAGCACCCTGTGGTTTTACAGGGCACTGGGATGTGATCCCGTGGGAAAGGAGGATTACAGCCACGGAAGAGTTAGATTTTGAACCGTGATGGTCAGGGGCGTTGTCTCAGGGAAATGCAGAGGATTGCAGCAGTGACTGAGCTGCATCTGCTGGGCTTTGAAGCAGTTGTCAAGCAGTGAGATTGGCACAGGGGCTGGGTCTGAACTGTAAACCACTGAAGCCAGTGCAAGATTACAGTCAGATTCATAGCATCATTTAAGGAGGGGTAGGGCGAGCCTTGAAATGCAGCACTCGGTTAGATACAGTGATCTAGAGACGTACGGCCAATGTTCAAATGTCAGAACTGGTCTGCAGAGGCAGTGGGCAAATGCAGGAGGGTGTAAAGCCAGAATTGTTTCGTTGGTATACAGCAGAAAATGGAAGGGTTACTGAATCAGCAATTTCTTTTCTCCCTCCCTCTCTTTGGCTGTGCGTGCATGGGCAGTACCTACACCAGAGGAGATGTCTAATTTAACCCCAGAATCATCCCCAGAGTAAGTAATTTGCCAGCACGTTACTTTTTTTCCACCACATACCAATGTAATTTCCTTGCCTGAATGTCATAGGGCAATATACTCCTGTTCTGGGTCAATATCTGATGGTAACCTGTTGTCCTGTGAACGGGATAGAGATGTGAAATGGTTCTTCTGCTAAGGACCATTGGATGGAGATGGGATGGGATGGGATGGGATGGGATGGGATGGGATGGGATGGGATGGGATGGGATGGGATGGGATGACCTGGATAAAGTCTATACCTCAGTAATGGCAGTGGGGTCAACAGGTGATGGAACAGTCTCCCAGTAACCACCTCATTTTCTCATGGCTCGCTGAATTTACTAGGTTTGTAACATGTTCCTTCTCTCTTATTTCATTTGGTTGTCGAGCAGACCACTCTTGAGGAGTGGAGAGGGTAATCAGTGGCTTATACTGGCACTAACTGTGCACTAAAAAGTCTTCCTCTTAGTACAGGAGAGTTTGCATCCTCAGGATAACATGCAGAAGCCTCTGCTAAGATAATTCAGAGGAATCTTTGGCTGCAATAGTAAACGCAGTGTTAATTCTAGGCAGCGGCACTGGGACATGCAGAAGCTGTTTCATATTCACCAGACTCATTCCCTAAAAGTCAACGTACATTTCAGCCATTTTGCTGCACAAATGTGCGTCACTGCATGGCAGGTTTGGAAGTCCCTGCCAGGGAGTGCGGCTCCAAACACTTCCTAATATATGCAACAGATGCCAAATTATTCCTTTCTATTTTCACAGCTTGTGTTTGTGCACCCAGTGCCCATAGACCTACCCTGCCAACCAAGGCAATTTGGCCTTTTGTTAAGATACTTGTGTGAAATATTCATGAGTCTTAGATGGAGATTTTGGGCCCAAAGTTTTATAATTGGTGACAATGGTATTGCCTTAACAACTTTCCCCAGACCTGGCATTTATCTGGTATAAGATGGGCACTCTATAGCTAATGCTGCAGAATGGAGGGGGTGAAGGCTTCAGGAGAGGGAGAGGTAGGGAATAGTAAAGGTTAGTAAAAAGAAATCCAGGAAGATAAACGGAATAAATTGTGTTTCCAACACTTCGGAGCATTTGCTATTAGAGAAGCATGAGAGAATTTCATAAAATGAACACATCCTTATCAAAGAAATATATGATATTCTCATCTCAAATGTTTTTAAGGCCATTAAAGCAGAAAATCTTCAGAATTAATTTTCTCCTCTTCATGTATGTATATCGGTGGAAGTTTTTCTGTTAATTTATTGCCTTCTCTGCTTCCCACTCACTCTTTAAAAGCTGGTGTAGGGAAGTAGTGCCTGTCATTTGAGGCAGTTTGGATGCAAGTCAAAGCCTAAGGCCCTTTTTCTTTTTCTGTATAATTGCCATATTAATGAGTTCAATTGAGCTGCACCCCGCAGTAAACATAATAAAAGTCATAAAAAATAATGAACTGGTTTATATTTTAACGATAGATGTCTTGTTGCTCAGTGCCCACTTCCACATGTCTTTATTTTTTCTAGTGTTTTCTCCTTTTCTGTAAGAAATAAGATACCCTTATCAGGAGCTGTATTGAGCTCATGGTTGAGCGATAGATACATGCCCCGGCTCTGGTACAGCGATGACTGCCGTTCATTTAACGGGGCTGATGAGTGGGTAATGCACTTTGACATGTCTGGGAAGGGCTCTGCTTCCTCATATGAAAAGTCCTAGAGAATGCGTTAGGGATGGCATTTAGACATCGCTCCGGCTGCATTAAAGCTGCAGAGCTGCATTTGCTGGGGGAGAAATGCCGTTATTTACGCCAAGCAGGTACACCTCTGGAGGTTATGGATCCGGGCGCTCAGGAACAGGTAGGGTACACAGTGAGGCTCTCCAGAAGGCGACGCAGTCAGATGCTCCAGAAGTAGGAAAAGGAACAACATTATAGCAGTGAGAAATTCAGTGTGAAGTAATAAAGCACCAGCCTCCATTTTCATGCTAATCTATTTGCTTTTTCATCAACTGGACACCTGATTAGATTCCCTAGAGTAATCTACATACCCAGCCTCCCACACATACCTCCCATCTCCCTCCCCCTTAGGAGGTTTGCCATGACGAGAGAAGATTGTGAATTTTGAGTGCATTTGATACTGCTTACAGCCTGATCTTGTGAGATGCTAGAGCATCGCGTTCAGGGTGCCGAGGCTCCTTGGCGCATGCCCATTCTAACCCGAGCCAGCAGCACGTAACAGCTGCCCCCCCTTCTTCGGCGGCGTGTTTCCCAGGTGTGGGCACAGCTAGTTCTGCTGCTCGGGGGGAGAAAAGCATGTGTGCTCTGGCCTGGTTTTGTTCATTCCAGGAACAGGAGAGGCCACTGGCATCTATTCCATCTTATGTGACACCAGCAAAATTATTTCGTGAGTTCCAGTGATTAACAAGCTGGAGCGTAGCCCAGACTCAGTGAATCTTCCCGGGTCAGTATTACTGGCGATAACCTTGCCAAAGAGAAGAGCTCAGCCGGACTCTGGAGACCCCAGACCAAGTTTCCCAGCTGAGCAGGAGAAGACCCCTGTGGCCCAGGCTCCCTTGAACCTGTTAAGAGACCTATAAGTGAAGGACCAACAAAACCGTTAACAAAAACAGAAAAATGAAAAGCCGTATTTTAACACGGCAGACCTGCAATTAAATACGCACGCGGTTTCCGGGCCCAGCGTCCATGTGTGACCCACGTGGGCCCCTGGAGTCCCCATAGCCAGCCCCGGGTCAGGTCGTGGCACACGCAAGCCTAAGACAACCAGCCGTTTTAGATGGATAACCAGGTGCTAATTTACTAATGAGCATAGACCCTTTACATGCAGGGAGCTATTGCCCCAGCTCTCCAGGGGCTTGCAGAGTTGTTATGGTGTGTGTGAGACACATGAGCTAATTAGTATGTAATTTCCTTTCACACTCTAACCCTGGCTCCTTAACGACCCATTTAAATGAGAGGCCCTTTCTCTTTACTGCTCCCTATGCTAATATCTGGCTCACCGGCGTAGTTACAGCTGCCTATGAATATTTTAGGGAGTGACAGTTTTCCAGCCCACTTTAATTGAGTGGGGGGCACTGGTTTACCAAATTGCAAGGGCATCTTCCTGTACCCTTATTTTGGGTTGCCTGCAGTAAGTAGAAGCAAATGATTGTTTGCACAGTGGAGCGGTCTTCTGGTGGTGGGCTTTGTGCCGTGCGCATTAGATGGGCGGTGAGCCGACAGCTGGGCCATCCGTGGAGCAATGAGTGCAAATTGCTGGATGCTGCTGAAGTCAAGCTTTGTTCTTTATCCCGAAGGTCTAGACTTCAAATTAGTTTGCTAGTTTGTTCCTCTCTCTCCTAGTCTCTGCCCTTCCTCATTCCGAGTCTTTGCTGCAGCAAGTGAATCTACTAATGACTCCCTCCAGCTGTTGATTGCTTTGCTGGGAAGCGGAGGTACAGCAATCCTTTCTGCAGATGGCTCCCCTTCTCTGCCGAGGTTGTCTTCCACACAGCAGTGAATGTCCGCCAAAACCAGTGAAAGGCTGTTGCTTGCCATGCTGCAAACTGGACTTGTCGTGGCATTATAAAATACCCTGTGGAGGAAAAAACCTGCGATCTCTTGGTGGCGGGTCTTCTTATTTCTGACATTTCCATGCTAAATTCTTCCCTACTAGAATATGGCTGATTTCAGTGGAATTTTTCCTGGGTTTATGTTGGTCCGGCAATTCTTTGGCTGTATGTCATAGCTGACAGCGTCTTCTGTGCCATCAAAACTATACCTGTCAGAGGTGCCACCTTCAAGTTCTGGGTAATGTCTCCCAGTAACGTTCATGTCTCTGCATTTTTCCTTTAGCCTGTTTTACTTAAAAGGAAATGTCAACAAAGTGCATTGAGATGGTGAAACAAGAAGCAAAATCAAACATTTGTTGGTACGATCAGTGTGAAAAAGCAGAGCAATTTCATTTTATGATGAAACCACCATCTGATGCTGAAAGGAACTGCGAAGTGGAACTGCTGTCAGTGGAAAGCCTGGGCTGCGTTGTGCATGGTGTTGATACCTTCTCCCTTAGTACTGAAAATTCATTCCTTTGTGGGATGGCCGGAGTTCACTCGTTATACAGACACCCTGAATGGGACTAATGCATGGGACAGCCTTTGTCCTGGCCCTCTGCATAGGCGTGGATTTCACTCACTGACAGATTGGAGGTCCAGTGAAGCCTACAGCTTGACTTAAAGCAAGATCCTGTGATTGTACTGTCACCCCAACAGGCCACCTTCAGAAGAGGAACTTTCTGAGTCCTAAAACACCAAAGGGGTTGAAATTGGGTAGGGGGAAACTTAGATCCCTGTGTTACCAGCATCTGCTTATTGTCACAAGAAATTGAGAGATCCCCGGAGACAAACCAGAAATGTGTTATTTATTTATTTATTTATTTAAGGTTACTATATAACCCTGCCTTACATGCACTTTATCTACGCAGTATTAATTGGTATATTGGCTCAGTCAAAAGGGTTACCATTGTTCCTGATTTCTCTTTGTTGGTGACATGCTGCCAGACTTAACGCAGGGTAGTCCATCATTTTAGCAGTTTTCACTAAGCGAAATGTTGTTTTGGATAGTCTCCGACACTGTTTTCTACTCACTGTTAGTAATAGTATCACATCTGGAGGGTTATCAGAACTTTCATGCGTGTTTTTTTAATATTTCTTCCTTCTAGCTGGGGGTATGTGAGAAACAGCACGCAATATTTTAAACCATCTCTTTTCTTTTCATCACGTCAGGCTTGCCAAAAAATCCTGGTTCGGTAACTTCATCAACTTGGAGAAAGAAGAACAGATTTTTGTGGTCATTAAGGACAAACCACTAAGCTCCATTAAGGCTGATATCGTCCACGCTTTCCTCTCGGTAAGTCACCCCAGCTGCCCGCTGGAGCCAGGGCACCTTGTGCCACGTGTTACAGGGCAGCGGCTCGGCTCCGTCGAGTGCATCCTCAGCGGGGTTCGTTTACATGGCCTCTTGAGTCGGGCCTCCACTGGTCTCAGTCTGAATTTCTAACTGCAGATAGTACTCCTTGAAGCAAGAAAAGGTCTCAGCCTCCTTGGCAGGGTCTCCAGGTTGCCAGCACCTGGGATACGGCTGCAGTCGGAGCACACTGCTGATGTGGCATCGAGACAGTGATTTGCTGCTTTGTCAAACTAACCTTTCAGTCACCATTGGGACAGCGGGTTGGGTCTCTCTCTGCTGGGTATGCCCTCCACCACTGTAGCTGGACAAAAATCCTGTCTCACATCTGCATTTGTTACTTTATATCTCCTCTTCAGTGCTGTATGGCAGAAAGAAGGGGCATTTCCTCTGGTGACCGGAGTTTCAGTTGTTGCAGAAGCTGTTTATATACAGTCTAGGAAAACAGAGGGAAATTGTCGGTTTTTTCCTGTAGAAAGCCCTTATTCTTACTATCTAGAAGTACCAATGAGGAAAATGTCAGCACAGTAAAGTTAATTCAAGAGATTTTTCAATTCAAGGTAGCTGACAATATAATTAAGACTTTTTTTCAATAGAATTAAGAGAAGGAGACTTAATTCCTTATATCATTTGTTGAATTGATACTGTTTTCCACAAAATACTGCACTCCTTTTTAGCGTTTCTGGTGCTGCAATGAATTTCTTCCAGAAAAAACCCAGCTATAATCCTTTTATCTGTAAAGGCATACGAGGAGCAGATGCAGTATAGTAGCAGGCGTCAGGCCCTGGGATCCATCTCAGAGTGGTTTGCAGCAGCCATGTTACTGCATCGGTTCTGAGCGTTTAGCTGTGCTTCTGCGTAGCGTGCACTGCTGTCTATATTGGTGATCTTGTACATACCCCTCACGGGGGGGTTGAGGTGTGATGTAGTGATTTGTGTGCAAACCCTATGAATCGTCTCCTACAGTCAACTTAAATGCATTGTCACAGCCTAAGCCTTAAGGTCAGCTTCTCAAAGAACTCGTCTTCATTTTTCTTCCTAAATTAGAGGCCAGATTTCCAAGTGATTTGAGTTTATATTTTAAAAAAATCTGGTCCTTTGTGGAGCAATAAATAGAACGTGAGCATGTTACATTTTGGCAGGAACTGTGAATGGTAACTGCTTGAAAATTAGGCAGTTATGAAATTCTACCATGGGTCTGAAGATACAGTTGATACCAGAAAGCTTCTCAGAGTTCTTTTACACATTGATAGGAGTTGTGGTTTGGGTAAGTTATTTGCAGGTATGCTTTCCCTGTGGATATCCCAGGCGCTTGTCTAAGTGTCTGCTCTGTGTCCTGATGTCTATTTGATATCATAGAACCACCAACCAACTGAGGCTGGGAAGGACTTGGGGAGGTCTCCTGCTCAAAACAGGATCAGCTGTGAGATCAGACCAGGCTACTCAGGTGGTTTTTTATATCCAGTCTTACATCCCACTGACTTCTCTGCCTTCTTCCTTAGTATCAGCTTTCATTCAGCAAAAGACATTTCTTGGAACTGGTAGATGAGTGTAGAGGAACGAAGCTGTGTTAATTAGCACTGATAATATACAGCTGTGGGCTGGCTTCAGGGGCGGCGCGTTGGCCGACGTAGCTAAGGTGCAGCTGTGGCTGGTTCTGGTAGGGGGTTGGGCAGCTGATGAAGAGAGGGCAGCCGAGGAAGAAACAGAGAAAAGTGAGAGAGAGTGAGTGTGCCCTGGATGAGGCGAAGGCAGCAGAGGGACTGGCATGAAGAGTGTGCTGGGATGAGATGGTAAAAGACCTTGTTGCAGCTCGATAGTTTGGAGAGTGCTGCGACAATTGCTGCCCCATGTGAGGCTCGAAGTCACGACCTTCAGATTATGAGACTGAGTGTAACGATGGTTTGGAGAGTGCTGCGACAGATGACTAGGAAAAGGAAGGCTGAGTGTATGAAGTTGTGCAACATTGTATTTTTATATTGTAATTCTGTAGTGCAATATAAATTAATTGTATTTTTACATTAATAATGTAAAAAATATTTTACATTATAATAATGTAATATATTTGTGATTTTATAAGCATGGTGGGTATTCCATCAATATTCAGCCTTTACATTTGGGTCAGTCCTGTGAGGAGCAGTGCATTCTTCTGCAGTGCCAAGCAACCTACACTCTGACGGATTTCACAAGAACGCTCTGTGCATTAAAAATCCAAGTCCAGAAGCAAGTCTGGCAAATCTTACCCACTCTGGAAACGTGTGGTGTTCTAAATCAAATTTTGCCATTTTGTTCCCCTTGTGCTCTGGTTCTACTATCTCCTTCTGTCAACCTGTTTCAGATCCCAAGCCTCAGTCACAGTGTCATCTCACAGACAAGTTTCCGTGCAGAATACAAGTCCACAGGAGGTCCTGCTGTCTTCCAGAAGCCAGTGAAGTTCCAGGTGGACATAACATACACAGAAGGGGGAGAGGCGCAGAAGGAGAACGGGATCTATTCTGTCACTTTCACACTCCTATCAGGTAACCGTGGCAAAGCCGTGCGGTGGGTGCAGGCTGGCTCGTTCTTTGCTGAGACAGAACCTGCAAAGAGAGCTCTGCCAGGGAAGGAACATAACTTGTCTTGACCTGGGGGGAGAGTCAGACTGGGCAAGAAGCACGTCAGGAACAAAAATGGTGTTGATCATGCTGGGAGGGAAAGAGATTCCCAAAGAGGTGAAGCTGCCGCCACCGTGATTAGCACTAAAATGCCTGCTCTGTGCATCGGATTTGAGCCCTCCCTGTGCTGTCTCCTTGTTTCACACAAAGGTCTCGGTGTCTCGGCTGGGCACCGTGAGGCCGCTGGAACAGAAACGTGCAGTCACCTGTTGTGGTTTGACCCTTTTCTTCTGGGTAGCCACATGGCCCCCCATGGGGCTAAACCAAACCAGCCAACCAACCCCCCCTTGCTGTCTTTACCAAAGAACACAAAAGCCATCCTCCCTCCTGCTAGCTCCAGCACAGCACGGTCCCTGTTCACGGGGGGGGGGGGCTGCACCAGAGTTCCTCAGAGCCGTGCCGTTGCCCGAAGGACAGATACGCTCTTGGGGACAAGGCTGAAGGGCAGACGCTTGTGATCCTTCCCCTCCAGCCCCTGGGTTGTGTGAGGATTTGGCTCCTGCTCCTCTCACGGCCGTTTGTGCCTCTTCTCTCCTCGCAGGTCCGAGCCGTCGTTTTAAGAGGGTAGTAGAAACCATTCAGGCACAGTTGTTAAGCACACATGACCAGCCTTCAGTGCAGCAGTTATCAGGTAAGTAGTTTCTACTGTTGAGCACCTCGCTTCAGCAGGGACAGGAAGGTCAAGTGCCTCTCGGTACCAGGAGGCGGAGGGAGGCCATCCCTCTGATTACAGCAAGCGACGAGCTCCGTTCAGACAGAGCAGTAACTCCCCACACCCACCCTGCTCCTCCCTCTCTCATTCCCACGCCAGTACTCCCAGTGCATTCCCCAGCTGAACAGCTTCTGCCCTCCTCCCACCCAAAGAGCCATTTGCCCACTCCTCCATCCAAAGCTGCATCATCAATAGATCTTCCAGATTTTCTCCAGCTCCAAAATCTCCCAGAACAGGGACATGCTCTAGAAGACACCCAATTTTCAAACCCTTCACACACACTTTAGAAACCTCCAACTTCAGAGGGTCCCAGAACAAAGTTGAGAGCTACTTTTTAACTTAGCCATTAACAGCAGCATTTTGAGGTGGTCAAAAGGTGGCTAATAGTTTCCAGCAGCGTGATCAAATTCTTGGCCTGATACTGTGGTAGCACAAATTATATACTAAGGTTCTGCAGAAGCTATATTTTACCTGTTTTTAAAGTAAATTTCAATTCCTCATGGTGGTCCAGAAAGTCTTACGTGTGTGACCCTGTGCAATGGCATCAATGTGAATCTGCAGGCAAGCCTGAACTGATAATTCAGAAACTGGCCTTATCCCTCCATTATGTAGCACTGTGAACACGAGCGGTGACACACACACACACATGAAAAATTATCAGTGTTAACTCTTCTTTAAAAGGACAGGACAAAGAAGAAGGTGAAAATTGAAAAAGTAAGGAAGCTCAGCTATTGGGAGTTCTTCAGGGAGGGTAAAATGGAGAGAAGCAGAAAGACTGTAACAGGGGGAGAAGTAGGGGCAAGGTAGAGAACAGAGGCTGCAGGAAGAAGACAGAGGCAGGAGGAGTGGGAAGAGTTTTCCCATTGTATGATGATGAAAAGGTAGTAACAATATTATGTGTGAGAGCCAAATTCCACGCTTGACCTTTGTGTGAACAAACCAAGACAAAAGTGGGGGAATGAAGTAGGCATTGCATCCTGCAGTTAAATCCCAGGTGTCCTTGGCTCATTGCACATATGGGTTACATCCTTCTGGTCTAGCAGTAGGGCTTTAACAGCTGAAGATAAAAAACTCCATCTAGAAGAGTGTATGCTTACTCCATGACAGAGAAGTACGCTCAGTTCAGGAAATGCTGTTTTCCACTTTGCTTTTGCCCTGCAGCACTGCCTGACCTTCTGCACGCTGGATTGCAAGGGTGCCCAGCACATGGGTTATTCTGTTAGGAAACGGGAAAGGTGAGGATACGAGAACTATGGTTGATTCAGGTTTTTGCTGTCTGGACTTCTGAAATTAAATCAAACTCAAGGAAGCAACCAGAGTTTTCTGCCAGCCAGCCCTCACTCTTGGGGAGTGCTGGGGCCAAGTGGGAGTGAGGGAAATTAGACAGAAAAGCATCCTTTAAATCTAGTTCATACTACCCCTGCTGCATCAACGATGTTCAGGCATTCCTTGTTTCATAGGGAAGGAAGTGTACCCTTGCTTTCCAGTGAGGAAAAAACTTAAGTAAATAGACGGTGATCTCTCTTAACTTCTTCACCCTAGTATGTGCTAGGTACTGAGGCTCTCTAGAAAGACTTGGACCTTGTTGCACACTTGCACGTGAAGCAAGGCATCTCCCTAAGACAGTCGTATTATAGCAGGAATAAAACCCATTTGTCTGACTAAGGGAGAAGTTTAGGGCAAACTGTGCTGTGACAAATGTATCTGACTTAGTTTTGTTCTGGTTCTAGAATGGAGAAATCATATTATTTTCACTGAATCTCTTTCTATTGCCTAAAGCTACATGAGAGCATGTAATTCTAGCAAGGGAGGTCCAGCCTGATCTTTAACACCAGAGGAACAGACAACTCCACATGCAGCAAAACCAAAGTGGTCTCTTGAAACTTAAAAATGAGAATTCCCTCAGCTAGGGAGTTATCCAGGCAGGATACTCGGGAGAGACAGGATGCCAGACTATCCTGTATCGTATCACCTGACCTGATCAGGAATATTGAAGCAAGTCTCTTGAAAGAGAGAGAAGTAATTCAACCTGAAAATAGGTTGGAGCACGTAGTACAACGAGAAAAGGGGGAAAAGGATTGTTACGAAGAACATACACCTGTGTATCAAAGTAGGGAGACCCCGTGGTTCACATTCCCAGCCAGTCAGAGAGTGATGGGAAACAAAGGGATGAAGGGACAGCAAGAGTTTGCATTCAGCACCTTGCTTAGCTGTGGCTGGGAAGATGTGTGCAGGAGCTTCCTAGAAATTGCCATGGAATTATGCAGCATTTCTCACTAGAAACAAGGCAGAGTCTTCTCTGTTTCTCTTCTTCTCCCATATCCCCAGCCCTGAACACCTCACAGAATTGTGGTGGTTGGACTCCTATTCAGGTGCCTGGTTTGAGGACGCTGTAGGCAGTCCGCTGCTGCAACGGGAGGAGCTCGCAGCTCACCTTGCCTCTCCTCCTCTATCTCTGAGGGTACTGCTGGCTCTGGCCAGCAATACTGGCCCATCATGGGAGATGTTCTTAGGTCATCATGCACAGGTGTATCCTCCGCGCAGTTGTCTCCCCGGCCTTCTAGTTCCAATGGTGTTACAGGCGGGGTGATGAAAACCACCTGTGAAAGGTGCATGCATGTAGAGGAAGGCCTGCAGAAGGGGAAGATTCAATGAACACAGTATAAAGCCTGTAAAGCAAGGCCTGATAAGCACATGGCACTGATAGTCATTCTCTCTCCTGCCCCTCTTTGATCTGTTAAGCAGCATGCCAGCCCACTACGCCGGCTTGCCTGGGTTTCAGAACACACTTTCCTCTTTCTCATTTCCTCCAGCTCACAACAGTGTCTGTAGATGTTGTGTTGCCCATGCATCTGTGTGTGTGTGTATGTGAGCCTGGTATCTACCTGATTTAGGCAGGTGTGTTTCTGTGTCACACTTGAGCACCTTACAATCTCCCTTCCCCCTGGGTATCCCTCCATCCACTTCCATTTTTCCTTCCTAAGACTGGCTGTGCTTATTTCTTCTGGCATACTCTGAAGCAGGAAAATAGCTTCCCTCCCTTACCTGAATAAGTGTAAATAAATGAAATTATCCCAAAAGCTAATGTAATACTTCTAAAATCCACTGTCCAGTTGGCCACGTTTAGTGCAACATATCAGCCTTTGACCTTAACGTTTCAGGACGTTAAATCCGCTGTGGTGTAACTGCTGCGACAATACTGGGTCTCGTGACTGGCATGGAACAAGTAGATAGGGATTGGTTGTTCATTTTTTCTTCCTAATGAAAGAGCTAGAGGCCATCATATGAAAGTAGTGGGATCCTTGTACCAAAAAATTACTGGGAGGCGTGTCTTCATGGAGGGTAAGACCTGTGGAACTCCTCGCTGCAGCAGGTTCCGAATGCGAGGAGCTTGCCAGATGCTCATCTTCCCCTGAGTACTTCTTACTCACAGGAAGGCTGGACAACTCCCTGGATGAGAGATCTTCATGAGGATTGCTAAAGAGAGAAGCCGCAGCAGGCTCGGGAGGTCTCTGACCTGAAAGTGGTGAGGGTGAGGCAGTGCCAGGAGGAAGCGCTCCTGTGCTTCGCCTGCCCTTACGCTCCTGCACGTCTGTGTAGCTGCTGGTGGAGACAGAGCACTAGACACTTTTGGTCTTTGATCTGAACTGGAATAGCTGTCCGTGTGTTCTTGTTACTGGTATGGCAAAAGCCATAAGCCCAGGGAGGCCGTGAAAGGATGGTCCCTTCTGCATCAAGAGCGAGGATTGCTGTCCATGAGAGCAGCTGGGCTTGTCTTGTCCGTGCACAGCTCCGTCCCGGAGCCTTGTACTCTCTACCGAAGTGATCCCTGGGCAGGTCTGCCCTTTAGTGAGATAGAAGGATCTCTCTCCATGGAGGAAAACATCTCAGATTTGTGCCTGTTTCAGCCCAATGCTCTTTCCATTAAATCATAATCTGTTTTCCTCCAATGCCTTTGCACAAAAGAGTAATAGAAACAGCTGGTGAATAGGGACATGCAAAAGCCATCTGTGATCATTCACAGGGTATCAATTTTTATTTCCCTAATATTTTCTTGCCTCTTTGGGCTTTGGTTTTAAGTGTGGGGTGCTGCATATTCTTATTTTTCCCTATTTTCTCATGTTCTGGGCAATCAGCAATACTGAAATAGCTTTTATAACTTCCTCATAATAGGTTTTCTGTTTCTTTATTATATTTAGTAGCTTCTTTTCAGACTTTAGCCGTTAGCGTCTCAAAGTTCAGAGCATCTCAGTGTTACTGCTGGAAATGCCTTTCCTCAGCAGAAACAAGTGTTCAGAGACCATATCCAGCTTCAAAATAGGGCAGCGCAAATTCTTGCTCATTGTGTGTCTCCTGTGTACGCACCCACGCTCCCTCACTGTGCTGGTGTACATCTCAGAAAGCAAAACACATTCACACGACTCCAACGACTTTGCTAGGGTATTGGTCTGTGGATTCTGGGTGTTCATCTTCACGGCTCACAAGGGGTCTAGGCTGGCCAATTTGCTACAAAAAATGTGTAAGAAACATACGGTTTCTAAATGTGTGATGGGTTTTATCGTCAAGACAGAAAAGGGAGTGAGGAGCAAATGAAGTGCTTTGCAAGGTGAACCTCCAGCTGCCGACTCAAAACAGACCTATGCAAATGCCAGCTTGGAATTGGAACACGTCAGTTTTATCCGGTGCTCATCCAGGTCCCAGGTTTATAATTTCCTGCATTCTTGTGCGATCCTTCACATCTTGCCACTCTTGTAGCGTCTGGGGCAATCACTTCATCTTGCTCTCGTGGTTCCCACCTACAAAAGGTGCCATGTAATGCCTGGTTGGATTGGCAGAGCACTGTTTGTTTGGTAAAGAGCTTTAGTACTGATACTGAACAGCCTTCATTAAAATTAACTGAATAGTCCTGAAATGAAGCATGTGGAAAAAAGTCCAAGCTCTCCAGAGTTTTGATAGGAGAGCAGTGCATTTCAAATAGGCACCCAAACACCAGGGAATTCCAACTAAATGATAACTGCCTTGGACCAGAGGAGCTGGTGGCTCCCTTGACATCGTCTCCCTTAATGGAAATGTTTACTGGGGACTATGAGCATCTGGCAGGAGATGCTCAGTGCTTTCTGGGACCTAGCCCAGTGTTTGGAGATCTCAGGGGAGCAGCTGTTTGGGTGAGATTTTCTGGGCTGGGACAAGTCTCAGTCTCACAGATATCAGAAGCATCACAAACTAGGCAGCTTGATTGTGAAATTTATGTAAGACAGAAACACAGAAATTAAAAGAAAATTGGGAAAGAAAGCTCAGCAGAACACTAGCACTTTTTAATGGATTCAGAGCTTGTTTAGCCTTTTGAAGGAAGGTCTTGCTTTAACCAAAGCGTTTTCCATCTGTTAATGAACTGTACTGGGTGTCATTTGTGAGGGTGCTTGGTCAAATCCAAAGCATGAGTGACTGCCAGCAATCTCTGTGAAATAAGGAATTGCCTTGTCATCAGAAGGATTGAGATCTGACACTGACACTATGCTTTAATTAAAAAATGAAACAGCACACGTTAAAAATGCAGTTAGATGACCCATCAACACTTCTCAGACAGCTAAAAGCCTTTGGGCCTTGGCTTTATTCATCCCGCCGAACACCTGGATCCCACAGTCACTGGGTGATGGATTATTATCCATGAGCAGAAGCTGACAGCCAAGAGTCTAAGTCTTTCTAATTAGAATGAAAATTCTACTTTAAAATGATGAAAGATTTTATCATATAGAAGAGTATTTACTAAAGCAGATGTTACAATATGATGGAAATTAAAGAAGTATTAAAGTAATTATAACAGAGAAGCTGAAGGCATATTAACTCCGTTATTCTTTCAGGCAATGTGGCATGAGCTGCTGTGTCTGGTGCGCTCATGTTTGCTGTGCCTTAGGAATGGGGGGAAAACCACCTGCTCATGGGTTGGAAAGACATTAAAAATAAATAAATTCCCTCGCAGTTTCTGGGACTGGCCATGGCAATGTAGAGAATGCAAATTATAGTTGTGTCTAGAAGTTTTAAGAAAGACAAATAAGAGGTTTTATTAGCATTACTTTGATATTTTTCCATGGTCTTTTATTTCAAGAAAGGGTTTGTGTTTTTCCCTCTCCATCAAAACCAATTCTATAACCTGCAAACCTAGTTTTTAGGAACAAAATGAAGTACAGAGCCCAAGATGTTATGCAGTCAAAAAGTCAACGTTACAATCCTTTTTTTCCTGGTGTAGATCTGTCAGTTTGCATTCTGATCACACAATTAATGTATGTAGACCTGTTACACAGTTAGCTTTAGATGAAATACTAAAAAGAGCTATACTGATTGCGAGTGACTTGGAAAAAAAAACGGTATTCTGAAGTATTAAGGAGACACGATGATTTTTAATTTGCTAAAATGAACAAGAAAACAGAAATACCCATTTCAGGAGAATCTTAGTAAACCAGTCACAATGTTTACATGCTCTGACATGATCCAAATACTGCCTTTGTTGTTTCCAGACTGCTAGTTAGCTGTGTGGCCAGTCAGTCTGGACAGGCTTGAGGGGGAAATTCCAGGTGTTGGAGTCAGAAGCAATCTTGTGGTCATATTTGAGGCTTTCCTTGCTCTTGGGTGTTTTTTCAAAGCGTAGGTTCTGCTAATGATTGGGTGAATGCCCTGAGCTCTACCACTATGGACGTGTGTTGCACTGCGGTATGGCAAAGTGTAGGTGACTCAGAGGGAGCTGGACAGGAACCACTAAAAGGCATGAGGCCACAAACTTCTCCAAGTTATTAAAGGAAAAAAAAAAACAATACAAACTCCTAATCGCGACTTCTGATCATTGGCTTAGTCAGCAGCTGTGGGTACTTCTTAAACTTGTTTGGCATCTTCAGGGAGAGATGTAATTTGGGGGCTTAATCTGCCCAGATTCAGTCAGAGCAGCCAAAGAATTTCTGAGGCAGGGAAGCACCTGGCTCTGACACCTCGGATGCCTCGTCCCAGTTCTTGAAGCCTCCCTTCTCCTTCACCTCCTTCCTTTCCCCCCTTTCTCTTTTTCTCAGTCTTGTGCCTTTCTGAGAGACCTTCTGTGGGTATGATCTCCCACCGACCAGCCTGCCTCTGACCCTGGGGACGGCGAGCGTGTCGTTGCTGCTCAGGTGCCTGGAGCAGCATCACCAGCCTGAGCACCTGCCCGCTGCGCTCCACGTTCCCCCAGCTGGTCTGTGCGGCTCGGGTCTGGCTGCAGCAGCAAACACACGCATCCACACGCTTCTAGCACGGGTTCAGCTTACCGGGGCGCATCGAGCAGCCCTTCCCCCTTCTCGGTATTGCTTTCCTCGGTTTTTAAGGGCAGGAATGCTGAGAGCGGATCCCTCCCTCTGTCCTGCAGACTTCTCAGCAAACAGGGAGTGTAGAGCTTCCCAGCAGTGGGGATTTTCAGCATATGTGTGCGTGTTTCCAAGAAGCCCAATTCTTGAATACCAAAGTGTTCATCGAGAGGCCAGGCCAGAGGCAACCTGAGACCGCACTGGGTGCTGTAACTGTTAGCCTTGCTCAGCACCGAGTGCTCCCCTTCACCCAGCACTCGTGGACACAACAATTTACACCCCAAACGCGAGGGGATCCTGGCTGACAGCCGCAGATCTGGCTTGCCAGCAGGTTCCACATGGAAGTGTCCAGCAGGGCTGGTCCTTTCTGCTTCGAAGCTGACACGTAGAGCTCCTTCTGCTTACCGCACCTGAGTAAGTAGCGCTCAGAGGCTGTGGCAATGGGAGCTATACACAAAGTGGACAGTAACGTCTTAGGGCCAGATTCTGCCACCCTTTCCAGAAGTAATTCCATTGCCTGGGAAGAGCGGTGTTTAAAGCAAGAGGAGTAAGAGACTACACATGAATGAGAGAGGCAGAGTTTTGTTCATACTTGGACGTTATCCTTTGGGGTCTAAAAGATGTTTTTGAGCTGCGTAAGTAGCCTTCTCTTTCCACGTCCAACAGCACAGTGCTGCATTTCCTCCTCCCTCCGGGTTTTTGGTGCATGTAGGTCAGCTGGCTGGGCATGTCCTGACTGTTGCAAGCTAACTTGCAAAGCTGGCCAGGTGAAAGAGTGTATTGGAGGCTTTTAGTTTGCTAATGTAGCGGCAGAGTATTTCCCATGTCTCATCGATACCTATAGCTCCGATAAAGAGGTGAGTGGAAGCAGCGGGGCTGGGGCAGCATCCCCTCAGCCACAGGGCCAGGTTTGCACTGGCGCACAGTGGGTGGCAGAATTTGGCCTGGGTTGTGTAAAGACAGAGATGTGTACATGTTTCCTGCTTCAGGTAATAATGTGCTAAGTTACTACTTTATGCACAGAGGTGTGGAAACCTTTTTTTATGTTTTTCCCTCCCTCCCTCCTCTTTCCGTTCTGTGATCCAGACACCACTAACTGTATGGAGTTGATGACTGGCAGACTTTCCAAATGTGGTAAGAACTTCCTTCCCTTCTGCCTTTTCTCCTTCCCCAGCCCCTGCTGAGCAACATAATAATGCGCCGTCCTCTCCCTTCCACCTGTTCCCCTTCCCTACCCCTGCTCCCCACGCTCTTTCAAGACTGCCCACCCCCTAACAGCCCGCTGTGTCTTTCACTTACCTGGTGGACACGAGCCTGTACCCCTTCTTCTGCTCCTCCCCATCCATGCACAGATGCACAGGCTCCGCCACAGCTTTCCCCTTCATAGCACAAGTGTGTGGTGTTGCACTGGAGATTCCCTCCCTCACTGTAACCCAGGCCAGTGATTTTCTTTTTCTTTCCTGTTTTTTTTTACCTCTTTTGTTTACTTGCTGCCGTTGATACATGATTCTTCGGTGCCTTTTCTACAGTGAAGGTGAATGCTGCCCTGCTAGCTACTGTGTCCCTTGGTTTCCCGCTATTTATTGAGACAGGATTGCTATGTTATTTAGTTCCATTTTGCATCCACTCCCTTCTTCCCCAGATATCCTTGGGGTAAGACCCTTTTAAATCTTCTGTAGGGCCCATTGCATATTATCTGTCAGACACTTAGCTAGTGTAAATTGTTATAGTTCCAGTCTGGGCTTGGGGAAGGATGTTGTGTCTCTAGCTGGAGGAGTAGCAAACCTACTGGAGATTCAGAATTTTGCTAGGAATGAGGAAAAAAAGAGTTTCTTCCAAAACTTGCAGCTCAACTTGCTTGGACTTCCGTGAATTTTGGTTAACTTGTCCCTTGCCTTCCCTCCCCTCTATCCACACGTGGAGTGTATTCTTTCTTTCATTACCTGTGCCCCTCCTGACACCTCCAAATACAATACCCAAATACTGTAAGAGAGGTTTTTGTCTCATTTCTTGTACGGAAAGGTTCTGTACAAGAGAACTCTGTTCTCTGTAGGTTTCCCGTCTGGTGCCTAGGTAGAGTTCAGATATCTGTGGGAAAGGGAGCACAAGCTGTTGAGAAGTCATCACTGAGCTAGTACCACTCTCCAGCTGGACCTGCAGCTCCTGTGTCATCTCTTTGTAAACTTCTGGAGTTGTTGTGGAGTCTGTAACAACAAAGGAAGGTTGGCGCGGTGGAGATAGTATTAGGTTTATGCATGTGTGACTGAGGCAGGATTTGGCCCGTTTCTTGTGTTTCAGGTGATCTCTTTCCCTTAAGTTGCAGCTTTGCTGGCGGGAGTCTTTTCTTTGCTCTGAGAGGAGCTTGTTTACTTTCTGATTTGAGTTTTCTGGCTTATACTATTTCGGATCTCCTTGTGAAAACTCATTTAAGTTGTAGGCAGACCTCCCAGCTTCTTCTTGAAGTCTTCAGACAGCAAATCCCTCTTCTCCCTCAAGTCTTTGTTTCTTGCCTGGATCAGGCATTCACATCATATGGAAATACTGAAACGCTGATTCTGCTGATTGCTTGCAAGTTATTTGAGCTGTACAGATAAGCAGCCAATGCTCTGCGTTCTCTAAATAGAGAGCATTACTGCCCACTCCCATTTCAGGCAAACCCTCCAGCTGTCACAGTGTCAGCATCAATCCAACAAGTGACAAAGAGGACAAGGTGAAGGCCAGCAGGGACACTATTCAGTGGCAGCTACAGCACAGACAGAACACATACATCCATCCAGAAAGAGAAAGGATGGGCTATAGGGCTTTAATGGAGCTGCTTGCTTTAAATCATATTCCTGTTGGTGTGCTCACACGCGACATAAGCAGTGGTGAGGGCACCGTGCTGAATTCCACCCTCCCGTACGAATGAAGAGCTATTTTGTGTGCAGGAGAGCTCACCCGCAAGGTGGACAGGGGAGGGAAAGGGAATGACACCAGCAATTAGCCTGTTGTTGGTGAACTGTCCTCTATGGCTTTGAGGACAGGGAACCCCCCGTGAAGTTGATGCAGTGTTCAGCTAGTAACAACAAATAGTGTAAGAAAAACTATACCGTGTGGGGCTTTTGACCTCATCATTGTTCTGTATTCTGAGAGTGAGCACAGGGGGTCATTCCTGCGGAAGAGTTAACACTGGAGCAGGAAGAGCTGCCCAGATGCTTGATGCCTGGCTCAGCCATGGGAAAGCTCTGGTGGGAATACGGAATGTCTTTTCACCCACTATAAACCATTGAATGTTGTAATTAACAGCAAAGCAAATTTATTTAGTCCTTTAAACGTTATCTCATCTGCTAGCAGCGCTCATCAATCTGAGAAGTGACTTTGCATATAGCCATTGGCACTGAAAAACAAGTTAATGTTGAGCAGCAGAGGTATGTCATAGGAGCTGCCAATATCCGAATGATGTAATAGCTGCTGTATCAAACCTTACCTGTGCACACTAGAAAGCTGCTGCCAATTCTTAGTATTTCACAACAGTAGAAAATAATTTGGCTCGTTATAAAGTTGAAATGCACATTGGGGTGGAATATTTTAGTCTACGTTTCCACCCATTTAAGCAGGGAAATGGGCATTTCCGTTGTCAGAAAGACTCAACTGGTTTCCCTGAAGTCTTTCATATCTGTTTGTAAGATTAAATTTACCTTGTAAAAATTAAAACCTTTACCTTTAAAATGCAGCTGTAACCTGAAAACCGCCTCTAGGAGTGATGCCTTCCGACTTTGCTGATCTATTCCTTGTGTGTATTCAGAGCCAAATCAGTTTAGTGACAAATGAGCTTTACCACCTTATGTGCTGCAGTTAAGCCTTAGAAAGTCAACACAGCTGTAAAAGAACATGCTGGATTCTGTTTCTTTTGAGGCAGGATTGAGATGTTTACTACCATCTAATCTGGTATTTATGTCTGTCTCACTGCAGAGTACATTGTATAATTGACAATGAGGTTCTAATAGGTTCCACAGAGCCTTTACATTAAAAAAAAAAAAAATCAAGATAATACACAAACTGGAAAACCCTCCAGCTTCAGCCACGAAGCGGGGAATTAGAAAGCATCATTGTAGATTGGGCACATGGGACCTGGAGCCATTGATGCACCACACAGAAGCCCACCGTGCCATTTCAGTAGTCCTTGTTCAGAAAAACATCTGTCTGTACAGACCTTAACGGCTTTAAGTCCTTTAGGTAGTGAGCTGAGAATTTCTTGGAGTGGTTGACTCTAGTAGTAAAGCTGGTGTCTGGCCTTTGATAGCTCCCCTTCCCAGCCATCCCCTCTTTTTGGGGGTCCTTAGGCAGTATTTTTTGCCAAGGGGCTGGCTGCTGGCAGGAGGCTCAGCGAAGCCTTCCTGGTTCTTGACCTTCACCTTCCGAGAAGCACCAGGGAGCCTGTAAACTTTCCAGTCTCCACGCTGTAGCTGTCTGGGGCTAATTTTACTTCCAAGTGAAGCAATCTTGGCTTGTTGGTTTCCATCCCTCATGACTCTCAGGGGAGTCTTCGCTTGCATCAGCGGCACTTCCATGGAACTGGATGATGGTAAGAGGAGGAAAAGGTCAGTACATCTGACTAGTACAGCTCCAGTCACATCACGCTATCATGTTAGGCACTGCACAAACGTAGGTTCCTGCAAAGTCTTAGACCATAACCCTGGGACAACAAATGTTTATTTGTAAATATCCTGTGTTGCTGCTTACAATTCAAAACCTTGATTCCTTGCACCAGAGTTAAACAAAAAGCTTTACAGATCCTTGTGTGTACCAGCAGCCATCACCAAAATGATCTGATCGAAGCAGAAACTACTCCACTTGCCTTTCAGATCTTTCATATTATAACAGAAAAAGGAAGTTTACAGAATGTGGAAAGGGAGCAGGCCACTTGGGAGGAATATAGGGATGTTGTCAGAGTATGTAGGGCTGCGACAAAGAAAGCTAAGGTCCATTTGGAATTAAATCTGGCGGGGGATGTCGAGGTCAACAAGAAGGGCTTCTTCAAGTAGGACAATGTCAAGAGGTCCCTTCCAA